>NC_056516.1:38501541-38545395 GCF_014905685.2 Nematolebias whitei
GCCGGTGTTGCGGTAGGTGGGGAGGCGGGGGTGGGGGGGGGGGGGGGGTTAACTGCTTCATTTTATGAGCCAGTGATGGCAGCAGGAACCATCAGTTCTTTCTAAGGCACACGGACAAAAACTGGGCAGCTCAACTCAAAACCCTCCTGGTACTCCACTGATTCACACCATCCTGACAACAGCCGCCTTCTTTCCTGTCAGACACCCCAACGATCCACTTCGGTTCAGCTCAGCTGTTATTCTGGTCAAAATGAGCCTTTTTCTGCAACATGAGGTTCTTAAAGTGCTACCTATGACAGGTAAGATATTAAATGTGTCTAATCTCTTCTTAGAGCCAAGACCCAGAAACTGAAGGAGCCCATTGTTGGTTTTTATTTGCTGCTGAACAGTTAAAATCTGTCTAATGTGCAACATGTGATTTATAATCTGCACACTTCTGTACTGAAAGTGATTTATATACTCTTTGTACAAAACATCCTGACTCAGCAGAACCCCTCAGGTCCCTGCACGTGACTGTATCAGGTTGATTTTGTTTACTCCTCTCCAGAGACCCGCCCTGCAAAATGTCTGAAACACCCCTTTAACAAGCAGCACCTTCTCAGGCTCATCTTTCATGCTTGCCGTGGACGAGGAGGACACCAGCGCCTGCTCGTACTCCTCGTCCATCGGCTCATCCTTCACTTTGGCCAAAGGAGGCGAAGGAGGAGACGACTTGATGGAGTGCGACGCAGCTTCCGGGTTCTCCTGAAACCAGAACAAAAGAAGCAAAAGATCACTTTAAACAAACGAACGTAGCGTTTTAAAGATTTAAAACCTGGAGGAGGATCAACGAGGCCACGGTGTGGACAGGAAGGAGCTACTTACAGCATCTAGACCCTGCAGGGACAGCTCCACCACCTTCATCCCGTTTAACATGGTCACCGGAGACGAGCTGTCCCTTCCTACAAACACCAGCAGAGACATCGTTACTTCAGCGCGTCAAAACATTCGGCTCATTCAGGAGACGGACGCTCGGGCTTTTCTTTTCTAAATATTTAACTTGATTCACAAAACGATCACCCAAAGAACCACACGGAGATCTCTTCAGAGCCTTCAAAACTGGATCAAATCAGCTTTAGCTACTTTATCTGTTAGCTAACCTTTTGAACTTTCAGTTTTTAGCTACATTCTGCTACTTTTCGGAGTTGGCCAGCATTTTGATACATTTATCTGAACTCTATACTTTAGCTAGCAGTTTGCTACTTTTCAGCTTCTTTCAAACTGTATAATACTTTTATACACTTTATATATTATTGTTATTTTTGGGTGTAGCTGGGACCTTGGGTTCACAATTTGTTCCACCTCGTGTACCACATGTGATGAGAATGACAAAGTCTCACTGAATCCTTGTGGAAAGATTAACTTTTAAAATACTTCCAAATAACATTATTAAATTTTTCGTGTGACGTGAGACCGATTGTTCAAAATATTTAGCTAAATGTACACCAGGAGTTTGAACGTTTTTATTTATTTCCATGGTTTGTTTGTTTGTTTGTTTGTTTCTCTGCCGTCCCGGACCCACCTGTACTCATGGCGACGTCAGACGACGGAGACGAGCCGGACCACATCAGATCAGAAGCCGAAGGTTTCACATCGGCCTCGTTCTCGGCAGAGTTCGGTAAGACGACTGTGAAGGAAACATTAAAACCAGGTGAGACCTCCGCGACGCACACGTAACAACAATCCTCAAACGTTTCCTGCCGCAGACGTGGCGTGAGCGTCATGAATCGCTCCGCCGCAGCTTCTCTGGTAAATCTGGAGGACGAATGAGCTCAGGGAGAACGATAAGAACCGGACCCAAACACCGAAGTTCTGACCTTGATGCTCGGCCTCCGCTCACATTCCTGCACGTTAAAAACGGAGTTTGATGAACCTCGGGGGCGTCTAACCAACCTGCTGTGGTCCGTTTCATAAACGTCCTCAACAGACTCACAAACACTGAATCAGAAAAATGATCAAATTTAATTTTCTGTTTAGAAAGTGCGACTAAAAGCAGCAGGACACATTTATAACTTTAAGCTTTACATTATTAGTGTAAATAAACACTGACTGTATAGAACTTATCAGTTTTTTGTTTTTTAACTGAACTAGAACTTTTTTAATCACCATCCCCGTCAAAGCAGGCAATAAAAACAGCTCCATTTCAGCTACTTTAACAGATCGTGAGCTAAAACTGTGTCAGTAGCTGCTGGTCCAACAGATCTCAGAGCAGCAGCCAGTTCTCAGCTGAACTTTTGTTTACGCTCTGGCAGGAAAGGCGGCGGGCGATATGCATTCCTGCTGACGGTGTCACCGGGTCCTGATTGATAAATGCTTTAAACACAAACGGACCGGTTGTGTCATGGAGGGACAGTCCCTCGATACTGCGCGGTTCGACCTTTGCAAACTTATTCTCGTGGTCTTTCAAAGTACATTAAGATTGTACACAACAATAAATAAATAAATTTAAAATCAAAAAAATAATCACATTAATTTTGTAGTTTTCTCTCAATAAGCCTACACTGTATCGCCAGTCTAAAGGACTACATTACCCAGAAGGCAAAGTTGCTTTCTGCTGAAATGGAAAAGTTCAGCGCTCAGTGGATGCAGAGAACCGATCAGAACCGGACCAGAACTGGACCAAGGCTGGGTATGTCTGCCGAACCGGAACTGAGCCGGACCAGAACCGAGCTGTGTGTTCTGCAGAGCTGGTGAGTAAAAAGGCATTACTACTCACGCAACTTACATTTTTAAGTTGAGAGGATAAACATTATCAAGTTATCTCGATTAATAAACTCTTGCTAAATAAACTTTGTCTTTAGTTTAGTTGATTTAAATTTATGTATGGGGGGTGGGGTGTGACATAACCCCTGTGATAAGTGAAAAACAGCGAAGTAGGAATAGTAGTACAACTAGTAGTTTATTTTAGTATTTAGCATTTTAAACCCTTCCCACACTCTTGCAATATTCTAAACAACGTTTCTAAACTCTTTAAAAGAGACAGAACGTCATGATTTCAGCTCCCTGCCTCTGGCTGCACTCTCGGCCACGCCCACTTCTCCGCTCTGCACAAGATCAGCTGATCAGCTGCAGGAGGAAGCTTCTTGCACAGCTGTGGGCTGCACACAGGCGCTAAACAATTTAAAATAATTTATTTTAAATAAAACGTCCGTGCCGCTCATCCATCAATCAGCCAAATCGTGTGTCATGTCCAATCTTACTTTGAAAAACCGCGATACAGCGAGTCAGCGAAAAACGAACCGTGAAGTACTGAGGGACTACAGCGTGTAATCTGAAGGGATTAAATCATTGTAAAGTCTACAGGCACAAATTCAGGCTCTAAATGTGCTTTTCACCTGATCTGAATCAGATTTTAAATCGTGACATGCGGGAAAGGACAAATACCTAAAATTCACTAAAAATAAAGTTTGATTGTGTGTCAGCCACTGGTCAGAATTAAAGGGACAGTTCGTATATTTTGAGGTGTTCTGAAGCAAAGAAGTTTAATCCACCAACCTTTTACGGGAAGAAATAAGTGAATGTGAGGAGTTCCTCCTGCACTTAAATCTGTTCTCTGATGAAAACAAGACGAGAATTTGTTTTTACCGGTTTGTAATTCAGAAGGCGACGGGTCGTTCTCCTCCCCTTCTTTCATCTGAGCCTCCTGCTCCATCTGATCCACCGTCCCGATGTCCATCATCTCGTCCAGGTCGTCCTCCGTGGAGACGGTTGGCTTACAGCGCAGAGGGGATGTCTCCTCCTTCACCCCTCTGTCCTCCTCCTTCACCCCTCCGTCCTCCTCCTTCACCCCTCCGTCCTCCTCCTTCACACCTCCATCCTCCTCCTTTACCCCTCCGTCCTCCTTGATCATCCCTCCATCCTCCTCCTTCACTCCTCTGTCCTCCTCCATCACCCCTCCGTCCTCCTTCACTCCGTCGTCTGTCTGTTTCACCTCCTCTCTGCGATTAGAAGCCGAGTCCTCGCCGCCGCTCGCTCCTGCTGGAGTCTCCTCTGAACGTTTCTCCTGCTCCGTAACATCGTCCTCCTCCACCTCCTCAGGTTCCTCCTCTTTACACTCAAACTCGGCGCCGTTCGGCTCCTCGGTGGAAACAGCCGGTGAAGAGGACGCTGCAGTTTCTGTTTTCAGACCAACCGTCTCTTTGCTTTCGGTCTCTGTTTCTGCAGCAGAGTCGTCCACCTTCTCCTCTTCAGACGTCGATGATGAAGATCCAGGAGCAGACTCCGGGTCTCCAACATCCGCTGACGTTCCCGGCTCCGACGCTCCTTCCACCGACTCATCGGCCACCTGTGCAGAGAACAGACTTCAGACTCTTCTGCCTCATGAACTAACAAATAAATGGACTAAACTCAAATCTGGACTGAAGGTTTTCTGGTGGACAGGACGTCGTCTCTGACGCGTTCACTTGATCAAATTTACAGCTCCAGTTATGACGAAATATTTTACTTTTTTCCTTTAATCAGAACGGTTTGATTGTCATATTTAAACGTGGTCCTGATCAAAAGATTTCCAGGTTTTTCGGAGGTTTATCTCTGGGCGTTGACTGTGCGATAAAAAAAAACTGGACAAAGATTAAAAAGTGAACAAGCAGCTAAATTAAAGTCCAAATGGAAAAACCTTCAAAAAGCCTGGAGGACTGTTGAGACTAAATTAAGAGATTACATGAAAGTGTCTGTAAAAAGAAGAGGAATAACTTAAAGTTGTATTTTCTTTACAGAGCTGTAGATTTGTAGCGGAGTAGTGTTTATTCAAATATAAATGTGTCCGTTTGCAAATTTATTTTAAACAAATAAAAATCTGTAAACACACGCTCCTGTTAAACTGTGAGATTATTCTTTTAACGCGATGAGAAAGATGCATTTTGCTCAACACAACGTGGGAACGAGAGCTCTGAGAACCCAGAATGCACCTGTCTCTTGGTCTGCAAGCTGCGGTTCTGGAGCCACATGTGGCCCTTCAAACCTTCAGAGGTGGCTCCTTGTAACTTTGACTAAACAAACATCAACCAAAGTCTGTTTTATTTATAAATTCACATAAAGAAATAATACTTTTAGCTGTTCGTCTGTCCAAACGTTTTGCATAAAGTTTCTTGATAACACGGGCGGGCTGTCGGTGGCAACGTGTTTAAAAACAACTAAACTTTAAATGGTTTTGATCGTGACATCACATCTGACCGTGACCCAGGATTTCACTGTTGAGATCATTTATTAGCCGAGACTCAATTTGTTTTTTTTCTGATTTTTTACAATATACTTAAGACAAACTGCTGTAAATGCAGAAACTTGTTTTGCTCAGATTAGGTCTGGATGTTAAGGCGTTGGAATTTGGTGCTGCAGAAACATACAGCGTTTTTTTTTTAAACAAATATGAAGAAAATAAACTGTATTTGATAAAAATAGCAAATTAGGTAAACAAAATAAAGATATTTGGTTGAAACTTAGTGCTTCCCTTTTCTTCAAGCGTGACTTGTTCTTTTCACACAAATACTGAATGAACTCAATCAGCTCTGCATCATTTTAAACAAGAGACATTTACTTAGTTTTAGGTGTTTTAGCCTTAAAATCTGTTGGACTCCTGGCAAGGACCAACGCAGACACGTCCCTGTTAACTAACTAACTAACTAACTAACTAACAAACAAACATACATACATGCATACAACAAAATAAATATCCTTTCATTATCCGTTTACTCAAATAAGCCACACTGAGGACTCAAGAAGAGTTTTTAACTGGTTTTTAGTTGCAAGGGTCACGAGGAAGCTTTTACAGATGTGCAAAATGACATGCGTTGAGCCTCGTCAGTGAGAATCTGCAGGCAGACAGCGAGGCAGGAAGAGCTTTAACACACGCTCATCAGACACAGGTGAGGTCAAGACGACCTCTGCTTTCCAGCTTAGACAAGGAGAAGGCCTTGGAGTTATCAGTGCTCCTCCGTGCACCTGCAGGCTCCTCTCTGAGCAGACAAAACAACTCTCTAACTCACACATTCATTTAACATTAGTTAGTCATAAACATCCATAACAACAAAGTCCATGCTCAACAATCCAGGTATACAGTCCAACATTTATCAGTCAGGTCATCTGGACAGTTTCTTTTTTTGTGCTGAAACGTTTCACCTTCGATCCAGAAGGCTTCATCAGTCAAGGAAACACAACAAAACTGATTCTTCCACCAACAGCTTATTCCAAAGTGGAACAAACCAGTTCTGCTTGTGATAAGATGGTCTCTTTGGTACGCCCCCTCCTCCATTGCCGGCCCTCTTCCTTGTTGACGGTCTTGTCAAACTGGTTGAAAACAACAAAGTCCATGCGTCATTCCTTGACTGATGAAGCCTTCCGGACCGAAGGCGAAACGTTTCAGCACAAAAAAAGAAACAGTCCAGATGACCTGACTGAAAAATGTTGGAAACATCCATAACCTTTACCTAAATTCCCCTGACAATATGTATCTGTACAGATTATATTTAGTCAGAAACATGATTAAAATGCCTCGTTTAAACACAAAGATGAAGAGGACACCCCTGGTCCAGACACAATCTTCAGTCGAGCAGAACTCAGAGCTATATCCATCCATCTTTTTAAGAGTTAAATATCTAATTTGAACATGTTTTAGCTGCACACGCCTCAGTGCTGACCGTAAATCTGTCATTTTACAACCGTAAATATCTTTTTTGTCTTTGAGCTCCTTCCTGAATTAAATTACCCCAAACAGTCTCAACTTTAAAGGTCAAGTGTGTAGAGGAACACCACCTCAGAAAAGAACACCTCTTCTCAGCTTAAACAGAAAAAGAGTGCAGATGTTGGATGCTGCAGATGTTGGATGCTGTCTATCATGGTGCACTAAGATTCATAACTGGCTGTAACTACCGTACCCACCACTGCACCCAGTATCCACTGGTTTTCTGGTCACCATTAACTTCACACAGACTCTCTCACTGGTACATTTTCATCTTTAAGTCACTTCTTGGTCTGCTGCCTTCATACATCTCCTCCTACATGTCTCTGTGTGAGTGCAGCTACAGCGTGCGCTCTCAGGACATCATTACCTGCAGTGTTCCCTCAGTGAGGACTGAACTAGACAAAAGGACCTTCTCCTATTCCGCTCCTGTTTCCTGGAATATCTTGTAAAAAGATCTGAAGCTCTCGACCTTTGACCTCTCTAAGTGGCTTCAAACATCTGATAGTTCCTGGAAAAAACCAACGCAGACGTGTTTCCGTTTTTAGTTTTATACAACGCCTCTTAATCTAGTTGTTTTTTTTCACTACATTTCTTTTTAATTATCATTTTGTTTCTAATTGTTAAAAAAAAACATTTGTGTGACTCATTTGTGATTGTCTACTGTTGTCATCATTCTTTGTTAAAATTCAGGTCTCGAGTCCTCACGGCTCAATGGCACTAACCTGTTTAAAGGTTTCCTGATGCATGCTGTTTAAAGGTTGAATGAAAAAAAAGAAGCATTCCGAAAGGCACCAATGACGTCATACTTCCGGGATGGACACAGGAAATGCCCAAAACAACTCCAAGCATTTTTTTTCCCTCTTGATTTTTTTAAAGATTGAGTGCGATTTTTTTGTGCTAGATTCTGGAAACAAATAGTTTGAGCTGTAAAACAAATGGACAGGCCGTTACAGGTCTATAAATGAGTCCCCGGGACACAATGAGACTCATCTATATAAATAAAGGTCGAACAAATGAAAAAAGTTAGTGGTAATCACGGACAGCTGCACGTTTACATGCATTTATTTGGTCTCTACCTAAACTCTCGCGATACCAACACAATGCAAACTCTTTCATTGTTTGCGCCGTGTAGCCTAATTAAACTCGACCTGGGTCACACAAGTTGCTTCTTCGCCTCCGACCATGAAAACATGAAGACCCGCAGCTCAAAGCCCGCGAAGCTAACGCTAGCATGTCCGTTAGCTTCCTGTTAGCTTAGCCCCCGGGTCAAAATAAACCCGTTTCTGCTTAAGCAGGCGGAGTTGTTTGTGCGCTGGATGCAGCTAACATGCTAACGGGGTGAGCTGAACGTTTTGTGGGTGATCTGGGAGGTGTGTGATGACTAAAAGTGCAACATTAACAACGTGTAGATGGTTACTACCGCGGCTTGGACGGACGAAACCTGATTGTTGGCCTGATGGTCGGCTCCGTCTCCGGTTTCTTCCATGCTTCCACCAAAATAATCACAAATAAAATAAATGTAGTGATTTCCACTTTCCAACGGGACTCTAAAGCTAAACTATTACTTTTCTGTTGTCCTGGCTGTGCAGGGTTTGCGGACGACGCTTCTCTTCTTCGTTGCACTAATTCATGTTAGCTAATGAGCATGCGCACTGCCGCCACCTGGCGGCAGAAAATATAAAAACTCAATTCTGGTCGGAAGTTTCTATAGATCTGCATTTATTACTGGTTATTAATTTTTATTTAGCTAGCGACATCTATCCATTTAATATCTATGGATGTGCGCGCCTGGCTTTTCGCAGGTCTGCGGGTGCTTAATACTTCCGGTTCCTCACTTGAGTGCACGGTGGATCTGCTTCCGGTCGGCACCGCATCTTTCCTCAGTCTGGTGCTGAACTTGCTTTTTAATCCAAATCCCTGCATCATTCCCGACTCATAATCCTCAGATCGAAAGTGTTTGGAGCACAAAACTCTGTTCCGAGTCGGCGCATCGAAGTTTGCCCGTTTCATGAACTTAACCCACTTCTCCCGGACTTCCTTAATTTTGGGAAAGAATGGGTACCGACCCCTCCACGGCTATAGTCCCACAGAACTGTGCGACACATCGGTTCGGCATGTTGTTCTTGCCACAAATACGTTTGCCAGATATTGGAAGTAATCTTTGCACAACAGAAATTTTGAAACAAAATGGTGGTCTCATGCGATCGATCGGATCCCTGCGTGACGTCACGTCCCATCCATGAAGTGATCAGACTGAAACAGCTTGAAACGTCTAAAAAACTACATTTATTTAAAACCTGGGTCTGTGCTTTATTTTTTGCTAAACGTGTAATGTAAAAAATTGAGTTTTGGAAATTTCAATCTAATCAGAAGAAAATATTTTAAAAATAATCCAACAGTTCAGTTATTTTGTATTTAAACCGACATGTTTTATAACTGTCATTCTTGTGTTTGTGGCAGTTATGACATGTCTTATGGTTGAATGTTCTCCCAAGTAATCACATGTAACAATATGTAGCAATGGCCTGCAGTTAACACCCGTTATTTTCTGACAAAAATGACTCCGTTTGGAGGAAGTTCATCCTAATGTTTTATTCTGACGAAGGGAAAAAACATATACAGCAAAAAAACAATTTCAGGGGTTAACATTCAGATTCTTCAACTGTGAAATACTCGATTTACAACTGAAAATGAGTGATTTTCTAAAAGGGAACAAAGTAAAATGTGTGAAACAAATAAAAACTGACGTTCTGATACTTTATTATGCCTCTTGTGATCGTCAGCTCCAAACAACTGATAACATCTTTCAGTCCGCAGTGTTTCTCTCTTTAGCTCTTAAAACTAAATCTGCTCGTTTCTTGCAGCGCATCAACAAATGCATCAAATCTGTGAGTTGTTGCCCCAAGCTCAACTTGATACAATCATTTCCATCTCGGTTATGTTTTACTATGAAATCTTAACTATTTACAGCCATATTTACATGCATCAGTCTCCTTCCCCAGGCTCTCTTCCACCTGCTGCCTACTCACAGTGCTGTCTGCAGGTATCACAGATTGTACAACTGTCTCAATAATAAAAGCACTATCCCTTGAAGGAATGCTGTTCTGTTGTAGCGGCCATCTTGAATTGGATCGACTTCAAACGAATAATTTGCCGATTGAATTTATTTCATTAAAATCTTTCCACCGTTTCAGTTTGCCAACAGGAGATGAGGTGTTTTTAGTCTGGTTCTGTTTCTAATAAAACTGTTTGTCATCGTATGAAGACTCGTGTTTGAATTCAAGAGGAGTAAAATACATCAGATGAAATGAGAAGCAGAGGCTGTGCACGTGGTCTTATGAGGGGTCGCTGATGGTCTGTGGAGGATCCTGCTGGATTTTCAGAGAACTCATCTTGTCCAGTTCGTCCATGAAGCCTTCGTCCACAGACTCCCTGTCCACCTCCTCTTCCTCGGCCTCGTTCGGAAGAAAAACGTGCAGCTGAGCGCGAGCAGCGGGGGCACGACACTGGCTGCAGCTCAGGACACAGGGCTTCCCCACCACAGACAGAGGCCCCCCCTGGCAGGGCGAGGAGCTCCAACGCTGCACTGCTGAAAGCCTGAGGTCACTGTGCAGCACCTGGGGGGTCAGGGCCGGGCTGTGGGAGCGGCGTCTCGCAGGTCGGGGGCGGGCGTGTGGCTGGATGGGCTGAGAGACGTGGATGTAAGTGGGTCTGCTGCGATTCTGGAGCTGCGGGTCAGCACCCCCGGCTGGCAGGCAGTTCAGTGAGGGAGGGGGCCACTTCTGTAAAACACTGGAGCGACGGCTGCCAGAGGACTCGTCAAACGAGACGTCCTCACTTGGACTGAGGGACGGCTCACTGAGGCTGGAAAAGAAAAAAACGTTCAACAGAAAGCTGCACATGAGAACCACAGGAGGTGGGGCGTCGAGTCAAATGTTGATATGAATAAAAATCTCAGACGGGGGGTCTGAGACAAAATGAACACACAAAATGCTGAAAATGAGAAACAACATTTCTTAGGAACACCAAGTGATCTTCTACAAACTGAGCGACGAGGCTGCAGGAGCTGAACGTCTGGTTCAGGTTCACAGAGTTCGTTTCCAGTTTCTAAAAACCAACGGTCGGATTCTGTTCATCTGCTGGAATCAGCCTGAAAGAACGTTCACCAGCCTGGCAGCGACTGAGACCAGGAGGAACAGCATTAAAGGACCAAAGAAGACCCTCAGGAAAACTGATCCAGATCCTTTAAAACAGGGTCTCCAACTCAACTTACCTGGGGGGCGCCGGAGGAAGAGTCTGGACCGCGTCAAGTGTTCAACAAAAACAAAAACAACCGATCCAATCTTTACTAATAATTCAGAACATGAACAGTTCTACGGTTCTTCAGAACACGAACGGTTCTTCAGAACGCGAACGGTTCTTCAGAACAGGAACGGTTCTTCAGAACGCGAACGGTTCTTCAGAACGCAAACGGTTAATCAGAACACTAACGGTTCATGAGGAACACAAACGGTTCTTCTGAACACCAACGGACGGAGGGGGCAATTCTCTCAAAAATGATTCAAGCTCATCTGTTTTTCCACTAACTCCTTGAACTTGGTTTCGAGGTTGGAGATGCACCACAGGTCAGTTAGCTCCATCTCAAGTACGGGGTGGGGGGGGGGTGCATCTTCCACATCAAAGGAGAAGGGGTCAGCAAAAATCTGAAAAGAGGCTCCGTGTGTCTTGAAGTCTCAAACCTGTGATCACATTCTTCCTGTAGCCATCAGCACTTCTCACCACTGAATGGTGCACAAATCCATGAGGGCCTGCATGCTGGGAAATGGCAGCTTGTCAGACACTGGTGTCTGGGAACTCTGGTCTTTCCATAGATCAAGTTTAATGGAGAATGCTCTGACATGGTCATGTGCAGCAGTGACAAGCTGCCCAGAGGTGCAGTCTACGATGTGCAGGTAAGTATAGACACTGATACGCAGCTAAACGCTTCTGTAACAAAATCTGTGAGCAACAAAAAATGATTCCGTCTCCCTCTTCTCCTGAAAGTGTTCGTGTTCATCGCGACCTCTCTCTTCATGGCAGGTTGTGAAAAAGGCGACTGGCGCTGGGTGATAAAAACGTACTTGAACTGAGCGACAGGAAGTTTCCCTCCAGTCTGTGACAAACACGTTTCAGTCGTTAAGAGTCTGAGCTGGTGGTCCACAAGTGCTAAAACATAAAATACTCGGGGTGGAACGGTTGTAGGCCGCAGTAACACCAAGCTTTGATGGGGGCCACAAAATATCAGTCCACGGCTGCACCTGGCCCCCGGGCCACGAGTTTGAGACACCTGCTTTAAAACAGTCCAGGTAAGTCTGGTCCCTGACCAGGAACCCAAAGAACCGGATCAGGACTGGTGTCAAAACAACCTGGTTTGACTCGATCCAGCTGAGAGGGAACCGGACAGAAGTGAATGAAAGGTCCAAACAGAAAGAGCTGCAGGTTCTGTCTGGACCCCATCCAAGACCCGACACATCAGAACCTCTTGTTCACCTCTCTGCGGCGCTCGGGTTTCTCCCTCCCCTGAAGGGAAGCCAGCGGATCAGTTGGCACACCTGAGATTTACGGCACACCTGGACTGGGCCGTTCAGAGGTTTGGATGGTGTGTGTGTGCGTGTGTGTGTGTGTGGGGTATATAAAGCCATCGAACTGGGACAGGACTGGAAGGAAACGTACTGTAGTTCCAGCTGGGCTGAGATTTGACAGGTCCTCATGGAGAAGAGTGGAGACGTTCAGGTATCAAGTCTGTTCATAATTTTTTATTTGATTTAAATTTGCTTTTTGTCGAATTATTGTTTGTACTTTAAACGTGATCCGTCTACATCAGGTCTCTCGAGTCCTCGTGACTCAGTGAGACTAAAGGTTGAAGGAACGAATCCCCGTCAGACGAGGAGTCCAGACCTTCGGTGTTTAAAGTCACCGCAGATCGTCCACGATGTCGAGAATCAGCTGAGCTGAAATATCAAAGAACTTCTCTCATTCACGTAGGAACTTATTTCACTAAAGACTGAACGGCTTCTGGTGGAAACCAGAGAAACAGGAAGTGACATCACAGTCTGCTTTACTAGGCCGTGAGAAAGAAGTAAACTTTAAAACGATTCATCGAACACACGAGGTGAGTCGAGTAAACTTGAACGGTGGACCGTCATGGATCATCTTTTACTTCCAGTTCCAGAGGAAAACCTCCGGTGCAGATTCTGAAACTTCAGAATTAAAATTATTATCACTAAACATTTGCAAATGAAGCAGTTTTCTTTTGTAAGTTGTCGCTAAAGATCAAGATTCAGGTTTAAAAACCGTTTTAAGTTAAAATGCCTTAAAATAATTAACTTACAAACACGTCAGGCTTGAGATGTTTAACTGAACATTTCCATAAAACTCCAAGAGATTAAGTTAAAAATCATTTTTATGGTTTTATCAGATTCTTCTGTCAAACATTTTTAATGAAAAACAAATTTCAGTTTTACATTTATACGGTTTAATTTTTATTTTCTGCTTCATTTTATTCAGTAACTACCGTGAACTTTGTGGTCAAGATGAATTTATAGAGTAATGGTCTTACCTGAGGCGAGCCGTGCTGCTCCGCCTGCGGGGCCCTCTGCTCAGAGACGGCAGCCTCAGGGGGGCTCGGGTCCGGGTCCCGGGCTGAACAGGACCGGACAGCAGGCGGGCGTTTCTCTGGACGGCTCTGCGGGGCCAGGACCCACCCAGGTCCAGTTCAAGGACTGCTACTGGGAGAGTGGCTCCACCTGTCCCCATCGTCTGCGCTGGAGTGTCAGCTGGAGATGTTCACCTGGTGAGGAGTTCTGATCATGACCAGACGAGGGGAGGGCCACTGCAGACCCCCAGCCTGAACCCTGCAGGGGTTCTGGACAGACTGTACCGAGGACTGGATCTCTGCCGGACACCATGAATGATGCATGATCATTAATGATGCAGAGACGCCGTTTACGCTTCCTCCCTCCCCCGGCTCCGTTTACAGCCGGTGAAGAACCGGTCGGAGCGGACAGAACCTGCTCCAACCTTCTGACAACTCAACCAGTCAAACCAGTTACTGTTTAAACTTCTCACATGCAGCCACTTGGACTTTCTGTTAAATGAATAAAAAAGCTCTTCACCTAAAAGTTAAACCAGAATAATTTATTTTTTATTACCACAAACTCAAAATGGACGTCAACGAACCACATCCAGAACTGGAGATATTTAGATCTACAGATGTAGATGAAACATTTTTATTCTTACTGGAAACCAGTGCTCGTTTAATCAGAAAAATAACATTTCAGAGGATGTGGAGTGGCCCAGTTTTACTTCCACGAAGCTGCTTGAGTGAGACTAGAACCTGACCAACATGGGGACCGGCTCGCCTGGGCTGGACCTGGACCTCCTCCAGGGCTGACAGCCAACACTCGGGGTGCCGGAGTCTCAGCAGCGGAAACTTTGCACCTTTAGCCTTAATTGTGCGTGTCCCGGAGGCAGAGCAGAACGTCACGGGCTTCAGGTTGAGCTGATTAAAGTTTAAAGACAGAGAGGAGCACAGTCAACAAAACTCTGGAGTTTATTTTTTATTTTTAACAGAACAAGGAGGAACGGATCATCTGCGAGTAGATCGTCCTCTGCTGGACACATGGGGAACTGCAGCTCAGCCTGAGGAGGAAGTTGGACACAAATCAGAACATTTTCTGTCTTAGACATAAAAAATAAACAACTTTTTTTTTTTTTTTGCATCGTTCGTCTGAAAAATGGATTCTTGAAAAAAATGCCAGTTGTTCATCAAGTTGATTAATTTTCTTATAGAAATTTTAACAATTTAAAGAACATCCACCGAGAAGGCGATTCTATAATTTTGTAGTAGAATTACCGTTAGCAGTGGTTTTAAGGGTTGCAGTACTGGGAGTAGTATTACTAGCATTAGTATTATTGGTAATAGAAATAGCATTAGCTGTAGTAGTTGTACTAGCAGTAAAAAATAAGCATTAGCAACAGAATTGGCTCTAACAGGAAGATGACCTGCACGGGGTTTGGTCGGCGTTCGTTATAAAACCTACGTTTTGAACACATCGTGGACCTGAACACTCCAACTCGGAGGCGGTGCAGGCGGCACGTTGCGGAGTCTTCCTGCGGACATCAGTCTTCAGTTTGTACCTGCGGGACCAGAGAGCACATGAACGGTTACTGAACAGGACCGTGGAGAACTGAAAACCCTCCTGGAGATAAAGATGGATCCTGCTGGCCTCACCGGTGGTTTGGAGTGGACTCTCAGCCTCCTTCGATTGGGCGATGCTCCTGCAGCGAGAAAACAAACAATGAGAGCCCGGCAGTGACTGGTCAGCAGCTTGATTTGTATTTTACTCCTACAGACAAAATGAGCAGAGAAAGTGTTGTGTAGGTTGTGAGTGTGACGTTTATGAACATGCATTAGTGTCAGTGTGAGGAGATGGTCAATGAACGGTTATGAAGACGCCCCTCGGGGGTTCTGAAGTGGATTCATGTTTTCAGAAACTGCAGATGAGGACAGGTTTAACAGCAGCTGCTGGTCCTGAACAGACAGGAAGTTGATCCGGGTACAGCATGTGAAACCCCTCGATACAAACCCACACAGAGCTGCACCTAAACCTCGAACAGAACAAGATTCGGGTCGTTTTCAGGCTCAAACCATCATTGGACCCCTTTATAGACGGGGGGGGCCATAATCGGCAACAGGGTGGTTCTGGCATCACACCGACAGGAAGTTGATACAAATATCAGCCAATTAGTTTGAAGGATTGTCAGGAAATGGATCACAGTGCAGACGGACACGTCATCAGCTTGGGAGAACCATGAACTTCTTCCAGAGCTACAGAACATTTTCCACCTGAAGTTTGTTCCAAAAAAATGTGGAGAAAATAATTTAATACAGCGGAGAGAGAGGGAGGAGCCAAACATCTGCTGATGCGTTTACAAAGTCCAACAGATCAGGTGGACGTGTGCTCAGGTCACCATGGAGTTTCACTGACACACTTCCAGCCCAGAACAAAGAGCGTCTGGACGTGGTGGTGAAGGATCAAAGTTACGATGACGACTTCCTTCTCTTTACAAACACAAACGCACCAGTACCAGTAAGAGTACCAGTACCAGTACGTCCTCACCCATCATTCATACTGGCATCATTTCAGATCAGACGTTCTGCAAACAGCCCAACGATGATACTCAGATCTGATGATTCAAACAAACCATCCTTCCGTGGTCAGAGAAAGTAGGATCAAAACCTTCACTGTCCGTTTGTTGTGTTTCCTTAAATCCAGCGTGTCACTGAGCCGCGACTGTTCCTGAACTGAACCGGTCTCCTCAAAGTTCCTCGTGAGGCGCAGAGGCTCTACGTTTTGTTGCTTCAAGTTGAATTACGTATTTGGACAATTTCCTGTGAAAACAGATGTTGCAGGTGTTTTGACCTCATCTTTTAGTTTCTGTCACTTTAGAGCCCTGGAGGCGTGTCCCGACAGGAGCGCACCTCTGAACAGAGCACCGCCCCCAACATCCCCCCGCTTTAAACCCCAACGTGGAGAAATAACTAAAAATCCAGGTTCATCAATGAAGTGTGTTCTTTATAAACGAACACAACATCAAAATGTGCACGGCCTCGAGTTCAGCTTTCCAAGTCCTGCTCACACTGTATTTGGACTGTTTTTAATAAAACTGCTCAAAGTGCGGCTTCAGTTCAGAGAATTCAGTGACACCAACAGAAAATCTATTTTAGTCTCCGACAAGTGGCAGCTCAGTGAGACCTTCAGTGTGATCAGGACACGAGGTTCATACCTTCTGAACCTTCATCCAGAGGCTGCAGGTAAATACCACGAGGCTACATCTGACGTTACATTATGGTCTGAAGGACTCGCTGCTTTAAAAAATAATAAAAGGCTAAAGTTGTGAATTCTTCTCAGACTGGATGCAGACACTGTGACCTTTAGATGAACCAACGGTTCCTTCAGTGCTCCGTTATAAAGCCACAACAGAGACGGTGCTAACTTCTGATGACCAAGTTGACTGGACCATCGCTTTAAACCAGTAACTGGTCTGAACAGAACAGGTCACTTCCTGCGACTGATGGGGCTCATTTCAGTGTGAGCAACACCAACCATTGAAAAAAGCCCTTTTTTAGTTTAAAATAATCTCCCACGTCACTGAGATTAGTTGGAAATTAGAACAAATGAAGTTTCTTAATGAGGCAGAGAACCAGCTTCAACCATCAACTCCAGTTCTACAAAACAAATACCACATACTTTGCACCGATATTCTGGTTTTTGTTTTATATCCAGTCTGACTTGAGTGCCGCCACGAAAGGTGGGCGACCATGTAATCGCTCATGTCTTAGCGTTTGTTCCATCAAAATATTTCATGAACGTGTGAACAGATGATGAACATCTGTAAACCATGTACTTGTAGTCAACCCGAGTCAAAATGGCCGCCACAGGTCAATGAAACTCAAATTGCTACAACCGAGTCAGTTTGAGAGATTTTGAGCTCAACTGTGTAGTAGTAGCTGAGAGTCATCCTCACACAGTGGGTATTAAACTGTGACCTGCAAGGCAGCGGGCGATATGCACTCCTCCAAGGGATGCTAGGCCAATATTTGTTTAATGCGATGGCAGCGGAAGTTGTGACCATGAGATTGCTCCAACAAAGACGGATCAGTATTTATTCCCAACCACACTTAAGAGCTGAAACAAGTCTTAAACGATCATGACTCTAACCCGACGAGTCTCGGCTCAGTTGGCTGCGTGAACCGTCAGGACGGGTCACTAAATATTGTGGGATAAACTGAGGGCCGACGGTTTCCTTGTGCATGCATGAACAACAGAGGAGGTGCTCATGGTTCCTTAGGGTTTTAATTAAGAGTCCGGCCGATACAGAACTTTTGGCTATCGCAGATACCGAGATTGGGAGGAGCAGCTGAGCGCAGACAACCGATATCATGGCTGAACATTTTGAGCTCTGTTCACCCCCAAGAATCCAAGTAAACAGCGAGTGGAACGGGGCTTGTTTATTCAGCGCGGCTCTTAGAAACCATGAAGCTAAGTGAATCAGATCCACGCTTTACATGGTGCCCCAGTTGTCCCACGTCACTGTCAGTGCAGCTACAGCGTGCGCTCTCAGGACATCATTACCTGCAGTGTTCCCTCAGTGAGGACTGAACTAGACAAAAGGACCTTCTCCTGCTCCGCTCCTGGAATATCTTGTAAAAAGATCTGAAGCTCTGGACCGTGGCCTCTCTAAGTGTTTTAAACAACTGCCAAGTTCATGGCAAAACGCAGACATGTTCCTGTTTGTAGTATTCTACATCGCTTTATTATCTAGTGCTTTTTTGTTTTATATCATTTCTTCTTCTTTTCCATTGTATATGCTTTTTACATGATTGTCTACTGTTAAATGAGTCCTCGAGGCTCAATGAGACTAACTTGGAGAAATAAAGGTTGAATGAACAGTTTCTTGTTTCAGTGGTGCGGTCGTCATTAAAACAGTCTTCCTAACGTGCACTCACATTTTCTATCCTCCACTATTCAAGTTATTGTGTTATAAAATAAAGATTAAACAAGGAAACACCCTTCCCTGTTCAGTCACATATAGTGAAGGACTAATGGGGAATGATCACAGCAGTTTATTTTTCTTTGTAGAGAAGTAAATATTTCAGACAAACAATGCATTTCATCGAGGACAGCAAAGATACAACGTTACTAACACTGATATAATTTTACCTCTACGTTAGATTTATTGTTCTGGATCAAGTTTTACAAGGCAATAGCCTATGCTAGGTAATCTAAACGTTAGCTTGTGAACTGGAGAGGCACGGAGCTAATGACAAGCAGGTTGGAGGATTGAAGAGAATTTATTTTTGTTGATTTGTTTTAGTTAAAACAAACTTGCCTGTTCAAAAAAATACCCTACGCAGCATTGTTTGCTGCTCCATCTGTGCTGAATGTGAAAGTGAAACTTAAGTGAACGGCCATAATTTTAAACGAGTCTTCATGCGCCCTCTGGTTCCGGCAGTGGTTTCCCTAGATAACTTGCCATGGCGGGGCACTTATCTCGTCCATGATTTTTGTCGACTGGAGGCACATCTGAGCTGTGCACCGTTTGTACCGGCAGTTATTGAGCCTGGTGGTGGGTGGGGGTGGGGGGGTTCAGTGTAGCCAGCGCTACCTTTAGCTTTATAGCTACTGCACTTGTATTGTATTGCACACTACTAGCTTAGCGTTAAGCCAGTGCCGATAGGTGGTGGTAGTGGGGTGTACGTAGTTCGGTTTGGTTGACGGGGCGCCCTGCTTGTATAATTGTAGGGGAAACACTGAAACATTTTAGGGGTGAAAATTACAAGTGTTTATATCGACACAAAATGGGACCATTATCACCAATACCGATAGATCCCAAAAAGTCTACATCGGCCTAAATTACCAGCCGTGATTTATCGGCCAGGCTTTAGTTTTAATTTCAGATTCTCATTACAACCAGCTTGTCCAACAGGTAAACTGGGTTCCTGTTAAAGTTCCTTTAATACAAGATGGCAACACGATGAAGCCAACTGGAGATGAAATCAGAAGGCTACATCCCAAAAAGTAAGACTCGACTCGATCACCATTTCACTCCAAAAGAGTGACGATCATTAGAGCAGATTGTTCACATTGTTTTACAAAAAGGTGTGAAAACTATAAAATCTCCATGAAATATCTCATCCCAGCAGAAAAGATTAAAATATATGAATCAAGGAACCCCAACACAAACACTTATCTTTAAAAATGAAGATATAAAGGGCAATGCGTGAAAGCTCGGCAGAGTTTAGGTTTTGATTTATTGCAGCACAGAACCTGCCTGTCTCCACTGATTATCACGTGCAACTTTTATTTTATAACCATGAAATCAGCACGAGATGACCGCAGGAAAATATGAAATGGTCTTTTTCCAGGTCTGTGTGATTTTTCAAGATAATATTTCCAAGAGTCACAATATTTGGTGATTTTTCACTCGTCTGCATTCAAAAACCAAAGTGACTCCATCTTTGATTTACGCGTCCGTGGTGTTCTGGTGCAAACACAGAGAGTTCACTGTACCACAGAGAGACACACACACAGCAAAGGTAACAAACAGCTTCATTACACAAACACAAAGAGGTTCAAGAACAAGTTCCTGCACTGTGGATCCATTTGTTTTCAGTGTGATGCCAGAAGCCCTCAGCGGTGACACAGAGGAGAGACAGAAAGGTCCGGAGTAAGGTCACAACTGTTCATCTTGTATCAGAAACATGGATGGACACTTACCTTACTCGTTCGGCTGATCTGTGTAAGCATACCTCTGGCAGCAGGCTTTACTGTCCACTGACTTCTGCAGAACTACTCATCGTCAAAGTAACCCAACTGCAGAGAAGAGCATGTACGCCGGAATGGGGCAGCCTGTCTTTGACAAGCTGGCTGACAGCAGCTAATGCACCTCAGGTACCCAAAGACAAGAACACTCAACCACACAAACAGCACCCGCCTTCAGATGTTCAAGTGCAGGGGGGCTCCGGCCTCTGTGGGCCAGATGTACTGCTGCAGGTTCTGATTTTTAGGCTCAAAAACCTTCTACAGAACACATCCCCCCACACAGTGGGGTGTAGGAGTACGTACAGTTTATGTTCTCGTATGCATTTGGTGTCAAACTGGCGAACACCAAACATAACCGCCTCTTGTGGTAAACTATAAATGTGCTTTCTGAAGCACGAGGAATTAGTGTTAGGTTAACTCTTAAAAGTAGGGATGCACGATATTGGATTTTTGGCCGATATCCGATATGTTAAAACTTATTTGGCTGATAACTGATTCCAATACAAATATTTTTTCCTAGTTCTACTTACAGAGACTAGATGGCTTTCAATGCTGTGGAATTAAAATACATTATTCTGCACGATCTTTGTCAATTTGGCCTGCTACTAAATGCAGATGCCAAAAAGGGGGATGGAAATGATGCAACACTTCAACTTGGATTATGTTTAATGTAAAATTTATTTATGACATTTACTCTCTCTAACACAATGAAAAGACTCTAACTGTGAAAAGTTGGACATTTTCACAAATCTAAACTCAACCTATTCACAAACAAATGAAGTGTATAAGTAGTAGTGCATTAATAGATATACTTGACAGTTAAATTAAAAATTAATTTCAAACAGAAGCTTTTTATATCCGTGAGTTATTTTGATGGAATGCCTGATGTGCGATATTTAACTTTAACACTAATATCGGCCCATCCCTGGAGGATTCCTGGAGGGTCACGCCATCTTAGAGCTTTTCCAATCTGGCTTTGAACCTCTCCACAGCACTGAAACTGCCCTGCTGAAGGTTTTTAATGACATCTTCAGATTCACAGATACCGGTGATTCTGTGCTGCTTGTCCTGTTGGACCTCACAGCCGCCTTTGACACCATCGACCATGAGATCCTCATTGCTAGGTTGGAGCAGTGGGTGGGCATCACAGGATCAGCCCTCAATTGGTTCAGATCTTACCTCACTGACAGATCCTTTTGTGTCTCCATCAAGGATTTTAGTTCCGCAGAGGCAGAGCTTAAATGGGGGGTTCCGCAGGGGTCCATCCTGGGTCCCCTCCTATTCTCTTTATACCTGCTACCGCTTGGTGCTATTTTCCAGAAACACAACACGCCCTTCCACTTCTATGCCGATGACTGTCAATTTACTTCCCCCTAAGACACAATGGTACATGCTCTATTCAACCGCTGCTCAACTGCCTGGCTGACATCAGGGACTGGATGGCTTTAAACTTCTTAAGTTTCACTGAAAAGAAGTCTGAAGTCATGTTGTTCCCTCCCAACGACACAATCATAAACCACTGCATCGACCTCTCCGCTCTAATCCTGTCAGAAAAACAAAGAGTCACTAATCTGGGCGTGATAATGGACCCTTCCCTGAAACTTAACAATCATGTAAACATGATCGTTAAATCGTTTCTTCCAGCTGAGGCGGCTGTCTAAACTGAAGCCCATATTGTCCAAAAAGAACCTGGAGACAGTAATACATGCATTCATTACATCTAGGCTTGATTACTGCAATTCGCTCCTGTTTGGTATCAGTCAGACCTCCATTGCACGACTACAATTGGTCCAGAATGCAGCAGCCCGATTTTTAACCAGTGCAGGCAAAAAAGAGCACATTACACCAGTTTTGGCCTCACTGCACTGGTTACCAGTTCACTTTCGAATCCAGTTCAAAATACTCCTGTATGTCTATAAATCACTGAACAGTGTCGTCCCCCCCCCCCCCCCCCCATCTCTCTGATCTGCTACAACCGTATGACCCATCACGCTCCCTGAGGTCAGCGGACCAGTTGCTCCTAACAGTTACAGGAACTCGTCTTAAGTGCAGAGGTGACAGGGCCTTCTCTGTAGCAGGACCAAGACTCTGGAATGAGTTACCTCTGCTTGTCAGACAGGCCCCCTCCCTCTCGGTTTTCAAGTCCCATTTAAAAACTCACTACTATTCAGCAGCTTTCAACACCAGATGATCTGTGTTTTGATCCTGTATGCTCCACACTGGTTTGTCGTCATTATCTGCATCGTTTTTATTCTGATTTACCTCATTTTGTATTTTGCTTTGTGTGTTACCTGTTGTTCTGTCTGTACAGCACTTTGGTTGGCCTTGTAGCTGTTTTAAGTGCTCTATAAATAAAATGGTATGGTATACCGACAATATCGTGCATCTCTACTTAAAAGGCTCAGAAAAGTCACAGGAAGATGATTAAAGCCAGTCAACAAGTCCTGCAGGGTTTAAAGAAACCAGTGCAGCAATGCTCATTTCTAAAAGTTCTTTAACATTTGTGCCATTTAATTCTATCAAAAATCTGACGTCTGTGGGTAAAAACAAAACTTCCTGAACCAAACGGAGGCATCTACAGGTAGTCGTCTCATTTGTTTGAATCTCCAAATGAAACAAAAAAAGTGTCATCTTTTGGTTTATGCCTAAAATTTAGAAAAAGTTCACACATGCACCTAAAACTAGAAAGCTTTTATACAAGCAGCAGCTCACAGGTCACAAGACAAATAGTTTGACCATTAGCCGTCTGTGATGCCGTTTTAGTCATAAATAGGAGTAAATGTTTCAAGACATTCTGCAGGTTCCAACTTTCATAAATACACCAATAAGGGCTTTATGTTTAAAACGGACCACGTCCATTCTCAGTGTGTTAACGCCGCCTGCAGCTGTTAATACCAGCTGGATGCACGGATCAGGGATGTTTCTTGTCAAAGCATTGCCTGTTGTCAGCTGTAAGGCTGCTGGTGTTGACTGAAACATTTTACCCACCGCTCCACATGTTTTATATCTAGTGTGGAAGCCCACCTTGATTTTCAGGTCCATGCAGCAGTTGGAGCCACTGTTATGCTGTTATTTGCCCCATGGGGACAAAAGGAACAGAAATGTATAAACTGCAAGCTGAGCTAAAAAAAGCCACCAAGGCCGTTTTAAACTAACATTTTGAGACAAAATCATGAACTATAACAAATTCAGATTAGAATTAAAAATCTTACTTCTAATCTACAAAGCTCTCAACAACCTAGCTCCATCTTTTATTACAGATTTTATTTTATTAACCTTTATTTAACCAGACAAATCCCATTGAGATCACAGATCTCTTTTTCAAGGGAGGCCTGGGCCTGAAGGCAGCCTAAAGAAACCGGAACACCCGGAGAAAACCCACGCAGCACGAGAGGAACATGCAAACTCCACACAAAGACCGCAGGTCCAACCGGGGATTGAACCCAGGACCTTCCTGCTGTGAGGCAACAGTGCTAACCACTGTCGTGCTTATTGTTCCATATTTTCCTAACAGAGCACTTCACTCTCAGACTGCAGGTTTACTTGTGGTTCCTAGAGTTTCCAAAGGCAGAATGGGAGGAAGATCTTCCAGTTCTCAGGCTCCTCTCTTGTGGAACCAACTTCCAGTTTCTGTCCATGAGGCTGACACCTTGTCCAGATTGAAGACTGGGATTAAGACTTTCCTTCTTGATAAATCCTATAGTTAGGTTTGGATTTCCTGAGCTGTCCCTTAGTTCTGATGCTATAAGGTTAAACTGCTGGAAGATAAACTGCCCACCTCTCCTCTCAGCTGCTGTCTTTACTTGCTCTCCTCTACCTGTTTGTATTTATTTCTATTTTAATGTTTTTATTTTTCCTCCTGTAGAAAGTTCACCTGGACCTGTGTCTGTTTCTACTTCCTGTCCTCTCAAACCAGCTGGAGCAGATGTTCGCTGGTCCTCAGCCTGGTTCTGCTGGAGGTTTATTCTCATTAAAGGTTTTGTTTCTTTCCACCGTCTCCTTTGTTCTTGCTCAGAACGGGAGACTGTGACGAATGAAGATTCAACACAATCTGCTGCTTCCTCAGATAGAGAACTTTTACTAATTGTTTTTTTTATGCATGTGAATGTTGTACAGTGCTGACACGACTTCTGTTGTGACTTGGTGCTATAGAAATTAACTGAACTGAACTGACACAGAGTCGGTAAAGAACTTTAACGCCCTCCAAATTAAAGCTGCTACAGTTTTTGCTTGATCAAAAGTGTCAGAATCTGCAACTGTAAAAGTCTATCGTTGCTCCTTCAGCTACAAAGTTCCAGAGCAGGAACTCGTTACAGTAATCAACACATGCCAGTAGTTACTGTTTAATGTTAATGTCCTGCAGAATATGCAACAATCAGTGCAGTTAGGAGTGAAAATCAATGAGTTTTCATTTCTTTCCATGTCCAACCTCTGCTGCCGATGAACAGAAGGCTTGGAGTCAGATCTGCACTTCTACGTTTGGTGACTTTTTTTTTTTAAGTGAGGTGACAAACGGTCAGTTTTTTGTTCAAGGAGACACAAACTGACTAAGTTTTTTCAGATGTCTTGTGTCAAAATATTCAGATTTATATAAACTTTACTTTTCTACATTATATTTAAGTCAGTGCAGTTTCAAATGTCCATAATATTCATCTCTCATGTCTTCGGCTCCATAACCAAATTTTCTTACAAGCCATCAAAAGTCTTAAAATCCTGTGATGAAAATCCAAACGTACAAAGATTAAAAAGATGATTCAAGCTGAGGTTCTGAGACCAGCCTGCGCCACATACCTGGCATCTTCTCTTTAAGTTCATCAGGGTTTGGGATGAACCCATGTGGACACTGGCTGAAGGTTCATCAGTAAAAACAACTCCCGTGGTTTAATGGTTTTCCACAAAGATGAAAAATTTATAAGGAGCGAAATAAAATCTGTCTCATACTTCTCATCAAATTAAATCCTCCTACTTATTTTTCTCAGTTTTGAAGTCGCCAAATGTACTCGTGTTTTTCTAAAAATGTCCACCTTGGTTTGGATCTTTTCAGTACTGAAGGCTCTAAAGACTCGCCTGGCATGACTGTAACGTGTACTTTAGTAGTAGTTTGCTTTACATACTCAAGCCAGTCAAAATATATAAATGTCCCTGAGAAGCAGATAGAATTGTAACTTGGCTCACGGCCTTGAAGCTCGACACATTTTGAACAGCAACTTTTATTTTTTCAAGTAAAATGGAGCAACTTCTCAGATTTTTTTTCTTTAATCTTTGGATGATCTGTAGTTATGAGGTAAACACGTGTGATCCAAATGACAACTAGGAGGACATCTTGCACAGGCGATGGAATCTGTTGCTCTGTAGGCTTCCAAGAAATGACCAATCAGAGACCAGGATGGGTATCTCAACTAAACAAGAGCCAAATGAATCAGGTAAGTGCTGCTCGATTTGTACGAAATTAATTATTTCACTTCATTTATTATTTAAGCTATAACGGTCAAAATTACAAAATCTAGTAATAAAATAAATTCTGGATTTGCAATATTTGCCAATAATGGCTATAAAATACAGCATTAGCAGCAAGGTGTTTCTACTCTAAGAACACAAGACTTCGTAGTGGTCAGAAGTCTGTAAACATTAAAAATCTATTTGGTAAAACGGATTTAGAAGAACGTGACAACAAATTAGGATTGCTGTGTGTTTTAAAGAAAAAATAAATAAAATGCCGTGGTTGAGTGGTCCATACGTTTCTAAAATATAAGAAACGAGGGGAAACTTGTAAATGTCTGCGTTATGACCGCTTTAGTGATTAGTGCAATCCAAAGTCTTAAAAGCTTCAATAAAAGTCCAGGATATGAAGCTAGAGGAATTTAAAAATATATATCTTTAAACAGTAAAATTATTCATCTGAAAAACGAAGCATGTAAAATGGTCTGGGACCGTTGCTCATTGATCGATGTGCCCTAAGAGAAGCTACAGGCTAAGAATCTCTTGGTCTGGAAAGATGCTTTCATTGTCCAACATCCTAAAAGGTGGTCAAACCTGTTAAAAAACAAACAAATTGTACACAACAGACAGACATTACAAGATTCAGATTTACATTTATGTCAAGCCAATGAAATAGTTCAAGACTACTGAGCACGATAAGTTACAAAACCTATTGTCAATACATCTCGTGATCGAAGAATACAAATGTGTGTTGTGAACAGAAGAATCTTTTTAATAAAGACATACCTTGGTGCCATGTGGGTTCTTCCTACAGTTTCTTTTTCTGTCAAAAACTCCCCCAAAGTGAGCATTTGAGACAGAATGCTCAACTAAAATAATTATTTTTTCTGTTTTGTATAATTTAACTTCCCTAACTCGATTAAAAATTTTTGAGACAGAAAAATAACTTCAGTTAATTTATGTTCATGTACTGCAATATCATTAGCAATAAAAAATGCAGCCCTCATTGTGTCCCTAATTAGCCGTGGAGTACCACAAGGCTCAGTATTTGGACTCATGTTATTTTTATCCAAGTTTTTCTTGAGTTAATTTTCATAAATTGTATTGACTTTTGCTGCTTTGACTGATTTTATGATATCCATATGCCAGATAACATCCATGATGCTTTTCAAGTCTTGCCAAATTTCTTAGGTGTATGAATCGTGATGAAAATAAACTTTCTACGTTAACCAGTTTATTCTTGGCTTTTACTGGACAAATATATACTTATTCATTTTTTTTTAACATTTAAAGTTTCTATTTATTGTTGACAGACTCCTGATTATACATGTCACTACAGAACTTTCACTTGACTTTACCCACAAGTTAAATCAGCGGGATAAGATACAAACTGTGTTTTATTAAGTGGCAATTGTTGGAATATCTTAAATCATACGACTCGTCAAACTGCAACTTGTAGATGCAAATTACATCCAGTAATGTGAAATATTTAGCAATTTAGATACAAATAAAATGTAAAAAGTTACTGATCTATGCAATTTACTTTAACAGCTGGTATATGCCCACACTGCTGATAAAGATAGAACTATATTATCCCACAGGAAATTGTTGAAATAAATATGATGTCATTTAAAAGTATTGGGGCTTACCTGTATTGTTTAAAAAATATCAAATAAAAACTAGTTTGACTAAATAAAGAATACCAACCAAATGACCATACTCCACGTACTCACAAGCTAATCTCCCATCCTTAAGCCAGCTCAGTGTTTGGGTCTTTTAGCTAAAGTATTCCCATGTCCACACTACATCGCCACAAACTCCTCCACAGTCCGTAAACTAAAGATGGTCAAACCTGTTAAGAAAAACATGTACACAACAAAACACGCAAAACATTTGAGGGGAACAACTATTATGTCTATTACAATTAAACGTATCTGATTCATTCAGGTGTTTTTTCTTTGGTGCCATGTGATGGGGGGAACTTATGTGTTATTCTGTGGGATGCACCAACATGTCAGTTTCTTCAACTCTTTGGAGAGGTTCACAATTTAACATTTTCACAAGAGTACAAAACACCTTTTGAAGACGTCCCTACTCCATCCACTACGCATCAAACAGAAAAGTAAGACAGATTGGCCCAAAAGTGAGAGAAACATCCAACATTTGGGTAAACTGTAAAGTCCACAATTTGGAGCGCCTTCAACACAATCAGTTTCTTGAAAGTGTATGTATTCAAAACTGTACCCCCCATAAGCAAGTCGCCTCAGGACTCCTGTATGCATACCTGCAAACTCACAAGAGATGAAAAAGGCGACACCTTTTCTTTTCCATTATTCATTCCCCATACACAGATTTTGCCTTCCAGAAAACTTAGTTGGGTTCTTTCTCACCAACATATTTCTCCTTCAAGGAATTCTTCATCATTATCCTGTGAAGGACTTGTGAACTGTCCAGCGTGTCCCCCGCCTCTAAGTGATTTTGACACATGGGCACCGGTGACCCCCGCGACCCAGAAAGGAAGAAGCGGGTAAAGATAATAGATGGATGGTATTCTCTATAACACCATCAGCTGGACTTTTCAAATCTTTTGACGAAATCTTGGTGCATGTGGCAGACAGCTACATTGTTCAAACGTGGACACAGCACTAAGCTAGCAGCACACAATATAGATGCTAGACGTAGTGCTTCGATTCTCTCAAACATCCTAACCCCACCTCTCCATATCAACAACTGTCGGCACTTATGCGCTAAGCTAGCGCTAAAGTCCAGTCAATGTGAACTTATGCCATGTAGCACGCCTCTCTTTCAGTCCCCGTGACCCGGAAAGGAAGAGGGTCAATATGATGGATGCAGGAAAATGTGAATCATGTGAGCTATACGAGGTGTATTTATGAATTAAAATGAAATATAAATAAAAAACACCATCCTCGAGTTAGTTTGAACATTTGTGAAAATGTTGAAAATTGTGAACCATTCCTTACACACAGTCTTATTTTTGTTATCTTCTGATACAAGTAACTAGATAGACTGAGTGACAACAAAAAAGTGCCAAGTGATGGCTTCTGAAACTTAAAATCATCAAAATTAGGCCTCGGAAGATGTCCAACTAGGCCTCAAGTGTTAAGGCCTCAGGATCCGTTCTGCTGGACAAAACATCTGGAGAGCGTTTCACAACCCAGCAATATTTTCCAGAAAGCAAACTGCCCCAAAAATATACGAGTATCTTAAAAAATGCACTTAAACTGGAAGAAACAAAAAGGGTAATGTCTTAATTTAATATTACTTACTGTCGTTTTCAGTCTCTTACCACAGAGCTTTGACAGAAGCTGCCACGGTTTGTGAATGTCAGAAGACATCCTGAGACGCTTCCACTGAAGCATCAACAGGATTGAGTTTGTTGAGCCAGAGCAGTCAGGAGAATCAAAGTTAACGTGAAGTTAGGAAAGAAGCAGTTGAAACAAACCTTTGTTGAAGACAAAATTAATCATTCATCATGGATGCTGCCTATCATGGTGCACCAAGATTCAGAACTGGCTTTAACTACCGTACCCACCACTGCACCCAGTATCCACTGGTTAACTGGTCACCATTAACTTCACTCAGACTCTCTCACTGGTACATTTTCATCTTTAAGTCACTTCTTGGTCTGCTGCCTTCATACATCTCCTCCTACATGTCTCTGTGTGAGTGCAGCTACAGCGTGCGCTCTCAGGACATCATTACCTGCAGTGTTCCCTCAGTGAGGACTGAACTAGACAAAAGGACCTTGACAGGGATTCAGATCTGCCATGTCAATGCTGATGTACTTAAAACAAAAGCATTGGACAGAGTCCAAAAGGGCGACGACCTCAAGAAATGTTTCAATCAGCAGACATTTTGTTGATCTGAAGAGACAGCAGGAGTTAAAATAAAAAATCTACTGATCAGATGTTGCTCTAAAAAAACTCAAAGCCAAAAAAAAAAAAAAAAAAAAAAGGAATTTAAAGGCAGCTGACATCACAGTCCAACTGCACAAAGACACAAATCTTTTAACTGTACATAATGAACTGTACTGAGTTTTTAATGATGTTCTTTCAGCCAGACTCTGGTCACTGTGCAGTTTTACTGCTGATGAATCTAACTGCTGCCGTCGACACAGTGGACCATCAGATCCTCGTGTCTCGTCTGGAGAACCGAGTGGCATTCAAGGCCCTGCTCTACAGTGCTTTAGATCCCATTTAACAAAGAGAAGCATTTGTGTGCATGTTAGATCTGTTGAGTCCTCTGTACGGCCTCTCACATGTGGAGTACCTCAGGGATCAATACTTGGCCTCCTTCCGTTTTCCTTTTATTTGCTCCCTCTGGGAAATATTTTTATGCTGATGACAGCCAAATTTATGTTCCATTGAAACAAGATAAACAGCACTCCGTGAACCAACTCCTGGTATGTATGGAAGAAGTCAGAGTAAGGATGTTACAGAATTTGTTTACATTTTAATGAGGAAAAGACCGAGGTCTTGTTGTTTAAGTCCAGTGACGGTTCCAAAGTCCATGCTGATCTGGGTCCTTTAACACAACATGTGACTGAGACGGCAACTAACCTGGGTGTGAGACTGAACAATGATTTTAAACTAGATGCACAGATTAAATCAGTGATCATGTCCTGCTTTTATCACTTACAACAACTGGCCATGGTGAAACCATATCTCTCATGACATCGTTTTGAATTTTTAACCCATGCTTTCTTTATTACTCCTCTAGACCACTGTAATGCACTTTAAGTCAGTCTGGGCCAGTCATCACTGACTCGACTAGCTGGTTCAGAATGCTACTGCTCACCTTTTAACTGGTACCAGAAAATGAGCAAATCACCCGTTTTTGAATCATTACATTGGCTCCCAGTTCATTTTCCGGATTAATTTTAAGGTTCTTGTTTCCAAATGTCTTGATGGTTTCACAGTATCTGTCCGGCCTGCTCCAACTGTACGTCCCCCCACGGTCTCTTAGGTCAGCAGAGCAGTAGCAGTTGGTCGTTCCAAAGTCTAATAGGAGGCTTAGAGGTGACTGAGCGTTTTCAGCCGCGGCCCCTAAACTGTGGAATGAGTTACAGTTGCACTTCAGACAAGCTGACTCAATTCTTTAAACCTTCTCTGAAAACTTTTTTCTCCTCTTTGGCTTTTAACTCTGCTTGAAATGTTGGTTTTAACTTATTTGTTTTACTGTTTTATGATTTTAACAGTTCATTACTGTTAGGGTTTCCATTGATTTTTATAGTTTTTGTTAAGTTTTGCTTGTATGTGAGTGTACAGCAATTTGCTGCAAACTGTGTTGTTTTTAAAATGCTTCATGAATAAAGTTGTATTGTATAGTTATGTAAACACATATACAGGGTTCTACATTAATTTGGTTAGTTGTCTTGAAGCACAACCTCAAAATAAAGAATGTAAAACCCTGGGGGTGGGAGGTAAAATCTAGGTGCATTGCAGAAACAGAACATTCTAAATTATTTTTTCCTAATATGAAAAATACTTGTTTTGTGTTGTCCCTTGAAGAGTCAAAGTGGTTAAGGCGCGGTGCCGTTTGTAGCAGAAGCAAAATCTGAATTGATTAATTCCTATGGAAATTTCCAGTGATGAACATAATGCTAATCGAGTTAGCGCAGATGCCAAGTCAATGTTAAAATGCCATAGAAAAGAATTTAGTAATAAGATAATTTTATTTTAGTGTTCTACACGGCCTTACAACCTAGCTGTTTTTTTTTGTTGCTACTTTTCCTTTTAATTATTGTTAATTACCATTTTATTTTCACTTGTAAAAAATAATGGATTTGTATGAATTGTTGTCTTTGTTGTCACCACTTGTTAAAATCAGGTCTCTCTTGTAAAAGAGTCCCCGAGGCTCAATGGGATTAACCCGTAGAAATAAAGGTTGAATGGATAATTGTTGGTCAGAAGCCTCTGACTAATAAAGTTTTAGGTTTGTGTCATTGTGCATGTAATAAAAGGAGCTGAGATTTATTCATATGTGTTTCTGTAAAATAAACTATAGTCTTAAGTTATAGATAACAGAAATACATCAAATATAGTTTTAATGATCACATCGCAGCCGTCTGGACAGAATTATGAGGCGCCTAAAGACCCCCCCCCCCCCCCCATAAAGACAGTACAGGACGTAACTGTAAACGATTAAACGTTTAAAATATGAAGGCACGCTTCCAGCCAAGCACAAAATCTATTTTGATTTTTCCTTACATATACAGGCTCCTTGTACTGTAACCAGATGTGTAGGCCACGCCCATTTGTGTACATTTTGTTAGGCTGCAAATTTAGCAAAACCTACTTTTGAATTCTCAAATGTTTTAAGGTCGTTTGCCAAGAAACTTACGTTTAATCTACAAACCAAGAGGAATAAAGGTTGACCAGGATGAGTATTTTTAAATTATACCTGCACAAATACTTAGCAAGCAATACTTGGACCACATCCAAACAAACAAAACTTATAAAGATTAAACTTATTTCTGCTGTTGGGGGAGTCAGTCCTTAGTTCCTCCAACGTTAGGCCTCAGAGAGAATTATAACAAAATGACTTAAGATTTTTAGAGCTTCACTGACCCGTTTAGTTTGAGCTGTGGTTTGTAGATTGTGTTGCACATGTTGCTGAAGTTGAGAACCGATTCAAACTGCACTCAAAGACTCGATTTGTTCTGTGAGACAACGGCCCGTCGTGGGATCGGAGTGGATTGTGAACGGTTGGTTAAACGTAAGGAATAAATGTTAAAAGTTTGTTCAGATGGAACCAGTGTGCCTTTATTTTATTCATGCTTCAGCTCCAAAAACGTATGGCACAAAACACAGCCATAAAGGATGAGAAAGTTACAGTTTTCACTTCACGACGATTCACAGAGCATAATACATCTAGAAACAGAAAGGATACATGGTCAGAAAAGAACTACTGGATCACAACTTGGTGACCTCGGCCTACGCTAATGACAATACTAAATAAAATGAAAAAAATTTGACTCAATTATAAAACCAGTCAACTGAGTGACTAAAATGCTGGAACAGTTTCAACTTAAATACAAGTAGTAAGACTCAATGTTTGTCTTGAGTATCTACACAGATGTGCTGCCAGAAGAATCAAGGAGCAGCTTTTAAAAACGGGGCTTCTTTAGGGGACCTTCGAACTCCTCGCGGACCCTGCTAAACCCAGAGGTACCTGCAACCATCCCCCTAGAACCACTCTGGCTGAAGCGCTCGTTGCGCTGTTGGTGGTCAGTTTACAGGGAGGAGAGATGGTCGGGGTGAGGAATAAGGTATGGTTTGGGGGGGGGGGGGATCAGTGCACGAGCAGCGCACAGTTCATGTCCATGTAGAGGTGGTGTGTAAACATGTAGCAATAGAGGTGGTTTTTATATCGTGAGCAGGTTTACAAAGCAACCAGCAGGAGGCACATCCGAAGAAAGCGTTCGATCCGTTAGAAGGTCCACAGGTGCCACAGGTTACATACGGAAAAGGAAGAGAGGGTAATGTTTTTGTTAGTCTGCGCCCATCTATTATGGTCTGTTCTCCAGTACATATCAAGACTAGCTTACAGCCCAACAGCTCCTCAGGTCAGCATGCATTCATGCAGACCAGAGTCACCGCTGCTGCGGCAATAAAAACACCATGTGGAAGCAATTACTGAATTAATACATATCATTGTACATATTATGAAGAATGTCGTTTGTTTTTATTTCAAGCTAATGTGTTTTAACTTTCATTAATGTCAAATATTTAATCAGGTGCTGCATGTCTTTCTCAAACAGGAATGTTGAGTGTAAAATAATCAGCTGTCCAAGTAATGGTATTGTAGAAATAAACTATTCATACAAAACATAAAAGGGCCAACGTTGACATTTGTAGGATAAATATATCTTGTGCAAATTATCTTGAAACAAAATGACACTTAGCAAAATTAAAGGTACTCATTGAAAAACCATGAAGACCGTTCAGAACACGAGGAACACACAGAAACAAAATCTGAATGTGTTTTCCAGATCAATGGTTAAAACGTTCTTATAATAGAACTTTGTGAGAAGTCAACTACTGAATGTGTTTTACTTAGAACAGCCCAAGTGGCTGAAATACGGTCGCCAGCGGTGACGTTCACAGAAGAGCCACTTGGGATTGAGAAAGTCAAAGACTTCAGTGTGTTGGTGCATATTTACGCTCAGATTTGATGAATAAAATAAGCAAATCAAAGTGATTTGTGAGGACATGCCATTCAGAAATGCATATCAACGTAGCTAAGGGTGACATTTATTGTTTGGTTTCATATTTTGCAATGAGTACCTTTAAATTGACTTGCTAATTAAAAAATATATATAAATAGTTTTCTCTTCATTAAATGCCATTTGAAGGCTAAACCAACACAAGAAAAGATTCATTTAAACCAAAGAACATTTGAAAAAATGTTACTAGTTTGCAGTATGACATGAATCTCAACTAAAATTAAGCACAGTACAAACTGGAAAACAATCCATTTGGTGGTAATTATTAAATCTCAGAGTAAATTTACTCTGTATGTTGCTCAAACTTTAGAGATGCACCGATTCATTCTTAGTGAAAGTAAATTTAAAAAACCTTTGTAATCCATTTATAGATTGTAACAACCAAATCTCATGAAGTCCAAGTTATCAAGCAATAACTCAAGTTATTAAAAATATATATTTATGCCTCAGACAGAATGTTAGGTGATAAACACAAACTGGGTTGTGTTCACAAAAACCTCTCCCAACTTGAACCTTTAAACCAGTGGTTCCCAAACCAAAAGCACCTTATCACATATATATATATGTATTAAATATATATTTATCATTAATGGCTCATTTTTCTAGCAGTTATGGCCAAGCATACTATAAGGAAAGAAAGCCGGAACAGTTGCATAACAGACATGCACATGATGGCTGAAATGGTATATGAACTAAATTAAATACTAAATTGGTTTCCAAGTAGTCACATGAGGGAGAAGTGTGTAGGGGATGCATTAAGATGTTTGAAATGCATCAATAATTCACAATAACTGAATTGTAATGGAATTAAGGAGATGCCTGAATATTATCACCCTTTACTTTACTAAACTTTATGTTTTTTAGATCTTCAAGACCACTCCACTTGTTTTACAGCTGAGCGTCAAGTCCCAGCCCATTTGGGAACCACTGCTTTTAAATGGCCCAGTTCCAAACCCCCATGTGCATCATACCAAAACTAAGGCCTCGACTAGTTACATACCCGCCCCACCCACATTTTACTGACACTTGTTTTTATTCCATCCAAAAAAGCACGTACAAACAAAAACACTGAAACAACCCTGCCTGAGCGCCGGGTGCACGGCAGGTAACGACGCTGACATGGACACATCCGGTACTTTAGTTTTCTTGTTTGTGCTTCTTCAAACAGCCTTTTAAATGAGGCGTTCTGTCTAGAAATGTTTTCACCCACAGAAACACAGCACTTTCACAAACACTTGAAACCAGGACTCCCAGCCATTCTTACGATTTGAGTGCAATTTCTGAGTGGATCAAGAAACGTGCAGGGCTGAAGTTAACCCGCCTCTTTTGCCACCAAGCGAGGCAGTAGCAGAGCTGAAAGCAGCTCAGCGATGTGACATACGGTGTGCGCAACCACCCAGCTGCAAGACTTTAAGCCTAAATACAAGCAAGAGGTTCATGACCAAGATTGATACGAACGCACAGCAACTTTTAATTAAAAGAGGAAACCACAAACATAATTGCTGAAATTTATCATGCTTAGAAAATGAGGGAGGAATTGGTCACACATTTAGGTGTGGTGTTACATGTCAACACATTCAAGTTCCGCCCCACGCTTCGCTTTATATCGAAAAGGGCTCGTCCTTGTGGGATGTGGCCAAATCACTTAGTCAGAAAGGTCAGAAAGAACAAAGTGAATCTGTCTTTTCAACCATATTGCAGAACCATTTTGAGAAAAGGACTACAGAAAATTCCCCAAAAGGCTGCAGTAACTCTGCCAGACCTTTAAGTGGCGCTGTAACGCTGCCAGAAACAGAGAGCAAGACAAGAAGCGGTCTATGAGGAGCAGAGTGTAAACACGAACACTCATCTCAATCTTCTACCACTTATCCGTAGTTGGGTTGAGATTCCTCCCCGTTTCCAGCAACACGCTCCAGCTCCTTTTGGGGGACTTCAAGGTGTTTAAGCTAGAGAGGATCCAGAACCCCTCCAGAGAGTTCTGGGTTCATCTTGAAGTCTCTTCCCAATGGAACATGCCTGAAACCTAAATAAAGGAGGCATCCAAGGGGAAAATCTTGCCTGCAAAAGGAAAACCGGGAAAGCTCTGTACAGCCTGGGCTGTCTGAACAGGAAGCTCGGCTCCATGTTGTAGAGAAACCATTAGCTAGCCAGGTACCCTTAGACAGCACGAACAACAGAGACTAGCTCCCATTAGCGGTCCTCCAGCAGACCCCAAGCAGCCGGGACCCCAGGACGGCTGGGTGACGGTCCAGAGAAAGCACAGTGCCATGGCTATGCCCCCAGTTCACCACTGAACCGTTCACGTTTCTAATCAATTTTCCTCGCTCAGTGACACACCCACTGAGAAGCAGACCCTGGTTATTGGAAGCTCCATAGTCTGAAACGGGGATTTAGGGGCTCCAGCGGCCAGAGTCAAATGCATTACGGGGGCCAGAGCAGGAGACAAAGAATCTTATCTGAAGCTGCTGACACATATCGATCTTTATCTATACATCTATATAGATATACATATACATATATATACATATACTGCAAAGCAAAATGTCAAATTATTTTGTCAAATATATATTTTTTGTTCCATCACAAAATGTATCGTTATCGTCAGAATGCTCTGAAATATCACAATATTATTTTTGAGCCATATCACCCAGCCCTAGTACCTCACATGACGGGCAGCAGGACAGGAGGGTCTCTGGCTGTGCCAAAACCTGGTGGCATAACTACAATGATTTCTTACATCTTAAATGAATGCATTATTGACATAACCCTTTGAAGTAACGGCACGTACACAGACAGTTTTCAAAGGGGGCAGCTGCCTTGGGGCTGGTAAGTCACAGGTTTGATTCTCCACCACGCCCATGTGTTAGCAGCTTCCTGCTCTACTCGGGTGCATCTCATGTGCAATGAGCTAAATGCAGCACAAATGCAGCCATGGCTTGGGAACAAAGAATGATGACGATACAAAGCACTTTCATGTTGTGCTTAGGGTCTAAACTGAAACAACGCCGGTGTTTGAAAACCTTTTCACTCTGGACGCAGATTTCCAAAAAGGAAACAGTTTGGGGGCTCATCCAGTGCTGTTTCATGCATTCTATATTCACCAAATGCCATTACTGTGAGAACTTATCACATTTAATCCAAGGTTTAATAATATTAAAAATAAACAGCAGTTAAAAATTTAATAAGAATAAACCTCTCAAATAAATGTTTTAGCACAACGGTACGCAACAGGTTTTTCAAAAAAATTTAAATATGGAGGAAAGTTACGCACACCCGCCCCGTGTGGAATCGGTGCATCTCTGAAGTTATTTTACTGAAATATGATTTTAACTAAAAACTGCAAAGTTGTAACTACAGAACCTGAGAGATCAATACCGCCAGCGAACTTACAAGTGAAAATAATGATTGTGTTTCACTTGATTGAAAAAAGAAAATTACCAAACAGTGTTTAAAAACTAAGGAAAGATGAGGAGCCCTGTGTGTGCACATGCTTCATGTGCCGTTGTGATTATTTTTCTGTGCCATAAAAGTTGTTCTAGATCTAATTACCTAAAAATACTGAAATCTAAATCGACAAGACTCAAGAGAGCAGATGTCTAATTCAGTCCAGCACACATCTGTAAACGATCACCATGCTGTGCTTGTGCCCATCAGATGTTACTAATGCATTTACTGTTGTTAAATTTAGGGTTCATACAATCACCCTGCACTAAAACCTCAAATGTTCAGTTACAGTGACGATAATGTTGTTGGAGCAAAGTACAGCCCTACTTCAGGTCTCCGACTCATCACTCCCATCCAGAGATCCATGCGTTTGTGCCTCGTGTAAACAAACAACACATTAAAATGGAAAAATAAGATGAATCATATTAGAGAAAAAGGTAAATGCTGATATTTAAATCTACCCTCCGGCCAGAAAAGTGCCTGTCCAGCTCACAACAGACAGGGCTTGCACCGTATTCTACGACACAGAGGAAGTATTAGCGTGAGCAGAGAAGCAGGTTTGTCTACAGCGCTCTGATGGTTTAGTGCAGGATGACCGTGTTGTACTTTGATTATTAGTTAACTCAGAGGGCATGGCTTGAATTAGAAATAAATCAGGTGGGCAGCAGATCTAAAACTTTCAACGAGCAACAAGCCTTCCCAAGAGAATCACTGGTGTTCTCCCATCGTGCTGTGGGCCAGCTGGCCTCAACGACTACAAGCAGCTGGGAGTGTCTCTGACAAAAACAAAATATGGATCTTCCCAAAATGGGATACGTTACCATTTCGTTGCTAATCAGGCTTCCAGGTGAAGATCCCAACACCGTCTGACCCTCAAAGCTTAGCCCAGGCATTGAGAACTGCTGGGTGGCTCCTCCAAAGGCCATATCTGATTTAAACAAAAATAAAATTACATTACACCTGCTAAAAGGTTGAGCAGTCCATTAAATAGCACGTCGCCCGCCACCTCTCAGGTTTCAGACCAAGTTCATCTTATGAAGAGAAATGATGGCAGAGTTGTTAGTTTTATTCAAATTTCAGCTCCTTACCGGAAAAAAAAGAAATCATGGATGAGATGAGCGTCCCACCATGGCAACTTCACTAAGGGAAACACTGTTATGATCTAAACTGGTGTAAGTGTGGTTTCCCATCCAAGTACTAACCAGGCCCGACCCTGCTTAGCTTCCAAGATTAGACGAGGTCAGGCGTGTTCAGGGTGGTTTGGCCGTAAACGAGGAGCTCCGTCACAAATAGGACTTTTAAAGTTTTTCCAAGAAGGAAACCCACTGCATGCTATTCTGCACCTTTACTCTGTTTTAGCTCAAATTTAGTGTCAGTAAGAAAACTTAACTTACAGCAAAGGACAAACAGAACGCATGAATTCAAACAGCAACAAAGAAAAACAAAATTTAAGATGTATCTTAAGACCTAAAAACAGAAAATCTGGACAAATTCAGGACATTATTTGGGGACTAAAGGTAAAATGTTTACATTTTAGACTTTTTAAGGCCCTGTACAAACTCTGATGTTTTCTTTATTACTGTGATATTTAAAACTTAGTGTCTGTGACTTTTCCCTTGTTGTCCAAGTTCAACTAATCAGCTGACTCACATGTTTATCTGGTCATTTCCACATTATCGTTCTGCTACACAGACATTTTCCCTGAATAAGTTATATTGAAATAATGTATTTTACCATCTGGAATTACTCAAAGTCCAACACCCACCATTCTAGTCCCAAGTGCCCTTAACAGGTCTAGGGCTGGGCGATCTCTCAATATTTTTTAAAATATCGATTTAATTTCATTAACGATATAAATTGGCATTATTTCAATATAAACACTATAGTTATACTTGAAAACCCGCCGGCACGTAGCAGCCACAGAATGGAGAAAGAGAAATTTGCAGAATTGGTGAGCAGGAAAAAAATGGCTATGTTCGGATTTGTCAGACGTGCAGCAGAAAAATGTGAGACAGATGCACATCTGAGCCGTGCGCGGTTTGTACCGACAGCTTTCGAGTGGCGGGGGTGCGTTCAGCGTGAGGGTTCAGCATGAAGGGAGAGGCTGCCTTTAGCTTTTTAGCTAGCGCGCCTGCATTGCGAGCTGCCAGTTAAGCGTTACGTCGGTGCCGACAGGTGGTTGGGGGTGGAGTTCTGTTGACGGGGCGCCCCGCTTGTATAATGGTAGAGGAAACGCTGTGATAAGTAGCTGTTTTATGAATGTGGCTCTAACTCGGCTCACTGTAAGACTGGACAATCTGTGGGCGTTTTTCTGCGGAGCCAACTTCACGCAGCCCATTGCCGCCTCCATCACTGAATACAAGCAGCCCCCCACTGCTGCAGTTCACACACGCTTAAAAGTGAAGGTGGTGCAGCTGGGGAGGATAATTATTAAATATATGTATAAATTAATAAATAAATAAGTCTAAACACAAAACTTTAATACATGTAAATAGTTTATTTTTAAATATTTATTTTGTAGTTACAGCTGTTAATTAATGTGCCTGTGTGACAAAGCTTTGACTCAGAAATATAATTTTGTTATTATTTTATGGAAAGAAAAAATATTGATATATTGTATATCGTGATTTATCTTAATCTAGAGATATTCATTTTGATCCATATGGCCCAGCCCTAATAATCACTGTAGTAGAATAAGAGTGTTATGTTATTTTCATTTAGGTCAGACGTGTAAACAAACAAACAAACAAAAAATATATGACCACCACCCAGTTAAGGAAACACCCGAGCGCACGGCCAATGACAGCTGAAGGCTGACGACGTCAAGAAAGGAACGTGCCACAGGAGGGGCATTTCTGATGAAGACGCATGCGAGTGAGGACGATTTAAGATATTTGCCTTGATTTAGAAGATATCTTCAATTTATCTGCAAGTGATGAACCAAGTAGAACTATTCGGAGTGAAGTTATTGCTCCGTACATGCACGAACGAGCCACCACGAAGGCAAGACGATGCAGCTACACCTGAAGACTCATCAGTCCTGGACGGACCGACCAGCTTGAAAACACTAGTGTATCCATCTAATCCATGCTAGCATTTACAATAAAATTTAAATATTTACAATAAAATTAAAAAATGTGGGACATAATGTATGCCAACTCCCTCCGTGTCTGCATTTCCAAAGAACTGCGCAGGACACGATTGAATATTTTGTGCCTGCGATGAGTAGCCTGGCCAGAAATGATGATTGGTGTGTAAAATAAATCCGGCCGTTTCAAAAAATACCAGATTGAAAATGCACAGAAATTCCTTTTAAAAATAATTTTGCATTAGTTTTCAATATTTGCCATAGAACATAGGTGTTTAATTTTTATGTCTATCATATTTTGCCAGATATGCAATATGAAAGAAAAATGGTGGGCGTTGGACTTTATTGTTCTTTTTTTAAAGATGATCCAATTCAAAGAAGAAAATCTTACCCTCCATGCCCAAAGTTCCACCGGTGTGCATTCTCAATTCCCTCTGCAAAACAAAGACAAGTTGTTATGTCATTTAACAAAATCATTACACTTTGTTTTGACTTGATGTTTGGAGTCTGGTGTTGAAATGGACTCACTTCCATGAAGTTGCCCATCATGTAGCTCTCTTCACGCTGGCGGCGTAGCTCTTCCTCCAGTTCTCTCTTTCGAAGCATCTCCTCTTCCCGTATGCGCCGTTCTTCCTCTTGCCTGTTTAATTGTTTTTAAAGTATGTCATTTTCTACTGATGTCTAACAAAACAAATTTCACTACATTACAAAAGAAGTGACAACTTTCTAACACCGATTTTAATTTTTAAGAGTTTCCACATTAGTTTTCTTAGATTTGACTTTTTGCTCACCAGTCTTTAAACCAGCCGAGCAGTGAAACATAAAACAAACCTACAGAATTGGGATGTTTGACATCCTAAAACTCTAAAAGCCAAAATTTCATTTTGAGGAATGCTAAGACACCAAATCTGCATCAGGTGCAGAATATGTGTGGGCATGCAGCAGTAACTGGTTTTTGTTTAAACGTTCGTGTACCGATTTAAACTTATATGAAATGTGAATGACATGTCAAATAAATTCAAGTACCTCAGCTGCATTTCCTTCCTCTTCTGCATCTCTTGATTGTGAATCTCCTCCATGTGCCTCAGTTCTTCTTGTCGCCTCAGCAGTTCTAAAAAAAAAAAAAAAAAAAAAAAGGGTAAATGGACTGTATCTAAAAAAGTTCAATCTGGTCCTCTGGACATTAAAAAAAACAAAACAAAGCAAATCAACAAAAAAATGTAGAAACGTTTCATCTCTCATCCGAGAGACTTCCTCAGTCTGAGGTGCTGTATTCAGCTCAGTCTCTTAAACAGCACCTTCTCAGAGTGGATCAACCAGTTTTGCTGCTGACAACCAAAACCAGCTGATCACATGCTCAAGAAGGACCCCTTCTTGACCATGTGACCAGATTTAACTTTTTTAGATTTTTCTACCTGGATTATTGAGCATGCATCAGGATAAATGGACTGTACTTATATAGCACTTTTCACTACAGTCTGTGTCTTATTTACCCATTCATACATGACTCTACTAGATCTGTACAAAGAATAATCAGAGCTTTATCATTCATACACCGATGGGACACACATCGGAGGCATTTAGGGGTTCAGTGTCTTGCCCAGGGACACTTTGGCATGTGACTGCTGGTGGAATCGAACCCCCAACTCTCGTATTGGAGGACGACTGCTCTAACCACTCAGCCACAGCCACCCAACAAAAACAATACTGTAATAATTTTTCAAGTTTTAAACAAAAAAACCTGATGAAAGTATACTCACAATGCAAATGTATGAGGAACAATGATATTCTGAAAATGCTGAAAGGATTTTAGCATCAAATGCTAGAGATGTAATTAAATAGTGTTATTAAACTTACCCTGTCGGAGCATATTAGCCTGGTGCTCGTGGTAAGCATCTTCCATTTCACTGTCCAGCTTCTCACGGGCCTCACGCATGTTCTTCTCCACCTGCTCCCTCTGCTGCTTCTCCATTTCATCCAGAGACTTCCAGCGTTTGGAATACTCAAACTCGAAAGTGCCAGGACGGGCGAAGCGAGGTGGTTGTTCACGTTCTCTATAGACACACAAGCAACATAATAGCAGTAAGCATGGGTGAACAGAACAGTTAAAACTTTGTCGTTCATGACTATACAAGCAACATGCTTACATTTGGTACTTATGGTTCTTCAGTGCCAGTTTCTCTGGAAGACCATCATCACAGTCAAACTGCTCCAGAGGCTCAACAATTACAGGACGAGGAGACCTTAAAAGGATGGGACAAAAACAGATGAGTCTAAAAGACGAGTGTTTTGTTGTCACAGCATAAGTCCTAGGTGAAAACGAGCTTACGCTGTGAGGAGGAGGACTCCTTCGTTGCAACGATCCAGGGCCTTTTTGGCAGCTATTCTGGAAGCAAACTCAACAATACCCTTGCCTGTGGAGCGCCCACGATCATCAACAACAACAATAGCCCTCTCTATCATCCCGAACTGTGAGAAAGCCTCCTCTAGGAGCTCGTTGGAAACATATGGAGACAGGTTCTTCACGGACAGAGCAGCAGAGTGTGTGGCAAATCGAACACGCAAAGGTCTGCCTCGCATTGGTGTGTCGTCCATCTCCGTCTTCGCGATATCTGCTAGTGCTCGAGATTCCTGAAAGAGAAATTAAATGTTGCTATGAGAGAGATTTTGCATCTTTATCAGACCAAACTGCACCAGGAGTAAAAAAAAACCCATTTGAAGCAGGTTGTGTCGTACCAGTCGGATGAATCCAAAGCCTTTTCCTTTGTTGATGAAGACCTCAGATGGCTCTCCATATTTTGCAAACATCCTCCTGAGAATGTCCTCGGTGATGTCGCTCGGCAGGTTTCCAACAAACAAACGGCACCGTTGAGTGTAGGCCTTCTCTCCAGGCTTCAGCAGCATGGACAGAGGAGCTGTGAAACCCTACCACCAGAAAACAGGTACGTAGTTACTCAATACGTTCTCTAAATAAGTTCTATTATGATGTACATGAATTAGAATTTAGGAAATTAAACAAACAATTGATGCACATACATACTGTGTACAGTACTATATACACACATAAGAAATTTAACAGTACTTTTTTTTTTCTGACACGCCCCACTTCCGTTTACTTGTAGAACTTGACATAAAAGGCTTGTTTCAGAAAATATTTCTGAAACAAAAGTTACTGGTAAGTTGCTTTGAGTTATCGTTTTACTTGGCTAAATAAACTGCGTTTTTCCGGCAGCCATCTTGTTTCAGAGCAACTAGACGCGTGATTTTATCTACTGCGCTTGCCGTCATGGCGCGCAGCAAAAAGACTGACGGTTATTATTACAGTAAAAACCAACCCCGCCCGCGCAAGCCTAGTAGTGTTTAATATCAAGCGTACCTTTACTTGTTTGTCGTCTGACTCTGTAGCACAGCTCATATCGGCCTGTTCTTTATTCAGGTCTGGCTGCTGGGTCTGTTGGGGGAAAGATCTCTGGCCCTGCTGGGGACCGGGCCTCTGGTTCTGCTGAGGACCGGGCCTCTGGTTCTGCTGGGGACCGGGCCTCTGGTTCTGCTG
>NC_056516.1:38545405-38547995 GCF_014905685.2 Nematolebias whitei
CCGGGCCTCTGGTTCTGCTGGGGTCCGGGCCTCTGGTTCTGCTGGGGTCCGGGCCTCTGGTTCTGCTGGGGTCCGGGCGTGGGGCTCTGCTGAGGACCAGACTTCGGGCCTTGCTGGGATCCAACACTACCTGGGTTCTGACCCTGCTGGGGTCCACCGCCTCCGAGTCTCTGGCCCTGCTGGGGTCCAGTACCGCCAGGTTTCTGGGCCTGCTGGGGTCCAGCACCGCCAGGTTTCTGGGCCTGCTGGGATCCAGCACCGCCAGGTGTCTGACCCTGTTGGGGACCAGCAGCCGGTTTCTGGCCCTGTTGGGGACTAGCAGCAGGTTTCTGGCCCTGTTGGGGACTAGCAGCAGGTTTCTGGCCCTGTTGGGGAACAGCAGGTTTCTGGACCTGTTGGGGACCAGCAGCAGGTTTCTGGCCCTGTTGGGGAACAGCAGGTTTCTGGCCCTGTTGGGGACCAGCAGCAGGTTTCTGGCCCTGTTGGGGACCAGCAGCAGGTTTCTGGCCCTGTTGGGGACCAGCAGCAGGTTTCTGGCCCTGTTGGGGAGTAGCAGGCTTTGGGCCCTGCTGCTGAGGACCAGGTGGTTTCGGGCTCTGCTGCGACGAGTCCTTCTTCTCGTTTGCATTTCCGGCCGGTGGCTTCAGTTGGTTCTGGGTTCCCTGGTTCTGGTTAACCGGAGGGGTCGCCGCGGCAGTTTTTGGCGGCGGAGTCTGCACCTTCGGCTGGGACGCTGGGGGGTTCGGTTTCAGCTCCTGGTCCATCAGGCCTTTTATCGTCGGGGCCTGGCCGGGACTCGGTGCGGGCACAATGGGCCTCGCTTGGTTTTGCTGCTGCTTAAGTTGCGTGTTCTGGTCTCCCTGGTTTTGCGGTCTGTTGAAATTGTTGGTTCCTCTCCGATTCTGGTTCGGATTCTGAAAAGGGTGGCTTCGGAACTGCGCGTTCCCCATCATCCCACCACGCATCGGGCCTCCGGGACCTCCGCCTCTGCGTTGTTGGAAGTTATTCATCCCAAAACCGCCACGGTTGTTGTTAAATCGAGACATTGCGTCGTAAATCGATGAAAAATTATTAATCTAATAAAAACTTCAAAAGGTTTGCCGAGTAATTTATCCTCTACGCTGCTTCTTCCAAGTCTTCAAAATGGCGACGAACGATCGAACCAGAGTCGAACAACGCAACCCTTCTTTCTTTCTCTCAAGAAACTAACTCCGCCTACATGGGCGATGCTGATTGGTTAAAAATAGCAGAGGGCGGAGTTATTGTTGTTTTTTGTTTTACGCAGCTCTGATTTGTGGAAATCAGCCTTTTTTTTTTTTAAATGAACTTTATTTTCATACTGACTGTAACAAATGCACATTTGCGCAGCTCTGAATAAAACATATCTTCTAAGACTGTTATTATGAGGTGTTTATTTTATAATCATGTGCAATTAGTCCCTATTCTTAATATGAAATGCTGTCTCTAAATAATGACTTATACTATCACTTATACAATAATTAAGATGTCAAGGAATAATGATTTTATAATTGATTGTTTTTGAAAGTGAAGAAAATGGGCTTTTATGTGATCCTAAATGCCATTTTCCATTTTTGTTAAAATCTATTTTTTTATTTTCTAGTTGAATTAAATGATAATAATATAAAACAACAACAAATAAAAGCCCTAAATTTGTGATTATAAATCATGTACACTGATGTGAAAATTGGTTTAAAAAAGAAGCCAGACAGTTTTTTTCTGTTTAGATCATTTATTTTGCTGACAGGTGTTTTGGAAACAAATGGAGACCATCGATCTCACCTCATAACATCTTAATGCTTATCTTCACAAACAAACAAACAAACAAACAAGATGAGATGACAACAGTGACAAAACCCAAGAAAAGATACAAAACTAGCAAAGTAAAACAATCCAAGAAAGAAGTCAAAGGCAGGGCAGAAGTTCAGACAGGACAAATAAAAACAAGACGACTGGAGGTGAGAAACATCCATGGATTTGTGGAACAATCTAAACAGACGTCTTTCCTTCTTTTGGAAAATACTTTCATCCTAAAATTAAATTCAAGAAAAAAATTTAAGCACGTGGCGAGCAAAATTCACAAAGGAAAATAAAAAATAAACACCTAGATTTTAAATATTAAGGACAAGCTCGTCCTCAGAGTCACACTCCAAAGATTACAAGTTGTTCAACATTAACGGGTTAAAATTTGGATCTCCCTCTTTTAGCAGTTCTACTTTAAATCTGACCTTTTAGAAGCAGGTTTCAGTAGCTGAGCTCCTCTGGAGTAAAAAGGGACGTGACTTGGGGGGGCGTTGAAACGACTCGTCGTGTGAGGTCCGAGCAGGTCTGATGAATCGTTTCCATGCAACACACGCCTATCTCAACTATTCACAGAATTCACTCTTTTATCACTTTCGTTATTTTAAAGCAAGCGTGCTCCCCTGGATGTGTTTCTGCCGCTGGACCCTAACGGGCTGCAGGGTGGAGTGGAAGCAAACGGAGGAGGTGGAGAACCAGCTCTCCCAGAAGCCGAGTCAGACTCTGATGGACCGAGTCAGTCCCTAAAAGACCCGAGTCAGATGGACCGAGT
>NC_056516.1:38548005-38560654 GCF_014905685.2 Nematolebias whitei
CGAGTCAGTCCCTAAAAGACCGAGTCAGATGGACCGAGTCAGTCCCTGCAGAATCGAGTCCGACTCCATTACTGCAGGTCAGCAGCAGTCGGAGCAGAGAGCTGCTCTAGTAACGGTTCAGGTAAGTCGGGTTTTAGCCAGGCATTAAAAACAAATAAATCTAGATATTTTTTCATTTAAGTCGAGTTTTTTGGGGGCGAATGTGAGACAAAGTTTAAAACCAAGTCCTGCTTCAGGACAGTGAGCAGTGCCTGTGATAATGGCTGCCTTCAGGTCCAGGCCTCCCTTGAAGCTGAGATCTGTGACCTCAGTGGGATTTGACTGATTGAAGGTTATTAATAATTGTGATCCATGTCTGAATATTAAATAAAAGCTGCGCCCGACCCTCTCTTGTGGTCTTCCTCAACATTAAAGGTACTCATTAGAAATTATAAATCCAAACATTAACGTTATCCTGAACCAAATCAATTGATGCAGTTTGACTCCGGTAGTTTTCCGGATACGTAGATATAATTCTGAAATTAACAATGTAAGTAAAGTATTCTGCCAAGAACCACGCTGAAGCTGGTGAAATGCTAAACGCAAAGGAAAAATGGGGAATCTTTAGGAACAAACGTCAGCGATGGAGCAGGGTGGTGGAGCACCGTGAAGTCAGAGCTCGACATTTAAAACCAACTTTTATCTAAACCCTTCAAAACCGGCAGGTTTACCGTTTCAACTGAACTCATCTTTTCATCTGCAGAAATTAAAGAACAAATCTGAGCGTAAACGCATCAAAACTCACATCCCTCCATCCCAAACGGCTCCCCACCAACGATGACCTAGTTCCAGTCGCCACAGCTGTTCCTGGAGGTAAACGAACCAGCAGCCACAGATTCATCTGACAGATCTGACATTTAAGGAACACGAACCATCAAGATGAGAACATGTGGTGGGGATTTGCTTCAGCTGCGATGTGAAGCTGCAGCTTCTTCTTCAGCAGAGTTCACATCTACTTTTCTCACTTTAAGTGCAATAAAACCTGCGGGTGCAAAGCCAGTCGGTGTTTTTAATCCCCGAGCTGCTTAAACCAGCCGCCGCTGGACGTTACAGAACCTCTGCTTTCCTGAGGTTTTCTCCCAAACGAGCCAGAAAGGCAAAAGCTTTGCTCGCTAACCACGTTAGCTTTAGCTGGTAATAATTAAGCACTGTGCGCTTACGAGCTGTGGGGTAAAACGCTAAAGTCCGGAGCTTTAGAAGAGGTTCTTCGAACTTTCCAGCGTGAAGATACGACAAGGTCAAAACAACGGAAGCGTTCGAACATTTGATCGAAGCCGTCAGAAGCTTCAAGTCTGAAAAAGGTTTCAACTAGAAGCTAACGCGTTTTATTTGGACTCGTTTAAACTCAAGAGTGAAGGAGGAGAGTAAACCTGGTGTGAGTGGTGTAAGTAACCTTTCTATGCCAAAGCAGAAGTGTTTTTGTTCCCCACGAGGATACGACGTGTACGAAAGGTCTGATCACCACCAAATATGGAAGGGAGGTTTCACCAGGAGTGAGCCTGCGTGGACAGGAACTAGACTCCCTGAAGTCTGGGCTGGGTCTGGGTCCGACTGACTCGGAGCCTTCTCCCTGATGACAGAAACCATCTCACATATAAGGAGGGTCTGAGTAAGTCTGTAGGAGTCTGCGTTTTGGGTCTCGACGCTGCTCAACTGACCTCGGTTGTAACAAACTCCCATTTGTGTTCAGTCAGTTTCAGTTTCATCCATTTTTGATTTAACAGAAACGTTGAGCCACAACTTTAGGATGGAGGAGGCGGAGCTGACTCGGCCTTTCTGCTGGTTCTCCAGTGACCCCAACAACAGTCAGAAGAAGCGAGGCTGCGACGGAACGACTGAAAGAAGATGATTAAATGAAGCAAACCGTGTTAACAACAAACGAATCAGGGCGACAGAGAGAGGAAGAAAAAGACGGGAATGTGCTGCGAGAGTCGGTGTTTGTCCCTCCGAAGGCCGAGGCTCATTTTCTGATTGGACCGTACGAGACGCTCCGCTGAGACGCGTTTCATCTTTTATATGCGTGTGTGTGTGTGTGTGGGCGGGGGGGCTCATGGCTGTTTCCTGCAGGAATATTAGCATATCAGGGGTCAGAGGTCAGTGTCTCGGAGAGGAGGTCACAGTGGGGATGAGGTGAGGTCAGATCCGAGGCAAATGCTTCTCGATAAATTCCTTTACAGCTGCCATCTCCTGCAAGAGCAGAAACAAACGACATCAAAGAAGGAAAAGCAAAAAGTTTAGAGAAGTTAAAGTGTTACGACAGTTTTTAGTAATAAATATGAATGCAGGTTTGAAACAATAATGTTATGTCATGCAAAAATAAAAATCACAGCACTGAGATAAACAGTAGAGAGTTTCATGAGCAGTAACAGGAAGTGATGTCATGTAACAGGAAGTGATGTTAAAGGGGAACTCCTGCATGTGATCAGATGTTGCAACGAGAAGAATCTGAGGTTTCTTATTTTGAGTCACGATTAGACGAAGATGAGCCTGAGTTCAAATAATATTAAAAAAAAAAAAAAGACCAGGAAGTTCCCCTTTGATGTCACTTCCTGTTTCACTCTGGCATATTTTATTTTGAACTTTGTGCAGTTATGTGAAAAAATGGGTAAAATCCTGTGTTATTATGGCAAACGTTAAACATCCAGATGTTTTCTTCCACTCCTTGTATTTGCAGGAAATGCACGTCACGGGCACTTGAACTTGTTGGGGTTGTGTACGTCTGAAACGTTCTGATTCAAGCAGAAGCCGATGAGAAACATTTGACTCGTGGTTCCTGAGCGGGATCAACTCATCCTCATGAAGACAAGCGGTTCCTCGAACCAGAACCAGAACAATCATGAAGCTGGACGTGAAGTCACCAAACAACAAACTGCATTTAACAGACTTTCTTTGAAGGGACTCTGTGTTGGTGACGACTCTCAGCTACTTCCACACCAGATGTTAGCTCAACATCTGTAAGAGTCTTTGTTATAACCATCGTTGTGTTTGCTAAGCTGGCTGTGGAGGCCATCTTGAATTTGGTTTGACTCCAAAGGTTAATCAGTTAAAAAGGGACAACCAAATAATTTAATTTTTAAGTTTTATTAAAATCTGTTTGGTGGTTCATGAGATATTTTTATTCATGATTTTACACCAATTAGTTCATGGTAATTTTTACCAAAGATCTTCTCAGAATATTTGTTGGAGCCCCCTCGGCTGCTTCCACCCAAGCTCCAGTTCAGTCTGTCAAACTGCCTGAACGGCCGTTGTGTTTTGAAAGGTTAGTTGTCACTGGCACCCATCTGACGCCCAAAACTAAATGATGTACATTCCATGAGCACATTTTGCAAGTTCAACATTTACACAAGCAAATACATGATTGCCCGCCTTGGCCTTTCGGCGGCGGGTCAACGTGTTTCCTGTGGATCTGGCGGCGGCGGTACCTGGGGACAGGAGCTGTGAGGGAGCCCTGGGTAGGTCTTAAAGGTGAGCAGCTGAGGGTTGACTATGGATTTGAGTTTTTCTGCGGTCATGGCACCGAACTGCGCGGGGATCATGAAGTCCATCTCTCCGTGGCACTGCAGGATCGGGAGGTTCTTGTTCCCGCTCGACGCCTGCAGGACAAACAGACCCGGACCGTTAGCCCCCCTCGCTGTACCTGCAGAACTAGTTCAAGGTTTAAAATATGGATTCAGAGAGTTTTGGTACCGAAGGGAAACTCCTGTGAAGAGGCAGCCAGCAGCTGAGGGCCACGACGCCGGCCAGCTGGTGCTGACAGGTCAGAGCGGTGTACAGGGACAAGGCCCCGCCCTGAGGACCAACACAAACGAACGTTACACTCAACACAACGCCGACCTCTCACTGACGATGACAGAAACACGAGGCCCACCCCACCTGAGAGAAACCACCGAGGATTATCCGGTTTGGGGGGATCCCATTTTTAGCCTCGTGTTCGATGATGGCCTTGACTGGAAGAAAACAGAGACATGACCGCGCTTCATGGGAAAATCAACGTTTGAGTTACTCCTAACAAATGATCTTCTAATGATCCGCTGCTGATGTAGGAGTGAAACGGTAGAAGGCGAGTGTGACGAGCTTCAGAGCATCTCCTGGTCTCTGCTGGCGTCAGAAACTAAACTCACTGTTTTCTGCTGCCTTCTTGATTCCTGCTTCGTCCTCCTGGGAGTCGGGGCTGAGACCCATGAGGTCGAACCTGCGCACAAACAAACATTACTGCGGTTTCCATGGAAACAACAGCATCCAGCGTTGAGCGGAGGGGCGGGCCAACTCACCATGCGGGCATCAGGGACCTCATGTTGAGGGTGACGGGGATCTTAGGCCTGGGGGGGGGAAGAGGAGCAGAGTGCTTTAGTTGACGAGTCAAAACGAAGGAGGAAATATAACAGAGGAGGAAAACTAGTTCTCACGCGTGAGGGCAGATGAACTTGACGTGAGGAACCTGGATCCCTGCCAGAGTTTCTGCCCAGCCGTGCCTGAAACGGGAAACGGACCAGTTCAGCCTGCTGGGTGCAGATCTGGCGCCTTTTCTCCAGAGTATTAGAGATCTCAGGGTGTCTAGTTTATCTCAATATCTGTAAGATTTATAATCTTTTTTAGGTTTATAAGCTGCAGCAGCCAGAAGTATACTCACCCTGTGTCTCCTAATCCGTGCAGGAAGATCATCTGCGCCAAAAACAAAACTCATCGTTAACATTTTCCTTAAAACTCAGATTAGAGACGTGCTCATGACCGATAAATGAAACAAGAGTTGTGTCACAATCTGAGGAAGAACGTTCGTGGCGCTGCGTCATGTTTGTAGCTCGTCTTTGGTCGTGAGACTTCAAGCTCTGAACGTCACGAGTTGTATTGGTGACGAACAGCTCGCTGCGGGCTCTACTCACCGCTGCAGTCTCCTTCTCCGACCCGGACACCGTCACAGCCTCGGCGAGCAGCGGTAGAGACATGTTGTTGCCACACATACACTGAAGGAGGTGCTGGAACAAGAAGACGCAAAGCAGAGGTCAGCTCCATCACAGCGAGGCGAAACATTTCACACAGCAGCTCAAAACTCAGCCGAAGGTCTTTGTTGGGTCTGCGGTGCCTTCAGATGAAGTCTGAGCTTCTTCTGTACGATCCAAGTTTAAACAGTTATCACATCACTTTAATCTGGTTTAACAAGATCACATTCAATCCAAACAACAGATTCACTTTTAAACCTCTGACGGAGATGGCTGCGACTTTTTTAAATGAGAAAATGTTTGTGACTTCTTGTAAACACATTTGTTAAATTAAAAATCCCCAAATATAAAAGTTTAATGTAAAAATAATCCAGAGAGGGCAGGGGAACGTCTCAAGTCCAGCTCAGTGTCGGCTCTTAAAGCAGAACGTTTTCTGTTGTTGCTGCAGCTTTTTGTCTCAATACAACAAAACGTGTTTATTTTTATCTAAACAATAAAAAGCAGCAGATTTTTCTTGTTAATTGAAATTTAAATAAAGCTGTTTGTCTCTAAAGCTCACAGACGGGTGGTCGGAGGCTCTGCAGACACACGTACAGACTAAACTGGACCTAAAAGCTCCGGCTCTGAGGAACACTCGGTTCAACAAACCAGTTAAAGCTAAACGTCCGGCCTGCTGGGCCCAAGAAGAACTCAGAAGTCTGAGGTCAAACTAAATGAAACTGCGCTGAGAATCGACCGCAGCTCGTCGTGGGTCAGACTCAACAACGAGCTGCGATCAGGAGGTTTCACGAGCGGATCAGAGACCACAACTGCCTGAGAAGCAACCGGAGAGTGTCTGAAACATGAAGGTTAATGAGTAAACCTTCAGCAGGAAAACTCCTAATGAGTTAAATTCCACGGCAGCTAAACACCGAGCGTGTGTGAAAGTCCAACAAGCAGCCGAAGCAGCTGGGCGGAAAACGTGACTTCAGGGTGCAAAGTGTGCCCGAAAGGCGACCGTTCTTTAGTTCTGCTGCCTGACCCGGATAAATGAGTGACAGACGGGAAAGAAGCCGGAGACAGAGGGTTCAGCCCGAGCCAAAGAGCGAACTGAGCAGATCCACAGGGGTGGGGGCCCAGAAGAACCGGTACTGAACCCAGACTCAGGACTGACGGCTCCACGTTCCCGTCAGGACCGGATGTTTCACCTAAAACACAAACGTTTGTTCTCAAACTCTGGACTTTTTGTGATTTGAGTTCTCAAAAGTCTCTCACAAACCAACAACTTAAAACGTATTTAAACATAACTTTATGTTTATTGAACAGTTTTTACTGGGCTAACTGGACGCCAGCACACTTTGAAGCATTGTTTGAAGGAATGCATGTCGCCCGTCTCGTTTCACGCCAGTTCCGATCGTCTTAACGAGAAGAAGGACATTTGATTAGATCTAGACTGTGAGATCTTTGGAGACGAGTACGGACTGAAGATGACCCTCAGATACTACCACACCAGACTTTAGCTCAGTTTCTGTGAAACTGATGAGTTAAAGCCGTTTTGTGTCGTCTGAGGTTGACTAGTGGCGGCGGCCATCTTAAATCTGGACGACTCTGAGAGTTAACGAGTCACAAACAAACAGCGTCAATAAAAACGTGATGACCTCTTCTGACGTGACCTTACAGTGAATATTAAAATAAAAACAATAATAAAGCTCTTAACATCTCACATTGTTCAGTTTTAATTAAGATCTACAAGAACTCAAATGTGAGAACAATAAAATAAAAAAAATTAACTTATTTCCCTCAACTTTGGTAATGTATAACAATAAAAAATACGTAATTGATTCTCTTAATTTCTTATTCAAATAACCTGCAGAGTGAGTAATACAAAATTACTGACGCTTCTTTAGTTACATTTAGCTGATAAATAACTTGAGTTGTATTTGAGCTTTTTGCATCTTGTCTGACAGTTTCCTTAAACTCGGATAAAAAAAAACACTTGAGGGTTTTTTCTGTGGCTGTGAAACATCAGACAACATCAAACCGAGCGAAACGACACGTTTACGCCAAACAGTCGTTCAGCAGGAGCAGCAGGAGCAGCAGGAGCAACAGGAGCAGCAGGAGCAGCATCACTGCGAGGGGATGTAAAATCAACGGTTAGGAAGTTTCAAAGATTACTGAAGCCTCTGCTTTCTTCCTCCTGAATATAACTTACTGAATTCATCCCGACTCATTCTGAAATACGACATAGTTCCTTTTTAAAGCCTGGAGCGACACAAGCAGCGCATCAGTACTCTCACAATATTATCGGAAATGGTTTCTTTTTCATATTTCATTATCAAGATTTAGAAGGTTTTGAAATTGAGAAATTATTGTGGTTTTTTTTCAGAGACAGCCACCTTAAAAATATATTCAGCTTATTCATATTTACTTTTATTCATAAACTATTTACTTATAAACTGTGAGCAGCTCACAGTTGAATTTTTCAGGTTAGAATCTTAAATCTTAAAGACTACAAGTATTTCTGAGGGTTGATCAATATAAATAAATATATATATACAGTATTTATAACAAGAATCACATAATTAAATATCATGTTAGATGAAAATTACAAATTGACCAAAAGTAAAAATATATCTGCTGCCCTGATTCTTAAAAAAGCAGCATCGTCACCAAAGTTACTTGTAGCTGCACATTCACATCCTATAATTACTTCATGACATATTTTGCTAACAGACTGTTCATTTATTAATGTTAATGCTTAAGTTGAAAACAAAGATCTGTTCAGTGTGCAGCACTTGCAGTATGTCTTGTGGGCAACTCTCAGCCACTACCACCCTTAATTCTAGCTCAGCGTCTACAAGTTTGACTGAGTTACAGCAATTTTGGTTTTTACTAAAATGTGTGGCTCGTTAGAATCCGTCCAGTGGTTCATGGGATATTTTGCTAACACACAGGCAGGGTTTATGGTGATGCTCAGCTACAACCAACAACTTTCAGCTCATTCATCGTGAGTAAAATGGTTTTAATCCGTCGGGTTTGTATAAAAGCATCGTGTCACTTGACAGATAAATATTTAATTTAATAAAAGTGAACAGAGAAGTCCATCACGCGCTCCTGCGTGACTTCACTCAGAACAGGCGGGCTGCATGGGGGTGGCCGCGAAGCGCCTGAACAAAAAGCTCAGATCCGCTGGAAAACAGCTGGATCTTTAATGTGCGGCACTGAGTGAGTGACGGGCGGGCTGGGGTTACACTGTCACCCGCTGCTCACCATGGAGCCCAAAGCCGCAGATCCGCTTCATAACATCGTTTCATCTGATACGCTGTTAGCATCGGCGGCTGTCGACGAGACAATGAATGGCTCCAGCTTTTAGCCAGGATGGTGATGACGGCGCAAACAAAGCCCGTGATGCCCCAGAACACACACACTGACCGAGACCCCCGCCCTCACACCCTCTGGGTCTAATCCCGTAGCTGCACACACACATGCACCGAGTGGGCAGAAGAGCGCCGGAGCTAACGACAACCGTATTGTCCTCTGCCGGTGTCTGACTTCACGTAACGAAGGTAGCCGCTACGGTACAAATTAAGAACTTTAAACACCGGCCCTTTCTGGGAAAACCCCTTAAACAACAGAATATCTCAAAACAGTTAATCTGGAACCGGATTAAAAGGTTTTAAATCCCATCCGCGGCCCGCTAGCTGACACAAAACGCCTCCACTCACCGCTTGCTGTACCAGTTCACGAAGGGGCGGGACTTCCTGTATTCGTTCGTACAAAAGGGGGAGGATTCGTAGTGACGTCACTAGAAAGCACCGCCTACTCTTTTTTGTTATGATTTTTTACATTTCTATTTTCGTAAATGATTTAGTATTTAAACAGATTTTTTTCTTTTTTGTACGTCTTTGACAATCTATTGCTGCATATTTTGTTTTGGCCGTTTGTAACTTGCATAATTTAATTAAATCAGGTCTCTTGTCCTCGAGGCTCAATGGGATTTACCCGTCTAAATAAAGGTTGAATGAATTACAAAGGTTTTTGTCTCCATAATTTTTCAACATTTTTTAAAACTGTTCGTTTTAAATCTGCTCCATACTTTTTTTTGTCTTCCTATGCTGTTGGCAATATTTTGCTGCTTTAGGTATTTTGCATTTTGCAAGATTTTTCTACACTGAGCTATTTTTTAAGTCACAATAAATGTGATGTTTCTGCATTTTGTCAATCTCGGGTTTATGTCAAGAGAAAAAATGGTTTAAGCAGCCCTTTCCCCTGCTTTTGTTTAAACTTTACATAAAGCAGTAAGGACTTCATCACAGGTATTGATTAACTCTGGAAATAAATCATCCAGCTGAGGTCACTTACAGCTTTACAAAAGTCAAACAGAAGTTTTAATATTTAGCTTTTATTCTCTGAAGCATTTTACAAAAAAGGCATCAAAAATTGCTCAAATTTTCAGTTTTGGTAAATATCAAATTAAGTTAATTTGTTCATGTCAAATATCTTAAACTCTGCAGCAAATATTCACTTTGGGTGTTGCCATGGCAACCATGATTTTCCTTATTAAAAAAAAATGACACTGCTTCATTATCCTCTCAGCAATCAGTGTTTTTATTCAAAAGCGTCAAACATCTTCCGTGCATCAAACCTTTTGTGTTTTTACTGTTAAATCACATCAAGTGTTGCCACGGAAACAGAGGCAGCGGTGCTCTTGGAAACAAGTGAAGCTCGCTGGTCTTCAAGAGCTGAGCTCTCCCTCAGTTTGAGCTGGACTCAGCTCCTGAACACAGCACCGGACTCATCGTTCTGACAGCCAGCGAACGCCTCTGAAACCTCCTCCTCCTCCTCCTCTCAGGAAATGAAGTTGGTTTTTGGGACGATGTTGTCGACTTTGTGGTCTGCAGGGTTTGCCGTTGCCTCGTAGTTACAGATGGTCACTTCATGTCGGTGAGCCTAAAAAGATGGAAGAGTTCGAAGAGTTGGTTTGTTAAAACTAAAACTCAGAGCAGGAAGGAGAATTTACATTTATACATTAGTATCTTTAAAATGTCAGCCAAACTAAAACACCTAACGCAGCCAATCAGAGTTTCTTGTGGTTCAAACCGACCTGTGAGTATTCTCCTCTGAGACCGATGTAGTACACCCGGGTGTTCTCTGCTCCGAAGTTCTTCGAGATGTGGATGGACAGGTGATGAACGTTGGAGAAACGAGCGATCCTGCACAGAAAGACGGACAGAGAAACTCTTCAAGTTAACATAAAACAACAGCAACACCGTCTGTGTGAAAATGCTGGAACTCGTAAATTTATCCAAATCCACAAACAAAAAAATTAATTTAAAGTCCAGCTCAGTAAGAAACACCAAAGATTGTTTCTATTTAAAAAAGAACAAAAAAGGAAGTGAAAAGTTGGGCTGAAGGGAGAAAATCTATAAAAACTTTGATTGTTTTTTCAGATTCTTGAATGGATGAAGTTTTCGCTCTAATTAGAGTCGGCAAGATATCGGGGAAAGAAAATGACATTTAACAATTCCCGAGCTTAAAGTTGTAAATCAAGCTGAAAGCTCGTTCATGAGTAGATGTGTAAAATACAGAAATGAGACAAAGACGGTAAGAAAAGGGTTTCGTGAGCTCCTGTTCACAGATAAACAGCAGAAAACACATTTAGAGCTCAAACTCCCCACAGTGATTTATTTGAACCTGAACCTGAGTGAACGACGACAATCAGTCCAATCAGAGGACGGACAGTTCGGTACCGGAGTCTGAAGAATCCACTCGAACGTCGCAGAATCAGAGAAAAGTAACTGAACTCCTCAAAACTCTATGAGGGATTAAAAAGTTTCTAAAATATAAAGCAGACTGACAGAAGAGCCCACATCACTGGTCTGTAGCAAAGCTGGAAGATCCTTCTGCTCTCTCGTTGGACAGTTTGAGTCGTCATCATCCAAACTGACCAATCAGTTTGAAGCACAAACTGAAGGTCAAAGTTCATTTTGAAACTTAACACGCACAAAAAAAAATCTACTTTGCTTCTGACTGGATCTCGCAGCTCGTTCCAGCCTGGAACCGCAGGCGAGAACGTTCTGAACAGAGTCTGCGATAAGGAGAGCAGCAGAACCAAACGAGAGTCCCGAGAGGAACCGAGCGATCCAGAAGGATCATCAGCCTGAACGAGTGCCTGTAGACCCACAAGCAGTGGTCAATTTGAGCCGGATCCTGCCGGAACAAGATCCGGGAACTCCCTCGTTTTCACCGTGTGCGTTCCGGCAACTGTTCAATCGGATCCGTCAGCTCACATCTCCGCCCAGAAAAGTCATCGCGCATGTTTATTTTGATTATTTATTAAGAATACAACGAGAGGAGACGTCGTCCATGTCTGTGTGGATGTTACTGCGGCAGCAGGCGCAACAGCTCGTGCACACGCTGCTGCCAGCAGAGACGCTGATCGCATGTCCCGCGGGGGTGAAGCGTCTTCATCCACCTTCAGCTGTGTCTCAGACTCCAAAGCAGCAAAGAAATATTTTAACGGCACAAACGTAGCACTAACCACTCATTTATTTACTGGAGCTTTTGACGTGGGTGGGGTGTCGGCTTCAGCTGCGCGCCCTGCAGTCCGTGCACGTTTTAGGCACAGGAGCGTCTCCGGACAGCTCTGCAGAGCGCGCACAACTGCCAAGGTGTCAGAACTCCTGCATACATTTCAAAAGATAATAAATGAAAAAGCTTACAGTAAAAAAAAAAAAAAAATACGAGAGAAATGTTTGATGTGCGTGTTATTTACATCACGTTTCAAAATTAGTCAAAAATAACAGCGATCAAAATGTCAAAAAGACCGTCCAATTGATTATCTAAAATAAATAAATGGATGGACTGTCCTTAGTGGACAGCACAGAATTGAAGCAGCGGTGATGGAGACTGGAGCAGAACAACAAGCAGGACGAGAAGAGTTCGAGTCGGACATTGAAGTTTGTTGGGGGGGGGGGGGGGACGCTTGACAGAATTTGAGCTGCTATAATTCACTGCTCTATAAAATAATAATTTCAATTCATCCTTTATTTCTACAGGTTGTTCGTCTCATTGAGCCTCGTCATTTACAAGAGAGACTTGTTTTTAATCAAGTTAATCAAATGTTTACAGATGTTTTGACAACCTGTTAAAAGACACCAAAATGCTGGAAATGACATCTCTCTTTTATTCCAAATTTTCTGGTGTAGGAATCACAGAGACACCCCCCCCCCCCCCTCAGGACCGCCTACTATTTGTGTTCGGCATCAACTGTTTTACAAATTAAGCCCTGCCCACAAGTGTCTGTGTGGACTAGATCTGATTCAGGCAGACACAAAGAACCGGTGGAGTTTAATCTTATAAAACAGGTTTATTTGAAGGTGGTGGTGTTTGTTACGGTGGAAATCAGAGCTCGCACTGTCCACCAGGACTGACGGGGTCAAAACAAAACAAAAACAAGTCTGCGATGGGGTTTTCATTGTGCGTACATTCTGCAGAAACTGGATCTGGAGTCTCTAACCAGGAGGAAGAGGGAAGATCTCTAATCCAAAACTAATCTGTGACCTTTAACCTCCACCTGTGTGTTGTTGTTCGTTTGTTCTCGTGTTGTTGTTTGTTCTTGTTGTTTGCGTCGTTGTTTGTTCTCGTATTGTTGTCGTTTGTTCTCGTATTGTTGTCGTTTGTTCTCGTGTTGT
>NC_056516.1:38560754-38573615 GCF_014905685.2 Nematolebias whitei
TTGTCAGTTCTCGTGTTGTTCTTAGTTCTTGTGTTGTTCTTAGTTCTTGTGTTGTTAGTTCTTGTGTTGTTAGTTCTTGTGTTGTTGTTTGTTCTTGTGTTGTTGTTTGTTCTTGTGTTGTTTGTTCTTGTGTTGTTGTTTGTTCTTGTGTTGTTGTTTGTTCTTGTGTTGATGTCTGTGCGTTCTCACTTTGTTGGGTACTCCAGCTCAGCCTGAGGGTCTCGGTTGAGTCTGAAGGCTTGTTCAGGTTCTCTGCCGGTGTCGTCAAACGACATCTGAGGGATGTTTTTGTATCTGTGGAGAAAAACAACAACCAGCAGATTATAAAACGTGTAAAGAAGCCGCTGAGATTAGCACAGCTGATTAACCTCAATAAGGATTTTCTGTTCCAACCTCCCAAATGCAACAAAGACAGAAAGTTGAAATCATTTTTTTTTTCCATTTTGCTTGTTCTGGCTTTTCAAAGAAACTGAAGCAGAAACTCACAGCCGAATCTCAGCCGGATGAGAGTCGTCGTTTTCTCCAGAGATGATGATTCCTTTCAGCTTCACGCTGCCGGTGAAACTGAAAGAGAAGAGTCACGCTTAGCTCGACTTGTAGGACGCCGAGATGCTGACAGGCCAGACGCCAAGATGTCAGGGTGAAGACAACATGGATCCTTCCTTGGTCTGCTGCCTTCATATAGCTCCTCCCACGTCACTTCGTCAGTGCAGTTACAGCGTGCGCTCTTAGGACTTCATTACCTCAGCGTTCCCTTGCAGCGGACTGAACTTGGCAAAAAGGCCTTTTCTTACTCTGCTTGTGGAACATCTTGCAACAAGAGCTGAAGCTGTCCACCTTGACTTTTTTAAGGGATTTTAAACATTTGATAAGTTCAATAGAACAATCAAAGCAAATATGTTCTTGTTTTTAATATTTTACCTTGTTTTGAATGGTACTTTAATTTTATTGTTTTTATTAAATTATAACTTAGTTGCTTTTATTGTTCTATATGATTGTGTTTGTTTGAAACTGGTCTTAAAATGAGTCCTCATGACTCTATGAGACTACCTGCATAAATAAAGTTTAAATCAAATTCAATGAAACCACTTCAGGTCAACATTTACAGTTAATGTATAAACTATAATAAATCAAAGGAAACACTGTTTGACAGAAATATTTCAATTATGACTAAAAGAAAAGATGAAGAAACAAGAATTTTCTGTCAGCTTGGGAACAAAATGAGACAAAGAGCAGAAAGTGGAAGTTCAGAGTGAGGAAGACTCACGGGATGTTGAACAGCAGCTCTTCATCTGTGTCACTCTCAACGTACTACAAGAAAAAAAAAAACAGCTGCGTTAAGTGTTTTAATTCTTTGATTATATCTACAGCTCAACGGAAAAATCAAAACTGAACATTTGGTGTTTTGGGCTCGTTTACTGTAGATATTTGATGCGCTTTTTGGTCACATTTAATATTAAATACAAGATATACACACTTTGCAATGGAGTGAAGGAAATTATATACATATAAATAAAATTATATAAATTATATACACATATATATTACATATACATACATATTATATACATATACCCTGATGCATGTTCATATACAGGCACACACACACATGTGTATATATATATATATATATATATATATATATATATACACACATATATATACATATATATATATATATAATATATATATGTATATATATATAAAATCGTTTTTTAGTCTTCTGTGCATTTTCTGAAAGACCCACAAACAGTTTTGTATTTTTAAATCAAAGTGTCTAAACTGTAGAAACAATTCAGCATTTCTGATGTTGCGAGGTTCATTTTGCATCCATTGGTCTTTATGTTGTTTTGAGTCTCTTTCTTGTTATTTTATTTGACTAAACTTTTGTCATTTTGCTATTTAAAGTGCTATGTCTATTTTTAATGACATTTTTACAAGTATTTGCCTTCTTATTCGTTTTAGGAGTCATCACTTTTTTGTTATGGTTTTGTTTGTAGGACCCCTCGAGTCTCCCCGATTGCGCCTGATCAAAAACACTTCATATATTCTTTAGAATCGACGCTTTGTTTAAAAAATAATTTTAAACACACGCCATGTTCCGTCTGAGCCGGTTGTAAACTACAAGTTTGCCGTTTGTTTGTTTAAAGCACCAGTCTCCTGGAGAGTTTGCTCAATTGGGGGTTAAGGCAGGACGAGTGCCCCGGAAAAAGGCTCCACGCGCGGGTTACCTTGTCTCGCTGGTTCCGCTGGTCCCACGGTTTGAAAACCAGCTTTCCGTCTCCGTCCCTGCTCTCGTTCAGACACTGCAGCTTCTCCAGGTCGATGCGGCTGTACAGTCCGAACTCCAGGCCCCTTTCCGCGGGTTCGTGCTCCCCCTCGGACCCGCAGCTGTGCCCGTGGCCGTACATCGTGGATTCAAACCGCGAGCAAAAATAACAAATGTGCTGGAATAAAATGTTTTTATAAACTGAGACGTGATCAGCAAGTTTTCCTTTGCAGCGTGACGCGAACCAGATACAGGAAGTGAAGCGGAACAAAGATCTAGTTCCGCTCTGAGTTTCAAAATAAGACTTAGCCAATACACCAAACGTGAACCTTCATTTAACCCATTCAGATCACAGATCTCTTTTGAAAGGGAGGCCTGGACCTGAAGGCAGACTAGCGTGCGTGTTTTTGGTCTGTGGGAGGAAACTGGAGTACCCAGAGAAAACCCACGCAAGAACATGCAAACTCACACAGAAAGAACCCGAGTCCAACCGGGGATTGAACCCACGGCCTTCTTGCTGTGAGGCAACAGTGCTAACCACTGAGCTGTCGTGCTGCCACCCAGGACCTTCTGCGTGTCAAGTAGTGTATTGCTTTAATCAGGTTTTACAAAGGATGAGATGTGCTTTAAAATCAAAACTTGTCCAAGTTTGTTTTATTTAGTTTAGATTTAGTTGACATTTTAAATAATTTTGGTATGAGATATGTTGTTGTTTTGTGGTTTGTTTCTTAAATCAGTTTAATTTCTTGTGTTTACCAGTTTTCAAATACAGTAACTATATCCTTCACATAATTAAACACCTAAACTAAATGTTTGTATCCGCAAATGACAAAAGGAAAACACACTTTCATCACTTACACTATATATTTAGGTTTTTTTAAACTCTTGCAAACCCCCACAACTAATTATTAAATTGAACTTGAGTGAAATTGTGTGAATGTATAAAATGTACTCCGCTTTACCTTAAATGGGAACTTTTTTGAATAAGCTTTTATTTTGAAGACCCTGTGAGTTACAGGAAGTTGTTCACTGCTACCATGTTTGCGCGGCAAATAGAGGCGGAGCAAAACCCTGGAGATCTGCCTTCTGATTGGCTCGCGTCTTTTACCGCAAAACGTTGACACCGTCGCAAATTGTTTACAAGCGTGACAAACTTCCATTCAATAATTCGTTAAAAAAACACTTTTCATTTTGTGGTTTAAAAAGTTTACTGAAAACTTCACCGTTAAAATTAAAACTTTTCAGATTTTGCAACTTTATCCACACCAAAAATTGGTATGGTATAAAGTTTATTCATTTTAAAAATACAAAACAATTCCATAACTATGTAAAAAAATACAAGAGATTTAAAATGAAAGGCAGCAGAAAGAAGAAAAAATCTTATATCTGCCCCTTTTTTCAAACAATTAGTTCAATCATAATAATCTTATTATATTATAAAATTATAAATTTATGCACCTGAAAAAATAGTTTGTACCTTTATATAAAAAAACAAACTTTAAAGTTACACAAAACAATTAAAAAAAAAAGTCAAAAGCCTTTATTAATAGTCAGTTTAATAAAATAAAAAAAATTTGCTCAAGCTCAAAATTTTATTTATTTATTTATTTTATCATCAAAACTGCAAGGAAAAAATCCACAAGGAATTTTAGGGGCAAAAGTCAATTTTAATAAAAATGACCATAGAACATTTATTAAAATCTAATAAAATTACAGTTTTTCATCTACTTGAGCCCATGATGAGGGGTACCAGGTCCCACAGCTTAAATAAATACATCTCATTGAGGCCTGAAGCCGCAGACGTCCTATGAACTTCTTCCTCCTTCCTCTTCTTCCTCCATCGTTCAAACAGTTTGTCATAATGAAGCCGAGTGAAACAGACTCATTCAGCAGCAGGAAAACACGATCTGAAGCCACAGGCGCGCTCAAACAACACAACAAGACATGTTTCTGACTTCATTTTAACCTCGCGCACTGAAATGTACCACAAAAAAAAAGGGTTAAATAAACACATTGAAATCCTCCAGCAGCCATAAACAGATTGAAGTTTCCCATTTTAGTCATGTGATCATAAAGAAAACAAAAATCAAAGTATTTCTCTGTAACATAAATGAAACCATTTCACAGTTTGGAAACTATCAATTTGTTCTTTTGGAAATTTGATAAAACTCCTCAGATAAACATAAGCAGCTTGTTAGCTTAGCTTAGCACAGAGACTGGAAACGGAGGGAACCGGTCAGCCTGACTCACGTGAAACGTCTAAAACCAGAAAGAGCTCATGTTACAATAAAACAAGCAGAGAGGTCAAACTACCGTCACCAGAGTTCTGTGAAGAGGAAACATCGTCCTGTCGGGGCTGCAGCCTTCAGCCACAGGAAAGATAAAACCTCGGGTGACGCTCGGTTGGTTTGTGTCTCGCATCTGATGCCGACTCAGAAAAAACAGACGTCGAGTTCTGAACGACTGCTGAAACTTGCTGAAGGAGCCTAAACCTAAATCTATGTAACTAAATACTGAAAGTGGGAAAATAAAGGTTGGTTAAAATGTTTCAAAAGTAGAAAAGTTACTAAAACAATCCGTCTCCTGAACGAGCTGAACGTTTTGGTGTTTAAAAAAAGTCTGCAGGACTTAGAAGCTAAAAATGTGAGGTAAAATGAAAAATAAAGGCAAAGAGCTAAAAGTTCAAAACTGGACACGTTGAAAAGTTTTGAAGCGTCCACACGAACCAGGCGGATTTAAAACTGGAGTGGAAACACTGACCTGAGACCAGTTTTTAAAACACCTGTTGCACCAACAGATAATAACACTGTTTATGCTAAACCAGGGAAAGTCCAGCCCTGAACAGGACTAGTCATCGCTGGGGGGGAGGGGGGGCGCACAGTGACTGAAAGCCAAGCGCTCAGGGGCCGGACATCCAGCAGTTATTGTCATTAAGTTTGTTTTATGGTTTAAAATCTAGTTTTATTTAAAATAAACCCACTGGTGGAACGAACTGAGTTCATCCGTGGGTCTGATTTGGCCCCTGAAAAGCCCTGAGCCAGACTTTCCTGTTAGCAAAATATCTCGTGAAGCGCTGGGCAGATTTTCATCAAAGTAACGGTTTGTTGAACGTCTGCGACCGACTCTACAACTCTGCGACTCCTTAAAGGACGGCGGCCTCAGCTGCCCTCAGTTTCCAGTGTTTGTGCTCGGCTGCCGCGGGTCAAAATAAATCCTGCCATGACAGAAACGAGCCCTGCTGCTCAGAACCAGGCGCCGTCTGCTCCCTGGAACGCTTTGATCGAGCGGAACGCTTCAAACCGTGCAGGCGGAGCCGCCGTCCCATCGGTTCTTTGTTAATTCGGGTCAGAATGAGAACCAAGTGAAGGAAGAAGGTCTCTGGTTAAAATCCTGCTAAAATTAAATTAAAACCGATCAAACTCACTACCGGCGGGAGAATCTGTTCTTGAACGCTTTGATGGTTTTGGCCATCATGGGGGCGATTTCTGCAGGAAAACAAAAAACAGAACAAACTTCAAACAAACCGTTTTTGTTTTAATAAAACAGAAAAGTTCCCGCAGACTTACTTTTGACTTGTGGCTTCTCTCGGCCGGCGTGTGGCCCCGCCCCTCCTCCGCTCGGCGCCGAGGAGCGGGCCGGACCTGCTGGAGAGTTTAACAGGGAGGAAAAGGAGCGGCTCGACTCACCGCTGGCATCAGTGGTGGATGCTTTTACTCTGAAAGAAACAGGAAGAGGACAAAACAGCTGAATGTAAAATAAAATGTATTTGGGACTGCAGCTGTTGCTTCAGTTTCTACAACAAAACAGAAAACCAATAAAACTTCTTTCCTACAATAAAAACTTTTACTTCTTGAAGGAATGCATAATGCAGTGAGACTAACCTGTAAAATAAAGGTTGAATGCATATCGCCCACCGCCTTTTTACACCAGTTTCTACAATTATTTAATTTATTACAGCTGATTGGTCAAAACTTTAAAAAAAATGTTATGTCCAATCTGTTAGAGCTCAGAGAGCGTGTTGGGAATGACTCTCAGCTACTACCACCCCAGATTTTAGAAAAAAATCTGCTTCGTGCTCGTCTTGAGACAGAAAGCAGAGCTCTCTCATCAGCAGCTCTCTCATCAGCAGCTCTCTCATCAGCAGCTCTTTCATCAGCAGCTCTCTCATCAGCAGCTCTCTCATCAGCAGCTCTCTCAGCAGCTATTGAAGCTGTGACTGTGAGGGTTTCATGTAGTTTTCTCCACGTCTAATCAAATGATTTACATTTAAAGATCAATTAATTTCAAATTTTGTCAAATGCGAGGCGTTCTGTAGGATCGAGTCCCGTCACGTTACAACACGATTCAGGCTCATATGGAATATTTTACGATAGAATAAATATCGTCAGCCATTGAAGCAGAGACGATGTTTGTCCTCGAGTCTGTTAATAAAATATCTCGTGACGCACTGGACCGGTTTTAATGAAACTTTGGTACTGTCAACTGTGTCTGTTAGCAAAATATTTCAGGACCCATCTCACTGGAAGTTCATCGAACTTTTCAATTAAACTCTGAAATAACGACCGATGAGTTAGAGATAAAATAACTTGAGTTTTATTTATTAAAATCATCGTTTGGAGGCTTTTCAACTCATCAAACACCGTGAAGAAGATTTCACCGCATGCTTCAGTGAACTCACTTGATGGGAGCCGTGTCTGCGGTCGAGGCGGCCGTAGACGAACCGCCCGAGGTGCCGAACTTCTCCTGGCGGCGGCGGACGTCGCGCGGCGGTTTGGCCGCGGAGTTCACGTAGGCGATCTTCACCTGGCGCCCTGAAGGACAGTCAGAGATCCACGCTCACATCGGGTCTCGACCCCCAGAGACGATCGGTAAAGAGCCGGTACCTTTGGGTTTGTTGGCGTGAGCCGAGGTGATGTTCTGGGTGAGCATCCGGAGGCGCTCCTCGCGTTCCTCGTGCAGCCGGAGGTACAGCTCCCGCCACGACTCGAACTCCTGAGGAGTCTCCCGCTTGAAGTCGCGCTTACAGTGACGCATCCACAGCTCATCGGAGTCCTCCGTGAAACACTGGGGGAGGAGACGCACGATGAAAAGCACACCGGCCGAAGGCTAAACGCTCGAAGCTACGAGAAGCTACGAGAAGCTACGAGAAGCTACGAGAAGCTACAAGAACGACACTTCCTGAGAAAACTCAGCGAGAACGACAAGAGCTGAAAGACTGCTGAAATCAGCTGAAGGATTTTAGCTCCAACAAACAGCTGAAGAAATTATTTTAGCTCCAACAAACAGCTGAAGGAAGGATTTTAGCTCCTGTGAACTGAAAACATGAGACATGTCTTCATGGTGTGCCGGGTGACAAAATATGGATGAAATAAAACATTTAAACATTAACAATAATCGTCTCCCTCCAGCAGAAGGACTGTATTTTTAAAGTCACGTCTTTAAGAATCAAATCAAGCTAAACCGAGCCGGACCTGCAGTTTCAGAACCGCTCAGCGTGGAGTTAAGCAGCTGTTTGAAGGTTGCAGCCGGAGGGCGTTTAATTTAATCCAGATTATCCCAGAGGACAGATTAACGTTAAAAGCTTGATTTACAGACTCGGACGGACCTGGTTGCTCTGCTCGATGCGGTACAGCTGCTCCGGGGTGCACCGCTCCAGAACTGGCTCCAGGATCTCGAACGGGACTCCGCCCACCTCGGCGATGGCTGGAAGAGAACCAGACGGACACGTGTGAGCAGCAGTTTCTGATCCGAGCCTGCACAGCTCGAGTCATCTGTAAATGACCTGACCCCGCCCCCCACCCCCAAAGAGAGTTTTATGGCTGCAGCGAGGAGACGGCTCACAGTCGATGTTGTTCTGCAGCACCCGGATGCACTGCTCGTACAGACTCATCATCCTGGGCAGGTAAGACGTCTTCGACCCTGAATAAACCACCATCTTGGAGTTGAACCTCTTCCCCGTGAACCCGGCGTCCTCCTCGTCGTTGGACACGAAAACTGAGAGGGAAGCACAGAAAAAGGAGTTACGTCAACGGAGACGCTCGAGCAGCTGCAGCTGAGATGTTTCATTTAAGGATTCTGCTGTCGGTTTTGTTCAACTGAGTCAAACTTTAAAGAATTTAATCCAGAAAACATTCATGCTTTCCTGTTGAAGTGTTCATATAAATGCAGAAATAGGGCGGGGCGATATGGACCAAAATTAATACCTCTATATTTTTAAGATAAATGGCGATATACGATATATATCTCGATATTTTTTCTTTCCATAAAGTAATAAAAATATATTTCTGAGTCAAAGCTTTGTCCCAGTTGTCACACACACCTTTATCAACAACTGCTGTAACTGAACACAGTAAATGTATGAAAAATGTTTATTTTCCTCCATAATAAACCAAAAACAGCTGAATCTCTTCAAATGTAAAGAGAACACATACAGAGCAAACGTAACGAAAGACTCTTCTTTAAAACGTCTGATTCCAGTGAAGTTTATTCATTCAACCTGTAATAACCTTTATTAACAAACATGTTAGAAAACCCACATTTGACTTGTTTACTGAGCTCTGTTCTGTTTGGGTACAGCTCGTTTCCTTCTGAATTTAATAGTTCCCGTGCTCTTGAATGCACCCTGGCTGTTCCGACGCTAGTGAACGCACCGCTCTGTGTAAGTGCAGAGCTGCGTGAGTCAGTTGGTTTCTCTCACGACGTGCACGGAGCTGTGAGCTTCTGCTTGTGCTTTACCGCTGTGTGTAAACAGCAGAGGAAACGGAAATAAATCTCCCTAAACTGGATATTTGTCTCCGTGTTCGTTCAGAACAGTTCAAGACAGCAGCCGTGTTTACATGGACACACGCCATCGGATTAAACGCCCCATTCGGAGCGCAGGTGAATGACTCGGAGGTAAAATCTGGTTTGTGGTTCAGAACCCGTTTTACCTTTACGCCTCTGAGGGGACAGCGGCGTTTCGATGGAGGGGAGGGGCCTGTAGTTGGGCTGAATGGCGGGCAGCGGGATGTCAGGGAGCGTGGGGAGAGCTTCGACAACCTGCGCCACAAAAACAAACCGTTGTTTTTACCCAAACATGAAAAAGCTCAGAGGACTGTCCCAGAGAGGACTCACCCTCCTGCTGCGCTTCTCCGGCTTCGCTTCGGCTGAGTCCGAGCGAGGCCGCTTGGCGCTCTGAGCCACGCTCTTCTTGCTGGACTTGGACGAAGAGGAGGAGGAGGCGGGCGGAGCCGCCGGGGTCTGACGGGAGGAGGAGGAGGACGATCGGCCGTGAGACGACGAAGGCTGCGACAGCTTTTTCTTCTTCTTGACGGGTGTCGGAGCGTCGTAGGTGAGGAAGGACTCGAAGGACATGGACGGCGTCTTGAAGTCGTCTTCCTCCTCCTTCAGCGGAGAGTCTTTAGGAGCTCGAGGTCGCCCTGAGAATAAAAACACATAAATCATAAATAAATCTGAGCCGTTAGAGGCTTTGACACCAAAGACTGATGATTTGTATTCGTGTAATATTTCCCCACCAAGTGATTTTATTTTAGTTGATTTAAATGTTTAAATTAAAATATGTTCAAAATGAAACCAGTCTGGGAACTAACGCAGGAATAAAACACGACATTTTGAAGATTTGTGGAATTTATTGACGTTTAATCGTCGATCTCCATCTTCTACGTCTCGTGTGGTCGGGTCGTGGAGGCCACAGGTCCAGGAGAGAAACCCTGACCTCGCTCAGACCCCCAGAGACGAAACGACTTCCTGTCCGGCGAGCTGACGGTGCCGGGCCGCCCGGTTCTGCGCCTCAAAGACGTCTGCAAGCGAAACTTGAAGCAGCAGGTACGACACGCCTCCTGGGAGGCAGATCATTCAAGACACGCTGGCAGGAAGGAGCGCAGCGCCGCCACCAGCTGCTCCAGGACTGGACTTTTCAGGCACCAAAAACAGCGAGGTCTCTGACCATGTTCTGGTTCTGGTTCTGGATCGTGTTTCAGCTTCGTTTCTAATCAGATCGAAGAGAACACGAGTCAGCGGCTATCAGGGAACTGTCTGCGTTTGGTTTGTCACTTCCTGTCAGCAAAAGCTTCAGATGATCTGAACAGGAAGTTCTGATCCAAACTGATAAAACTTGACAGAGGAGGAGGAGGAAGAGGAGGAGGAGGAGCCAGTTTATCTGCTGCTGAGGAGCAGATTCATGATTTACTGACAAACTGCTTGTTTTTGATCTGCCTGTCTCTTTGAAGAACGCTCAGATTTATAAATTCATCTGATCTAACAGAACCTGGACCGATGGGATAAAGTTACCAAACAGAAATTACCCACAGTCACTGAACGCCACACTCACCGTCTCCTCCTGTCTTCTTCTTCTCCTGTTTCCTGTCGTGTGTTGTGGACTTCCTGCTGTGTTTCTTCTGCTCCGGACTCTTCGGCCTCTCTCGTTTCTTTTCCTCTCCTCCTCCTCCTCCTCCTCCTCCTCCTCCTCCTCGGTCGCTGCTCGTCTGAGCGTTGCGTTGCCGTCGCTCCTCGTCCCGGTCTCTGTTGCCATGGTGATGGTTCTTGATGGGTTCTTTGCTGGGTTTGGTGTGGAGGACATCTTTTCGCGGAGGAGGAGGAGAAGGGCTGGGCTCGGGCTCCTGCTCGGGGCTCCCGTACTCGTCTGACTGGTATCCTCCTCGATGCGGGGGGCTGTACTGGTTCTGATGAGGAGGCGAAGGGGAGTAGTTGGTGTGGTAGCCCCTCTCCTCCTCCTCCTCCATGTAGGAGTGCTCCTCCTCAGGGGAGGGCTCCCGGTGATCTCTGTGGCCATGAGACAGCTGGTGTGACTGGGAGGACTCTTTGGGGTGACTGTTGAGTCTGAAGAGGAGAGAAGAGCGTCGTCATGGAAACAAGGATCAAAACAACAAACAACAAGTAGCCGAATGACGGCTGAAATTTGTTGGAGAAGCTGAAACTAAATGGTCAAATTAAAAACAACTAACGGGAATATAATCCAAATTTAGCTCAAGTAAGTACCATCAGGTAACACGTAAGAATATACACCTGGTAAGTACTTGATATACACCAGATACGTAACTGGTCCCTGGCAGCATTGGGCCAGTATACACCAGTCATTTACCTGGTAAACACCCAAGTAAATATCCCAGTAAATACCAGGTGAAAGTACCTGGAATAAACTAGGTAATTACTTACAAAGTGCGCCGTAAGTACCAGGTGAGTATTAATGAAGTACCCGGTAAATACCAGAAGAATACCCGGATTTACCCTTTATATGCCAGGTAAGTACCCAGTAAGTACCTGTTAAGTACCAGGCAGGTAACAGATAAACACCCAGGTGAGTACCAGGTGAGTACCAGGTGAGTACCAGGTGAGTACCAGGTGAGTACCAGGTGAGTATTGCTTCAGTAGGTGTCCAGGGGAACAGAGACGAGAACCGACTCATTATTTCGGGCAGGTGTGCAGAACGTACCTGTCTGCAGACTGGGGAACCAGTTTCTTCCATTTGGCCACGAGGCTTTTCGCCAGGTCTCCGGCGACTTCGTGTTTCCTGAACGAGTTCACGGTTTTTCCCACTCCAGTTTCCTGTCAGGAAACAGAACATCTACCTGAAGCCGTCGGAGCGTCTGCTCCGCAGCAGCTTCACTTTCTGACGTTTTGTAACTTTTACCACTGAGAGGATCAAAGCACACTCACCACCAGTATATCCACAGTCATGGGCAGCTCTCCCAGTCGCTTGAGAGTCTTCAGTAACTGAAACAGAGCGAGCGATCAGAGCTGCCACACGGAGAAACAAACGTTTTATTTTATTACAGAGTGGAGGAAAAAGCAAGAAGCAGCACCTCAGAAGGTTTTTGTGTTTCTGAGGAGCACGAATGTTCAGGGGAGCTCCACGTGAGAGAAAATTATTTAAATCGTTAAAATCTAAGTCCCTCGAGGAAAGACCCACGTTCCTCTACAGAGCAGAACATCATGAAACTACTCAAGGAGGAAGTTTGTGTTTCTTCTTTGTTTCAGATAAAACGAACCTTCTCTGTGAAGCACGGCGGTGGAAGTGTCATGGTGACGTCAACAAAAACCTGAGGTGAAAAAACACGAAACTAAAAACATCAGGAGCCCGGTCAGGACATCCAGAGGAGTTCCAGGGAGACGGTCTAAGCTGGACCGCTTTAAAACCCCACGGACCAACAGAACCACAAGAACCAGGAGTTACTTTGGGGATGTTCTCAGACGTTACAATCCAGAGTTACTTTCACAAACTTTCCGGACAAGAAAAAAAAACAGTGTTAACCCGGTCCAGAGGTGGTTCAGACTTTGCAGGGCCTGAAGGTAACCTGGTCCAAAGGTGGTGCCTCTGGACCATTTCTCTGGATCCATCTGGAATGGATAATCCACCAGTGGAAACCTGGACAAGTACTCCAGATCATTGTTAGATCAGGGTTCTGTGATGGTCTGGATTTGGATCAGGGTTCTGTGATGGTCTGGATCAGGGTTCTGTGGTGGTTCTGGGTCTGGATCAGGGTTCTGTGATGGTCTGGATTTGAATCAGGGTTCTGTGATGGTCTGGGTCTGGATCAGGGTCCTGTGGTGGTCTGGATCAGGGTCCTGTGGTG
>NC_056516.1:38573625-38580921 GCF_014905685.2 Nematolebias whitei
GATCAGGGTCCTGTGGTGGTCTGGATCAGGGTCCTGTGGTGGTCTGGGTCTGGATGCAGAAAGGTCTGTTGCCTTCAAGGACCGCATGTTTTCCAGGAACGTCCGAGTGCTTTTCACCCAAACGATGTAAACCAACGTTCTGCTCACAGACTGAGGGAACAGGACGGGTCCTGGACCTACAGCTCAGACATGTCTCCGGGACGACCCGCACTGTTGGACACCTGAGCACGTGTTTGTGGAGAGAAGGGACAAAACACCACCTGAAACTCTTCATCACTCCTCATCATCAGGACATCTTTAAGTGTTGAAGGAACAAAGAGCCACAAACGTGTTTTAAAGGGCAGGAACGAGTGGATACGAACAAAGAAAACACATTTCTTGATTCACTGTTTGTAATGAAAACGTCTAAATTTAAATTTTTATGTATTTTAACTTTATTTACTATTTACATGTGTTAGTGTAAAAATAACAGAAAGCAGTAAAGTTGCTAATTGGATGATCCAGAATGAATGAATAGGATTTAAGCTGTCAAACATGACCTTATACAAACATGTAGAGTAAATTATAATAAATATTTTATTATATATTAATATTATATATTACTATTTATGTAATTATATATAAATATATAACAACGTATTAAAAATAAGGTAAACATGAGGTCTGATCCTTCTGGTCCCTGAACGCGTCTCACGCAGCAGCACTGCTTTGTTACACATCAGCAACAAACAAAGGCGAGTGTGGACACGGTTCACCTGCATTAATATTCAGATCGTTTTACTAATGAAACACCAGACTGAGCTTTAGCTGCTGTTCAGCTTCGGTTAGCGGAGCAGGGGAAACATTTCAGGCCTTTAGCCGCAGCTCGGACTCTTCTGTCCGCACCGACGTGAGTTAGCCTAGCGGCTAACGGCTACTTGACCCAAAGCTCGGTCCAGAGACGGGTTCTGTTCGTGTTTGTTGTTTGTGTTTATGAAGAGTGGTAAACAAGCCGCGGCTGGCCGGTGTAACATGCTGGCATGAATGAGTTAAAGCTGCTAACCAGAGCTAAACAGGTCGGTTAGAACAAGTTTAGGCTAATAAATATTGTGACGTATGCGCGATGCCTTCATGGACTGTGGGAAATGTTCGTACTACACGTTATTCACTTGTTACAAATAAAATTAATAACAACAAAAAAAGTTTTATTCATCTAAGAAATTTAAAATGAGCGTGTTAAATCCAAATAAATACTCTTAATTTTAAGTTATTGTTTTACTTGTAAAGTTTTAATAAATATTGATTTGTGTACAGCACACGTTACAGTATTTAATATCCATTCAAGCTTTATTTAGACGGTAAATCCCATTGAGCCTCCAGGACTCAGTTACAAGAGAGACCTGATTACATTTAATAATGTTCCAGATTTCTTGATTTATTTAGACACAGTTTCTTTCTTGTTTGGACTGAACGGTTGTTCTGTGACACGTAAAGAGTGAAATTAAATGAAATGCACGTCAACATTAGAAGCAAACGATAATATTTTGAGGAAAATAACTGATGAAGATTCATAAAATCAATAGAGATAAAACTTCCTGCTTGTTGGAGGACTTATAGAGCTGAAAATCAATTTCCCCACACAAAATAAAATTAAATATCATTTGATCAAACTTTGAATTAGGGAACAAATATTTAAAAAGTTTAAATTTTTTACAAATGAGCATTTCTTTTATTAGTTAAACAAACATTAAATCAGATTGTGCTGAACTGGGATGAATTAATTTTTATCTGAATTGATTTAGGTTTTATTACAAGCAATACATTTGTTTTTTATGCTTAAATATGTAATTTGGACGTTTTTTCTTCAGCAGTGATGTCAATTATTCTGCAATTATTTCAAACTATAAAGTTTTTTTTCCTATTTTCTTAGTATATTGTGATATTGTAACACTTTGTCATTGTATATTTTTCTATGAAAATTACAGTTTAATCAATTTATTACACCTAAACTTTCTATTAACAATCTAAACAATAGTTGTTTTACTTATAGACACTTTTATATTTACGGTACTCTTTTTAAATTCACACATTCTCAAAATTCTTGGTCATTTATTTACAGCAGCTTTCTTTTATTATTTATTTTGACACACTTCAGTGGGAAATCACCAAGCAAAGGTTTAATTAGATCAAATGTCTTATCTGAAGGACAAAAGTTTTATTTCTCCACAGCTTCAAAAGACAAATTGGACTTTATTTGGACTTCGTCTTATCGGATCGGTTTGACCCGCGCAGCGTTTGGAGGAGTTTCCACCTTCAGATGTGAAGTCTGGGCCCACCTGTGCAGGCGGGGGCTGCTCGGTCACCTGTGAAGTGTCGCAGCCTGTTTTGGTCACATGACTCACCTGGAGCCTCACCTGAGGCCTCCTCCTCTCCCAAACCAGAACGTGGACATTACTGTCCGGTTTTATTAAGTTTAGCCAGCTAATCAGAAATGTAAGGTTTAATCACGTCTCGAGTATTAATTAGGCTCGCACAGCTACAAACTTCAAGAAGAAAAAACACAAATTAAATTTATTTTTCACTTTTTGAGGCTTTAACCTTGAAAACAAACCAGTTTCAGACTAATGATGCTGCTGGTTCGAAGTCTTGTTGCTTGGAAAAGAAATAATATTTTTATGCCTAACCAGTTTTTCATCACTGTATGAAGATTTGTTGTTTTTCCAGTTTTTTAACAGACTTAATCTAATGTTCCGTTTTATTATCCACGTTTACAGATATTTTTTTATCTTCTTTTTTTTTAATCAGGATTTGTGATGTCAGTTTGACACATAAAACATCTATAAAAACTAAAACATGACATCCATGTGTCTTGTTTTTATCAGGATTACCATAATCTGAACATTTTGTTTTACGTGGTGCATTCAGGTATCATCCTGAAAATCGGAGATTCAATGAGACTAACCTGTATAAATAAAGGTTGAATGAATTCTACAAGAACGATTAAAACGATGACAAAATAACAAATACTGAGCCTAAATTTTCATGGTAAACGTTAATAAAAAATTTAATTCGTTGTAAATGTTTATGTCATAACAAATATGATTTATTTAAATTATAACATTTTCTTTTAGCCGCGAGTCCTGAGCTAGTTTCAGAGGACGGAGCCAGACGGCGGTCCTTGAACGCAACATTAAAACAACCGTTGCTCATTTTTTTCGTTTTAACGTTTTTCGGTTTTGATCGTTTCGCGGTGAAAACGGTCGTTAACGAACACGAACCCGTCCGTTTGGATCGGGTCAGCGGTTACCTTTCGAGGCTCCGGACAGTCCTGGATCCGGGTCTGAAGTCTCTCCACTGTTTCCAGCAGCTGCTCCGCCATGTTTACTGCTGGTACCCTGTCCCCCGGAAACGGTTCCGCGGTCCGGGCGGGGAGGAGAGGCCCGGTCCGGGGACGACTTCCGCCGGTCCTGGTTCCGAAAACTTTATTACAGTAATGTTGGTTATTTGGGGATCAAACTTGATCTCATGTTTCTAAAGTTTAAAATGTCATATAAAAATAATAATAATTTTATGTTTTAACCTTTTAGTTTTATAAATATACAAAGATTTTTCATGTCATTCTCATCACGTGGTACATGAGGTGGAACGAAACTGTTCACAGGGTCCCAGTTACATCCAACAACATGTAAATAAACCCAGTGATAAGATCCAAGACGTGAATTAATTTATGCTGCCGTCACTAAACTAAGAATACAGTAATGAACGAAACAGCAGCACGAACATGAGTCTGTGTGAGCAACGAGGACCAGTGAACAGCAACATGAAATAATCAGCAGCACGAGATCAGCAGCATGGACAGTCAGCAGCACATATCAACAACCAAGTAGTTTTATAATTACAGTTGGTCTTTGATGGATTTTTGCAACTATTGTTTTTAGTCTTTTGCAGCTTTTAGCTTCTAGCTAATGTTTTGCTACACTTCTCTTTTAGGTCCCATTTGATAGCTTTTAGCTAGCTTTTTGCTACTTTAGACTTGTAGTTAGACTTTTGCTACATTTCAGCTATAGCATTGTGCAGTTTTTAGCTACTAGCTAACATTTTGCCACACTTATCTTTTAGGTCTTTTTGTACATTTAGCTTTTAGCTAGCCTGTTGCTACTTTAGGCTAGTTGTAACTAGACTTTTGCTACATTTCACCTATATATAGCATTTTGATACTTTTAGCTTTATACTAATGTTTTGCTAAACTTATATTGTATGTCCCATTTTGCACATTTAGCTTTTAGCTAGACTTTTGCTACTTTAGGCTACTTTTAGCTAGCCTTTTGCTACATTTCCCCTATTATCCACAACTTCCTCTGGATCAATAAAAGTTTTATCTTATCTTTTAGATAGTGTTTGCTACTTTTAGCTTCTAGCTAATGTTTTGCTACACATCATTTAGGTACAATTTTTATACATTTAGCTTTAAGCTAGCCTTTTGCTACTTTAGACTTGTAGCTAGACATTTGCTATACCCCTACTAGCATTTTTAGCTTCTAGCTAATGTTTTAGAGTTTTAGCCAGCATTTTACTACCTTTAGATTTTAGCTGTGGTTGTTACTTGTGGCCTTTGGTTAGCATTTAGTATTTTTTTAGTATTTAGCTATGATTTGGTACAGTTAGCATTTAGCTAGTGTTTTGCTACTTGTGGCCATTATCTAGCATTTTATTACTTTTAGATAAGATTTGATAATTTTAGCTGGCATTTTACAATTTTGAGCTTGGATTTGATACTTTTAGCTTCCAGCTATAGTTTAGCTACATTTTGTGTTTATATTGCCTTTTGCTAAATCTAGCATTTAGCCAAATTTTGCTACTTTTAGCCTTCAATTGGTGATTCATAATTTTAGCTAGCATTTTACTTTTATAGCTTTTAGCTTGTGTTTTGCTACTTGTGGTTTTTAGCCAACATTTAATTTATTTTAGCATGTAGCTAGGATTTGATACCTTTAGCTAGTGTTCTGCTACTTGTGGCTTATAGTTAGCTTTTAGTTCCTTTTGGGTTTTTAGCTAAAATTAAATACTTTTAGCCTTTAGTTAGGATTTGATACTTTTAGCTTCTAGCTAATGTTTGGTGCATTTAGCTTTTTGATCACCTTTTGTGGCTTTTAGTTAGTTTTTTGTTGCGTTTAGTTTTTTGCTAGATTTGTTTCTGTTATCTAGACCTCAATACTTTTAGCTAGTGTTCGTGGTCTTTTAGCTTTAACAGCTTAGTTTCAGCTTCTTCAGTAGATTTCAGCTGTCGTTCAGCTCTGAGTTCTCTCTGCGGTTTAGTAGAAACAACTTTTACATTTTATGTTTGTAAACATGGAAGACCCAAAAACAAACAAACAAACAGCTTCAGATCTTCTGTTTGTTTTAGAAGGAACAACTTTGGCAAAGAACGCAGATCAACAGGAGGAGAACCAGAACAAAACCTGAAACCTCCACAGCCCCCCAGGAGGAGGAGGAGGAGGAGGAGGAGGAGGACGAGGACGAGGAGGAGGAGGGGGGACAGCTGGGATATTTTTGGGAAGGGAGGGCGACGAGGAGGCTCTATTTGGAGATGGAGGAGGAAAATGTCTGACGGACGATGAAGACTACGTCAGAGTTTTGTTTAGATACACACACATACACACATACACACACACTCTCACACACACACTCTCACACTGTCACACTCTGACACACACACACACACACACTAACACACACACTCTCACACACACACTCTCACACACTCTCACACATACACACACACACACACTCTCACACACACACTCTCACACACACACTCTCACACACACACAGCCCTCCTGCAGACGGACAGAAGGACGAAGAGGAAACTTGGAGGAAAGAAAAGAAACGAAGGAAAAGAAAGAAAAGGAAAGAGAGGCGCCGGAGACGGAGGTGAGATTTGACTTCTTCAAAGTTCTGGTCCAGAAAGTTCTGGTCCTGGTTCTGTCTCCTGACCTTCAGTCGTTGCTGTCGCCCTTTGAAGGGATTTTATAAGAATGAATAAAAACATTCAGCAGGCGAACGCTGAATGTTTGTTTGTTTGTTTGTTTGTTTGTTTGTTTACTGCAACGTGTTGGGTAACATTGTTTTGATTTTTGTGCTTTGGGTTCATTTTAAAGAAACGATCAGCTGCAATGTTCGTTTTATTTTTATCCGAGAGTCGCGGGTCGGAATGAAGCTTTAAATAAATCATACACATCTGAGAAACAAACAAACAAACAAACAAACAGTTAAATAAACCCAGAATCAGTCGGCTGCTTCTGTCAGTTAAAATAAATAAAAGCAGAGCCTGAAGAGGAAGCTGCTGTTTGTTAACAAACAACTTGTTTAAAAACGCTGAGCAGAATCAGATGTTCCAGAACCAGAACGGACCTGAAACCCTGAGGGACACCTGAGGAGACACCTGGGGACAGGTGAGAGTGGGCGGAGCTAGAGCCGACAAAGAAAACAATAAACATCCATCATCTTTACCCACTTCTTCCTTTTTGGTTCACGGGGGTCTCTGGGGCCCATGTCCAGCAGTCACTGTGTGAGAGGGGGGCTGGGGGGGGCACACCTGGATCTCCTTCTTTCAAACTAATTATTAACGTCTATTTACTTTTAACAACACGTTTTATATAAAAACACACAACCTGTAGAAAATAAGACAAAAGTTTATGAACATTAATCTAAATAAGCACGTGCAGGAAGTTCAAAAGAAAAAAAATATTTTTGTGCTTTGTAACAGATTTATAAAAGTAACATTTATTAAAAACATAAACCAACATGAAAAATAATAAAACAAATGAAAATAGTTCAGTTAAAAACAAAGAACGAATAAACCAAAAGATTAAATCTTTCTAAATGTTAAAGAGTCACAAACAAAACGTTTGTTTATTAACTCATCGTGCTGAAGATCTGATGAAGAGGAGGGTTAGAGTGAGGAAGCAGCAGCTTCTGGTTCTGATCAACTAAAGATCGTCTCCACAGATCACAAAGTGGGACCTGAGTCGAATCAATATTTTCATCAGTCATCGGGTGGAAAATAACATTTTTGGTCTGTGTTTGTGTTTCTGTTAGCAAAATATCTCAACAACTACGGGACGGACGTTCATTAAAGCCCATTAGTCGACTCAAGATGGCCGCCACAGCTAATGCCCTTAGTGAACACAAAGATGCAGCAGCTCGTCACCTTCACAGATATGAGCCGAAACACGGAGCGGTCGCTGAGAGTCATCCTGACACAGTCTGAGGGTCCGGGGGGGGGGGGGGGGGGGGGTGTGCGCGGGGGGGGGCGGG
>NC_056516.1:38580931-38581183 GCF_014905685.2 Nematolebias whitei
TTTTTTTTGTGTGTGTTGGTTTATTTGTTTGTTGTTTATTTGTTTGTTGTTGTTGTTTATTTATTGGTGTGTTTGTTTGTTTATTGGTTTGTTTGTTTGTTTATTGGTTTATTGGTTTGTTTGTTTGTTTATTGGTTTGTTTATTGGTGTATTTGTTTGTTTATTGGTTTGTTTGTTTGTTTATTTGTTTGTTTATTGGTGTATTTGTTTATTTATTGGTTTGTTTGTTGTTTTGTTTGTTTGAACTGTGTG
>NC_056516.1:38581193-38600918 GCF_014905685.2 Nematolebias whitei
TCAGAACCAGACCCCTCCATGTGGAGGTTCTGATGGGTCCACCTGTTCTCAGGGAGGATTAGAAAAGCAGCGCCTGTAACTCTGACCCCCCCACCCCACCCTCCATGTGACACCACCAACAGCTGCCAACCCCCCAGGTCCGTTTATTTCTGGGGAACCAGTCAACCGATACGAGCTATTTAAGGAGGACTGGACCGAGGGGGACCGTGTGCACGCCTCCCCTGGAGGGTTCAGAACTTATTAACTGGTCAGCGTTCGTCAAATGAATCAGATCATTTTAATAAAAACTTTTTACGAAGCAAAAAAACTGAAAACAATAAAATATTTTTCAATAAAAATAATAAAAACCTGAAAAGAGACAAAATAAAACCATAAACCGCCCGCCGCCTCAAACGTCTGTTAGCCCTCAGGTCCGAGTGGTGAATCACTCTCAGCTACCACCACACCAGCTTCAGCTCATCGTCGGTAACAGTGACCGACTTTTAGACGACTGCGATCAATTAGCTGTGGCGGCCATCTTGAATCATGAACTCCCACTTGACTTTCTGAAGGTTTCATCAAGATCCGTCCAGTGGTTCATGAGATATTTTGCTAACAAACGTTCCATTACACGATCGTCGCTCTCTAATGTCAACTGGATATAAATAAATAAAAATTAGAAGATATAAACTAAAAGTATTTTTAGTGTGAAGCTGAGAATTTGAAGAGATTTAAAGAACGATCCAACTAAAGTTAAACTCAACAGAACTCTTCGTTAAGTATAAATGTATAAAACTAGCTAAAAGCTAAAGTTAGCTACACTATAGCTAAAAGCTAAAGTTAGCTACACTATAACTATAAGCTCAAAGTAACAGACATAAAACTGAAGCTGACAAGTTCTCTAAGTTTCTGTTTGTGTAACTATTTAGTAAATAAAGTTAAATAATTCAAAAAGACAAATACTAAAAGTTGTAGCAGATCATTCCTGACGGAACATTTTGTTAAATAAAAAGGTTAAAATAAAATAAAGTTGTTTAGCAGCAAAAACAGGAAACTAAAGTGTACCCCCAGTTCTACCCAAAGGCCCCAGAAAACCTTGGACCGGCCCTGGACCAGCTGAATCCTGATGGAGCTGATCCTGAGTCTGACACCCCCCACCCCCACACACACATTTATTAAACCTAAACCTTTTTGTTCTTCCTTCAGGTGCTGTGTGCTTAACCATCGGCTGAACCATCGGCTGAACCATCAGCTGAACCTCTGATCTACAGCTGCAGCTCCATAACTACCATCATCAGCATCAATCAGAACATGGCACCCAAAAGGAAGGCCCCTCGTCAGAAGAAGGCCGCCATCGACTCCGTGGCTCAGGTTGCCATGGAGACAGCCTCAGCATCACTGAAGATAGAGCGCCGCGGTGACGGCGTGGTGGTGGTGGAGAGCGGTGTGAAGAAGATCGAGCAGATGGCGGCGCTGGACATCGCTCAGCTGAACAGCCTGAACCTGCCGCTGCCGCCGCCCGTCATCAGACCCGGGGAGCGCGGCCTGGGCCTGGGCAGCGAGCTGACCCGCCCGCTGCACGGCAGCGCCCTGCTGGAGGAGCTCAGCCGGATGCGCCAGGAGAAGTCCGTCCCCCTCGTGTTATTTACAGTTACCTTGTGTCTCCGTGTTGCCAGATGAGTGTCTCTGGTTCCTCCGGCAGGTTTCTCACGGACCTGGAGTTGGCCTGTAAGACGAAAGCCTTCGACGTTCACAAACTGGTCATTTCCTCCGTCAGCCAGTACTTCAGGGAGATTCTGGCCAAAGATCCTGGAATGAAGCGTTTGGAGCTGCCGTCCCTGTCCCCTCTGGGTCCGTTCAGTTTGTTACACAGAACCTTCAGGACTTCTTCACATTTACAGCCGACATGAACATCTTCACAGATCCGGAGCTAAAATGTGACTTTGAAATGTTTCACTTGATTCTGAGTCCAAACCGTTCGTTTCCCAACAGCCTGAGCGGACCTGAAGGCTCCGACGACGTTGACTTTGTCTCGTCTTCTCTGCAGGTCTTGCCAACGTGATCACCTTCGCCTACCTGGGACGCGTCCACATGTCCCTCTACACCATCGGCTGCACCGTCTCCGCGGCCGCCACCCTGCAGATCCCTCAGCTCCTCAAGATGTGCGTGGACTTCCTGCTGGCCGAGCTCAACGTGCAGACCTGCGTCTACATCTGGAACATCGCCGCCGCCTACGGCCTGCGGCCCGTGTGCGACGCCGCCCGCCGCTTCGTCCTGGAGAACTTCGTGCAGTTCGCCGAGACGCCGCTGTTCACGCAGCTGACCCTGGAGCAGATCTCCGCCTTCCTGCAGGACGACGCCCTGCTGCTGCCCTCGGAGGTCACGGCCTTCCAGGTCAGAGGTCAAACACGTTTGAGTTTGAAATTAAAATGTTAAGTTGTGCAGAACGACAGGACGACCGCTGACGCGTCTGCTTCTATTTACAACCAGACCTGAGACCAGACCTGAGACCAGCCGGCTCGGGTTCAAAACCTCCGGTTGTTCCTCACCGTTTTATTTTAAACACGGGTCTGAAATAGACGAGCAGCTGAGGACGAGTCCAACTGGACTGATCAGAACTCTTCCACTTGACTTCCTGTGACAAACCCGACACACAGAAGACGTTTCGGACTTTTATTTTCAGATAATTCCAGGAAGTGATTGAAACTATTTTACAGGATCAAACAAAACTGAACCCAAACAGAGTCCAGAGTCTGTTTTACAGGATCTCAGAGTCCAGGACCCACCAGGAGCAGCAGCACTTTCTGCTGCTCTGTAGCATGCAGGCGTGTTAACACACCACCAAGGTGGAAAGACATCAGCAATGACTGCAGAGAAGCAGCTGTCTGTCACTCTGGGGTCAAAGGTCATCACCGTTGTTTTACAGAGAAAAATTATTCACAAGTGGAAAACTTTAGAACAGCTGAGTCAGCAAAAATCACCCCGAAGGTCAGACCGTACAGTGCTCAGACTCTACAGGCCTCAGTCAGCAGGTCAAAGGTCATGGCTTCTTCTCCCCAAAAACCATGACACAAGTTTGGAAAGTTTTATCTGAACCACAAGACTTCTGGACCAGAACCAGACCAGAGGACAGATGATTACCCAGAATGCACTGCAGCTGTCAGCACGGTGGTGGAGGCTGATGGTCTGGGCCAGTCCGAGTGGACCAGAACTCCTCTGTACACCAAAGAGTTCTGGAGTCCAATGTGAGTCCATCTGTCCAACAGCTGGAGCTTGGACCAAACTGGGTCCAACAGGACCATGATCCAGAACCCAGCAGCTGATCTACAACAGAACGGGTCAGAAAAAGTAGAACCACTAGTCCAGTCGGAGTCCAGGACCTGAACCTGACTGAGATGCTGTGGTGGACCCTCAAAGAACTGAAGCAACAATGGAGGGAAGTGGGTCAGAACTCCTCCAGAACCATGAGACTGATGAAGTCCTGCAGAACCAGTTCTGCTGCTTCAGCCACGTGATGGAAACATGTAGATGGTTTCTGGATCTTGTGTTTAACTCTGCTGGTTTCTCCTTCAGCTCGCCATGAAGTGGTTGGACTTCGACGCCTCCCGGCAGGTCCACGCCTCCGACCTTCTGCTCCACGTCCGTTTTGAGACCATCCCCGCCAGCGAGCTGGTGAGCCAGGTCCAGCCGGTGCCCCGCATGATGCTGGACCCCCAGTGCCACCGCCTGCTGGTGGACGCCATGAACTACCACCTGCTGCCGCAGCAGCAGAACACGCTGCAGTCCCGGCGCACCCAGGTCCGAGGCAGCCAGCAGACCCTGCTCACCATCGGAGGACGCCCGTCTCTCACCGAGAGAGCTCTGAGCCGCGAGGTCGGTACCAACGACACCAGAACCCGAGACTTCCTTTCAGCACACCTCGCTGACCTCTGACCCTGTGCAGGTGCTGTGGAGGGACCCTCGAGAGGGAGGGGCCAGCTGGCGCCCCCTCACCCAGCTGCCGGCGAAGAGCTTCAACCAGTGCGTGGCCGTGATGGACGGCTTCCTGTACGTGGCGGGAGGGGAGGACCAGAACGACGCCCGGAACCAGGCCAAGCACGCCGTCAGCACCCTGAGCAGGTAACCCCCCCCCCCAAACACCTGACAGACCAGAGAGAACCGTTAAACTCAAACGTTGTTCCGGGGCCCCCCAGGTACGACCCCCGCTTCAACACCTGGCTCCACCTGGCCAGCATGCGGCAGCGCCGGACCCACTTCTCGCTGTCGGCCAGCGGCGGCCGCCTGTTCGCCATCGGCGGGCGGAACGTGGAGGGTCTGCTGGCCACGGCCGAGAGCTACCTGCCCTCCTCCAACACCTGGCAGCTGCGCGCCCCCATGGAGGCCCCCCGCTGCTGCCACGCCAGCACCACCCTGCCCTCCGGAGACATCCTGGTGACCGGCGGCTACACCAGCTGCGCCTACTCGCGCTCCGTGTGCCGCTACAGCGTGGAGGCCGACACCTGGACCGAGCAGGCCCCCATGGAGACCCCCCGGGGCTGGCACTGCTCCGCCACGCTCGGAGGGAGGGTCTACGTGGTGGGCGGGAGCCAGCTGGGGCCGGGGGCGGAGCGGGTGGACGTCCTGTCGGTGGAGGTGTTCTCCCCAGAGAGCGGGTCGTGGAGCCGGGCCGCGCCCCTCCCCCTCGGGGTGAGCACCGCCGGCCTGGCGCCGCTGGCCGAGCGGCTCTACCTGCTGGGGGGCTGGAACGAGGCCGAGAAACGCTACAAGGCCGCCGTGCAGATCTACGAGCCCGCCACGGACAGCTGGTCCAGAGCCGAGGACCTCCCCGAGCCCACGGTGGGGGTCTCCTGCTGCGCCCTGACCCTGCCGCCCCGCCACGCCCCCCGCCGGCAGCAGCACCGCAACACGCCGGAGCAGGCCGGGAAGAGCCGGAGCCGAGAGAGCAGCGAGACCCCGGCTCAGACCAGCAGGGCGTAGGAAGACCCGGGAAGACCCGGGTCACAGCGGACCGCTTCCTTTTTATCCAAAAGTCAAAGATCAAAGAGCCAGGACGGTGTGAAACGTTGAAACTGATTTCAATTCAACCGAACGTTAAATTATTCGTTTCAGCACAAAACGTTACTTTCTACCATTATTTCAAAATAAAAGCTGAATTCTTGAGTCAGAAAAGAAAAAGTTGGTCTGATCTGAAATTTAAAAATAAATCAACGTTTTTATTCTAGTGGTTGTTTTAATGACGAAGAAGCAGTCTGAACACGATCAGAACCAGAACCGGGTCGTGGACCTGGTCTGCAGGAAGAGAAGCTGCAGGGTCTGAAGGTTTTAATGTGAAAGAGCTGAAGATGGATTTTATGAGATGAGCGGAGCAGAAAGAGCGACGAAGGTGAAATTTGAAGAATGTTTCTAGTTTTATTTGTTCTGTGGAGCCAACGTGAAGAAACGTGTTCAATGATAAAATATAAAAACCTTCGACAGGAGCAGCTTTAAACCAAATGAGACGAAGAACGTTTGTTACTTGAAGCCTCCGGCAGGTGGAAACATTTATTTATTTATTTTCAGAGGCTCGTTCTGTGAATAAATCTGTTCTGGACTCTGAATAAAAACATTTTGATCAGAACTTATTGATTCTGGTTTTATTTATTAAATCAGTCATGAAGCTAAAACTTCAGGTTTGATTCACGTCTCGAGAGTTTATAGTTTGTACCGTTAATCAATTTGTTTAAATTTAGTATAAAAACTAATTTAACACGTCACCCTCAGCTCTTTGAATCACTAAACTCACATCATTGAAAACGATGTTTTTGAAACTTAACGAGCTGCAGATTGAGATTAGAAGATAATCCCACCACCGCCCTCTTGTGGTGAAGAAGCTGCACAGCAGCCTCCTGGAAAAGTTTCAAAGCTGCCTTTTCTCCATCTCTACATTTTATTGAAACTATTGTTTTTCCGTTTGGATTCTTAAAAAAAGTTTTTTTAAAAGCTCGGGGTTTCCTCACTCACAAAACCTCTGCAGAGAGTGGTGAAGGCTGCACAGATGTTGGAGTCAGTCTCCCCACCATCACAGACATCTACACCTCCAGATGCAGGAAGAGGACCACCTGCATCATGAAGGACCCCACTCACCCAGCACACATACTTTTTGCCCCACTCCCCTCAGGAAGGAGGTTGAGGAGCATCAAGTGTAGAACCACTAGACTGAGGAACAGCTTCTACCCTGAGGCTGTTAGACTCATGAATCTCCAACTAGAATAATCACTGTGATGACACTTATCTGTGCTGCTGATTATCCATGCTGCTGCTGATCTTTCCTTTTTACTGCTGTGCTCACACCCATCTACTCAAGTTCGGGCTGCTCTTTAATATACTGCGTTATTTTACATTGTTAGTGTTTAACACGTATCTTAGATCCTTATTTAGTTTTATATTTTTGATTGTAACTGGGACCCTGAGTACACAATTGTGTTCCACCTCGTGTACCACGTGATGCGACAACAAAGAACCTTGAAAAACATTTTATATTTTTTTTATTCTGTTTCTAAGACAATTGTTTAAAGAGCTAAAAAAAGCACTTTATAGACGACGGTCTTTAATTTAAGACATAAAAACAGACGAGCTGCAGGTTCGATCACAAGTGAATAAAAACTGACGAGGAACCAACAAACGGTTCAGAACCGATTCCAGCCGACGTTTTCCTCAAGGCAGAGTTTTCACAAACTTTACTTTTTATCCAGATTATTCAGTTTTCTTGTAAACTCGTCCGTCCTCCCATCGCACTCCTGATTTTTAATATTTGACATGAACATGAAGCTTGAAACGTGTCACGAGATCCAGTTCAGAGTCTAAAGGTTTTCTGGACAGAGTAAAACCACGAGAGCTTTTTGAGTTTTCTGGTTTATTTGTTTGTCACAAGAACGAAGATGAGCAGGAGCGCCGTTACTTCCCGGGGAGGATGATGCCGTCGTACTGAAAACAGAGAAAAGTTCGGTTCAACAGTTTATAACGACGTCAACGTTCATCCACTTACAAACATCTGTACTGCGTGTTCAAGCGAACACGTGAAAAAATGATTCTGGGTCAAAATCCTCAAGATTTTTTAAATTTATATTTCAACAATAAATTTACGCTAGAGTGAAAATCACAACTTTCACCTTAAAGTTTCTAAAACGGTTTAATTTGTGGTGAATCTGAGCGGCTAAACTTTTGTCTTTAAGAGATTTAAACCGTCTGAAGAGACAAAACACGATTTCTTAACCAAGGTGTAAAATAAAAAGAGCTCCGTTTCACCGAGTTAAATAAAAACACAAAGAGTTGAGGAGAAAAACATTCAGGTCTCCTGAAGCTCTCAGAGCTGAACCTTTGAAACTTTACAGAAACGTTAAAAATGATCTGGAGCTTCGAGAAGTTCACACTTTCAGTGAAAAATGTTTGAACTTGAACTGAATGAGAAGCGTGCACAAAGCCCAGATGTTAAAGCGGGTCGGTTCTGAGGTGCGGCGTTTTAACGTTTGATCCACAGCTGCGACCCGACCGGACGTTCTGACCCGAGGTCGAGCCTGAAGCAGCTCGTGTGGACTCACCTTCTGCTGGAACCAGCGCATGGCCTCCTCTTTGCGGATGCGGTGCTTGAAGCCGATGCGGCCTTGTTTCCGCTTCTTGTCGGCGATGCTGAAACCGGGTCTGCCCAGAACCTGGACGGGGAGAGAGAACGGGCTCAGGACGGAATCGATTTGGACCCAGAAGTCAGTTTCTGAAACGTTCGGCTCGTTTTCATGAAAACACTTAAATGAACTCTCTGAAGAATTTAAACTAATTTAAATATTTAACACTTTGATGCCGAGGGTCAACGAGCCGCCGCCAGAACTCAGGAGGTTCTGAAAATACGGGCTCTCCTTTCATTACACGCATGACACAGACGTTTGTCCCACTAAAACTCTGTTCTCGTGTCTGCAGGACATCAAAGTGTGGATGGTTGAACTTGTTAAAGTTCAGAGAGACGGACTGAGGTCTCTGGAGACTCCCAGTGCAGATGCTGCTTCCTCGGCCCAGCACATCAGGCCAGCTGTTACAAACCTGGGGTCAAAGAGGATGCTGGACTAAAATTAAAAACCACACGAGAGCCGTTGTTAAAACCAGTCCAGGCTAAGGTGAAGCTGATTCTTTCTGCGCAGCATTTCAAACACTAGTTCAGGTCTTTGTGAGCACTCGGCTGGAACTCCACAGGAATCATCGACTCGTGCGTCTCTCGGCTGCAGAAGGTCCAGACGCTGCTGCGCGGCTTTCAACTGGCGCACGACGGTTTGACCGCACCTCTCCCGTCTCATCCTCCCTGCACCGGCTGCCCGTACATTCCAGGATTCATTTAAATTGTTTTGCTTTCAACGCTCTTGATGGACTTGCCCCGCCCCATCCGTCCGAGCTGCTACGTCACCCTCTGGATCCCTCAGGTCATGTGATCAGCTGCTCCACGTGCTGAAGACGCAGCAGCTCAGAGGAGACGGAGCTTTTACTGCTGCAGCTCCTGCACCGAGGAACGACCTTCAGAGACCATCACACTCTTCTGTCTGTTTTTAAATCCTTCTTAAAACCATCTCTGACCTCTGACCCCACCAGAGATGTTGACTTTTAATTATTATAATCGTTCTTTATTGTCTGATTGTTTTATTATGTGAACAGCACTTTGGTCTTGAGGGTGTTTAAAAAAGCTGCGATGGTTCTGGAGTCTCACCACGTAGAAGTCCAGTCCGTAGATCCCGATGCTGGGGTCGTACTTGATGCCCAGATCGATGTGCTCCTGGATGCCGAAGCCAAAGTTTCCCGTGTCGGAGAAGTTGTTCTTCCTCAACTCGTACTCGCGCACCTGAAAGAGTCGGACATCTTTTAACTCGTCCGCCTTTAGTTACCTGGACCAAAGACTCAAGACTTTCGTTTTCTTACATTTTCACTTTAATCTCAAATATAAATCAACTGAACTGGAGTAAAAGTGTCGAAGATAAAAACCTTCAGCAGATGAACAGTATCCAGGTCGAGTTTTGAAATAAAGTTAAAAATGTAAAATTAAAATCTAAACTACTCAGTTTCTGACAGTAGCTTCTATTTCAAGAGTAAATGACAAGTTTTGAAACATAAAAAATAAACTATTTGTATTTCTACTGGATTATTTTCTGGCTGTGACCAGATGAAATTACAACAAACAGACGATCGTCACATGAACCACTTTGGTCCTGTCCATGTTCAGATGATCCGTCCTGCCAGAACGCAGTTATTTCTACAGACTGATGTTTACAGATCAACCTGCAACAGGTAAGATACTAACGTCTACATAATAAATTAAATCAGTGCAGCCAAACTCCTTCGAGCTCAACCAGCCTCAGAACCAAAGAGGAAGAAACGTGTTAAACTTCATTTTGCAGCAGCTTTCGTGCTCGTTTGCACGACTTCAGCATCAAATAAACTGAATCCATTTCACTTGTTGCAACACTGACGGTTCAACAGCGACAACGTTTTTCTTCAGCAACTCTTCTCCGGGTCACACTAGAATAATCACTGTGAAAAACCATATCATGTTGCTGCTGATCTGTTTCATGTTGCTGCTGATCTGTTTCATGTTGCTGCTGATCTGTTTCATGTTGCTGCTGATCTGTTTCAATGTTGATATGTTCATGCGTGCACATCTGCTCACAGACTCATGTTCATGTTTGTGCTGATGTTCAATGTTTTATGTTATGAGTGCTTAGTGTATATTTAGTTCATGTTTTTCTTAGTTCATATCTTAGATGTTATTACTGTTTTTCTTATACATTTTATTGTTGGATGTAACTGGGACCCTGTGTACATAATTTCGCTCCACCACATGTACCACATGAGGTGCGAATGACAATAAAGAAACTCTGACTCTGACAAACTGCTCAGGATGAGAAGCGTGCGCTCACCTTCAGCCCCTTCTCCAGGATCTCCTCTGCTTTGGCTCCACGGACCGTGCAGTGAACGGCAATCTTTTCATTTCTGCGAATACCGAAGGACCTCACGGTGTAGCGAGCTGCAGAGCCAAGAAAAACACAAATGTTACGACCCAAGTCTGACATTGTGCGTTCAGAACCGTGTCCCTGGGCGGAAGACGGACCCTTGGAGAAGACGGGGGTCTGTCCTGTGAGCTGCTCCAGCACCTTGGCAGCTCGGGTCAGTCTGTCTCCGCTCTCTCCCACACAGATGTTCAGGCACAGCTTGCGGATGCGGAGCTCTCTCATGGGGTTCTCCTTCTTCTCACCCTGGTCCTGAGCAGCAAAAACAGACTTTTAGTGAACAAACAGCAGCTGACAGGTCAACCTTCACACCCGTCAGCTGCTGAACCCGCCGGAGGACATGTCCCAACACATCTCCGCTGCTGAGGCTGTCGCACAAATTACGTGCTTGACATTAAATTAAAAACTTCCTATCTGCTGAACACTGCACAGAGTAAACAAGTTTAAAGCTTCGGAGTCTTAACTCTCCTTCAGAGTTTTATTTATCACCGGAAGTGTCACAGAAAAGGCAGTTTAACAGCGGCTAGCCTGTTAGCATCGCCCGTATTTATTGTAATAACATTATTTTCTGACGTTTATTTAACAAATGCGGCTTTAAATAAAATCTCCATCATGGAGTCTGAATGTCTGAACTCCGATCAGCGTCCAAAGTGACTCCACAGCTCCGATGATGACGGATTTCTACGGTAACTTTATGTCTGATGCAAAACGCTCGATGTGAGCCGCTACTCACCGCCATGTTGGATCGCTAAGAAAAGGGCTAATCACTTCCGGCGGGAAGCCTTTATACATGTGTGTCCGTCTGGAATCAAGGTGAAGGAAACAACACGCTGTAATATAAAGTTCCTCTTGCCAAAATGTTTTTATATTTAGTTCATTTAGTAAAAGTGTGTATGTAAATTTGTAAAATGACTACGAAAGATATATTGAATGCATTTCCTGGTAACAATTTTAATAAAAAAATCTGAAACTACATTTGGTTCAAAAAGATAAAATAAAAATTCTTACATTTTCACTTTCTCTCTCAGATGTAATCAACCCTAAATTGAATTTATTAGAGTCAAAGAAAAAGTGTTGGAGGTAAAACCTTCAGCAGATGAACAGTATCCAGGTTGAGTTTTGAAATAAAGTTAAAAATGTAAAATTAAAATCTAAACTACTCAGTTTCTGACAGTAGCTTCTATTTCAAGTGTAAATGACAAGTTTTGAAACATAAAAAATAAACTATTTGTATTTCTACTGGATTATTTTCTGGCTGTGACCAGATGAAATTACAACAAACAGACGATTTTCACATGAACCACTTTGGTCCTGTCCATGTTCAGATGATCCGTCCTGCCAGAACTCCGTCATTTCTACAGACTGATGTTTAAAGATCAACCTGCAACAGGTAAGATACTAACGTCTACATAATAAATGTAATCAGTACTTCAGCATCAAATAAACTGAATCCATTTCACTTGTTGCAACACTGACGGTTCAACAGCGACAACGTTTTTCTTCAGCAACTCTTCTCCGGGTCACACAAACTGCTCAGGATGAAAAGCGTCCGCTCACCTTCAGCCCCTTCTCCAGGATCTCCTCTGCTTTGGCTCCACGGACAAATAAAGAAAAATATTTGGACTATTCTTCACATAAAATCATTAAAATAAATAAAAATTTCTGAACCTTTTACCTAAAATAACTTTTTTAAATAACGAGGCTTGAGACTGCACTAATGCGTGCAGTAGTTTTCACACAATAAACCGATTGTTTACAGTTATCACTCAACCTTTATTTAGACAGGTAAATCCCATTAATTATGTTAAGTTATGTCATTAATTAATAAAATGAATATTTCCCAGCTCGTCTCCTAATTCAGTTCAATTCAGTTTATTATATAACGCCAGGTCACTACAGAAGTCGTCTCACTGAACAGACGTTTCTGTCCCCTCTTGTCTCCTCAGGTCCTGAGCAGGTCCCTGACCTCTGACCTCTGACCTCGACCTTCTCCAAGTAGCTGCTGGAGGTGAGGACGTCTGCAGCCTGGAAGATGTTCTGACCGCTGCTCCTCAGGAACCTCAGCAGGTTCTCTCTGGGGTCGTTGACCAGCCCAGCGCCGGTCCGTCTGACGGATCTTCAGGTCTTTGTTGTTGAGTTTGATCCAGTGGACCAGGTCAGGGGACGGGGACAGAGCAGTGGACCAGGTCAGGGGACGGGGACAGAGCAGTGGACCAGGTCAGGGGACGGGGACAGAGTCCTCAGCCAGGACAAGAGACGACGATGAGTCATACTGATGAAGATCAAGTGTCAGAGGGATGAGCTGTTTCACCAGAGGGCGTGTCTCTGCTGCTGTCCCACAGGTGGGGGACATGGAGACAGTCCGTCCTCTCTGTCCATCCTCCTTTTGTCTCAGATCACAGGAACAAACTGCAGCTGAACCACGAAGATGTTTCATTTGGTCCCAAACTTTTTACGACTGTGTTTTTCATGTCGGCAAATATTTTACTAACAGATCTGTTGACGAACCAGGAGTGGTTCTGAAGGTTCTCTACGCTGAGGACACATTTAAGGGAAAGACCAAACAGGAAATAACTTCAGTCTCATTATTATATTCGTCACTAAAGCAGAAAAATCTTTTCCAAACATCCAAATCTGTTCAAGAACAAATAAAACCTTAAACACCAGCTGCTCCAATAACTGATCAACTGATCAATAGACCACAAGAACTCCACAGAAACCTTCAGGCTGCAGCTCTCACCTGCACAGGTAGGAGGTGCTCCGCTCTGATTGGCCGACAAGAAGTTTATTTTGTGTAAAATTCACCAGATCAGCTGAAAATATGAACGTTTCATGTTTTTAAGCTTTTGGTTCCAGAGTTCAGCAGATTGTCTCTGATCATCGCTGCAGTCAGACCTTCTGTTTGTTTGTTTGTTTGTTTGATGCAACGTTCAGTTTTATTTATCTCTGCACTTTGTTCCTCTTCTTTCGTTGCAGTTCAAGCTGGAATATAAAATTCATTTGATGGCGTAGGATCTTTAAATTTACACAACTTGTTCAGAAATGCAGCCAAATAAAAGAACAGAGAAGCTGAGCGAGCTCAACTGTTCATCCTAAAAGTCTGAACTTTGTGGCCCCCCAGTCCAGGAGCTGGGCACCTCGAGTCTCTGGACTTCTTGTCCTCTTCAGGACCAAACTGCTGCAGCTGCTTCAGGTTGGACGCTCGCGTGCAGCAACATGTAAATCATTTCGTCACACGGATCTAAATGTTGTCAGACTGAGAGAACTCGTCTCTTTAACAGTTCTCTGCATGAACCTGCTCCTTGTTCTGTCGTAACGTGACTGTTGTGTAATTCTAACACGGTTTCAGGGCTGTTCAATTACTCAGGGGCCACAGTTACTGAAAACCAACAGGGGCCGGACATCCAGCACTTTGTTTAATGGTTTAAAATCTAGTTTTATTTCACATGAACCCACTGGTGGACCGAACTCAACTCATGCGTGGACCTGATTTGGCCCCCGGACCACCAGTTGAGTTTTCGTCACCAAGTTGATGAGACTTAAAGAAAACGAACCCATCGGCCCTATAAACCATTTTTCTAGAGAAACTGATCCTAATTAGTGTTTGACCTTTATTGACCATCTGTCTCTGATGAGCTCAAGCTTTAAATAAAACCCAAGAAAGACGTCGTCGTTTGGCAAAGTTTGAGATTTTTATTGTTTTGGCTTCAGCTTAATGATCAGCGCAGCTTCCTGTCGAAGGCGCAGACCTTCCTTTCCTGCGGAAACTTTTGCGATGAGCTTTAATGAGCTTTAGCCAGTCCTTGAGCAGAGAGCTGAGCCTCAGAGGCGACGGCGCCGGGTGATGTCGGGGAGACGGGCCGGCCCGCTGAGACAAGACTTCACGTTGGTCGTCCTGCACAAACATTCATTTCTTCTTCTCTGCCTTCTGTGCAGATTTGGTGACCTTTCCACCGGAGGCGGCCTTCTTCTCCACGGATTTGATGACGCCGACGGCCACCGTCTGCCTCATGTCACGAACCGCAAAACGCCCTGAGGAGCAAAAACACACGTCTTTGACTCTGCACACACTGAACAAACACAAATTATACAAATATATAGAGAAGTAGTCATCTTTAAGAAAACGCACACAAAATGGCAACTAAATTTAACAAAGATACTAAATAAATCAAAAAGGAAATTACAAGTGCTGCAGACAAATTTCAGACATAATTTTCACTTTAAATTCACATTAAAGCAGAAAAAACATTTAAATCTATGAGTACGTCTGAATACCAACAGAATATGATAAAAAAAAAAGATTTAAAAATACATTAAAAAAATTTTATCTGCTTAAAATACGTTTTCTAAACTTTTGAGACTCGTTTGGGGGCGTGGACCAAAGGTGGGTGGAGTCTGACAGACAGTGGACCAATCAGAGCAGAGTAAACTGTTTCCTTGACTATTAAAATAATTAACTCAATATCTGTTTTACACTCAATCTGTATCTATTCTAAAATAAAATTGTCAATTTTATAGTTAAAAAAGTCATTTGTAATGTTAAAATAATTATAAATATGCTATTCCTCCATCTTTATTAGTTATTGTTTATTTTTTATCAAATTTAAAGGATAATAATCACAGGTTCAGCAGTCAGGTGCTTCACCATGGTCACTTTTTAATGCCTGATCAACTCAGAGGGGTCGACTCACCCAGGGGGGGGTACTGAGAGAAGCTCTCCACACACATGGGTTTTCCAGGCACCATGGTGATGATGGCGGCGTCTCCAGACTTCAGGGCCTTGGGGTTGTCCTCCAGCTTCTTGCCGGAGCGACGGTCGATCTTCTCCTTGAGCTCGCTGAACTTGCAGGCGATGTGGGCGGTGTGGCAGTCCAGCACGGGGGCGTAACCCTGGGAGATCTGACCGGGGTGGTTCAGGATGATGACCTGCAAAAGACAGCCATGTTACAAATATCCTCCTAATGAACCGCCAACAGCTACCTGTGGTCCAACGAAGGCGAGCCCGAGCCACTTCCTGCGTCTCACCTGAGCGGTGAAGTTTTCGGCGGCCAGAGGCGGGTCGCTCTTGCTGTCGCCGGCCACGTTCCCACGGCGGATCTCCTTCACAGACACGTTCTTGATGTTGAAGCCAACATTGTCGCCGGGCATAGCCTCGGGCAGAGACTCGTGGTGCATCTCCACAGACTTCACCTCAGTGGTCAGGTTGGGGGGGGCAAAGGTCACCACCATGCCGGGCTTCAGGACACCGGTCTCAACACGGCCGACGGGAACGGTTCCGATACCTGAGAGAGCAGGAGGACGATCAGTTTACAGAAATACGGACCCTGCAGCGTTGCAGGATGGTAGCACCAGCTGGTCATCATCACCAAGAAGAGAAAGGCTCTGTTAGCAAAATATCTCATTCACATCAGAGGTGTCATTTCAGTCGTTTTGGTTATTTTCCATCAAACGATGAACAGAAGCCTCACCGCCGATCTTGTAGACGTCCTGCAGAGGCAGACGCAGGGGCTTGTCGGTGGGACGGGACGGGGGCAGGATGGAGTCCAGGGCCTCCAGCAGGGTCACGCCTGTGGCTCCGCCCTCTTTACGCTCAATCTTCCATCCCTTGAACCAGTTCATCTGAAAACAAAGAGATAAAATGAGGTGATTATCGAAGTAAAGGGCTAAGATCCCATGAAGGTTCCTGTGGCTCACCTTGTCGCTGGCCTCCAGCATGTTGTCTCCGTGCCAACCAGAGATGGGGACGAAGGCCACGGTGGCAGGGTTGTAGCCGATCTTCTTGATGTAGGCGCTCACTTCCTTTTGGATTTCCTCGAATCGTTTCTGGCTGTAAGGGGGCTCGGTGGAGTCCATCTTGTTGACACCGACGATGAGCTGCTTGACGCCCAGGGTGAAGGCCAGCAGGGCGTGCTCACGGGTCTGACCGTTCTTGGAGATACCGGCCTCAAACTCACCGACGCCGGCAGCAACGATCAGCACAGCGCAGTCGGCCTGAGGGACGGAGCCGAGTTAGACCAAACACTCACTGCAGAAGTTTGGGTTTGTGGAGATCCATTACCTGGGAGGTACCAGTGATCATGTTCTTGATGAAGTCCCTGTGTCCAGGAGCATCAATGATGGTCACGTAGTACTTGCTGGTCTCGAACTTCCACAGAGCGATGTCGATGGTGATACCACGCTCACGCTCGGCCTTCAGTTTGTCCAACACCCAGGCGTACTTGAAGGAGCCTTTGCCCATCTGTGAAGACAGCAAAGTTCCTTAATGACCCCACTGAGTAATCTGATCATAATCTGATTTTAATATTTGATGTTTATATCTGCACTAATTAACTTTATTCTGCATATTGTAATAAAAACCTCACAAATTAATCCATTTATTATCTAACGTGGATTTACAAATCTGTATTTAGACTAATAACTGTTTATATATATATATATTTGACTAAATAAATTATACTTATGCTTACTTTTATTATCAATTATTAATGCTTTAACTCTAAATGAATGGAATTTGTTTGATCATTTATGCTTTATTTTATTTTAACGAAAAGACTGAAGGACAGTTATTATCCACTTGCTGTCAGATTACTGAACTCTCAATAAAAACACTGAACAACTGACAATAACTTTGCACCGAGCCACATCTGTGACGACTAATATGTTTATTATTTATTGCTGCTGCACCATGTGGCTGTATCATGTATGATACGGTATCTATGTATGTACCATCATAATTCAATCTCAGTGTCACCACCTGTGCAATAACCTGTCACACAACCTGTGTAGTTTATGAGCAATATATATAATGTGCATTTTAGCTTATATTACTATATCAAAATACTTATTCATACAAACGTGTCCTACTTGCACCGTTATATTCTACTATGTTGTTGTTTACTCTCTCTCTTTAGGACCTTGTAAATATTATAATTACTTTTTCACTTTTTGGTATTTTATTTTGTACCCTTATTGCATGATTTAGTATTTTACCGTTTGTTTGTTCTTTGTTTTTAGTGAGTCAGATCTGCTCTTGTCATCCTGAGCATTTCATTGTACCTGCATATGACAAACCCAACTTGAACCTAAATGTCACTTAAATTATATTAATGTGCCAAATCAAGAGGAATATAATCACCAACTGATACGAAACAGCTAATCAAGATATTATTACAATTTAAAGGTGTTGAAATATTTTAGTGTTTGTGCCAAATTTCTGAACATTTATGCGATCAAACAAAAGTCCAGCATTTCACAGGAGTCTAAACCTAATCATCTTATCAAACGTCAAAAACAACCTTTAATTTGTTCAGTTTGTGACTCATTGAGTTATAGTCTTTGTTCTTTCTACCATCACTTATTTTGATTATGTTCAGCTCCAAAACTCCATCTGTTGCAGATGATTTCCTTAATAATGAAAAGCACAGCTTGGGTCATGTGTCCTTGAGAAATCTCAGCTACAAATACCAAATTTAAATTCAGATTTATAAACGTTTTGTGTTTTAGGGTCACTCAGGTGTGGCAGCCATTTTGAACGAAATTAAAAAGTAGTATTAAACTGTAAAGGGGCTTTAATGTGAGAACTTTCCTGGTTATTTTGTTGCGGTGCAGTGACAGCAGGCGGCCGCTGGGGGGCGGCAGAGCCCGCGCGCGTCGTGGACCTACCTCGGCCGCCTCCTTCTCGAACTTCTCGATGGTTCTCTTGTCGATCCCTCCGCACTTGTAGATCAGGTGGCCGGTGGTCGTGGACTTGCCGGAGTCGACGTGGCCGATGACCACGATGTTGATGTGGATCTTTTCCTTTCCCATTTCGATTCAACGGCTAGAAACAGAATCACGGAAACCTTTAAAAATAATTTTTCTGTTAAAAACCGAAGAACGCCCGACGGAAGCCATGCCTCCGCGGACCTAAGCGACGAGCTGATTTAAGTCACGTGAAGCATCATCCATCAGCCCCGTCTAAAAAAAGGCGCTTGTTCCCGACGCCATTTAATAGTCAAATAAACTTTGTAATAATCAAAAGACAACCAAACCGAATTTAATATCGTTTAGAATTGCATTTAAATCATTGAAATGTTATGAAAACATTTCCAGGATTAAGGACGTCTGGGGAGGGGGGGGGACTTTGACCGGTGAACATTTTTCGACACAACACCAGTCACGCAGCACAGCCGGTCAGTCCTCCATGTTGCTCCGCAGCCGCCATGTTGTATCTGACGGGAGCGCGCTCCGCGTTCATAAAAGGTAAAGACGACAAATCTTATTTATGGGTTTCAACCCTTCCATGCAATAAATCACGGGTTTATCAGTGAAAAGATCTTAGATTTAAACACGTGCAGCTCAGACGGAGTCAACATTGACATCTAAAAGCCATGCAACACATTTTTAATTCATTAACTGAACAGTCACCCTAAACATCTGCAGACTAATCAAGACTTCAAACATGCTTTTCTAAATCAGGAGACATTGACCAACCTGTGCCCAGCAACTAACACGAAATCCTCGCTTAAAGAGGCAAAAGGACAGAATGTGGTGCGCACAGAGCTTTTATACGGCAGCAGAGGGGGAGGGCTGCGCAGACTCGCTTCGTCTCAAAGTGAAGTCGGGGGGCCATTGGCTGCGGCTCGCGTCTCCTGGGGAGACGATTGGAGGACGAGCGCGTCACGGGTCAGAACAGCTGGTCTGACACACACTGAAGGATACAGACAAGCCAATTGCAATTTTTTCAGAGATTTATTTTTCATTAGTTACCAGCTGCTTCTTTTCCAATTAATTTGTGGCGTTTAAAGAGAAGAGATACAGTTCTAAACCATTTCCAACTTAAACTGAGGCACCATCCTGTGAAATTAGGCGACAATGCCACAAAGTTTTTTCCTGCGAAAACTCTTTCGATGGGTTTTAATCAGCATAAGCCAGTCCTTGAGTAGAGAGCTGTGCCTCAGAGAAGATGACCCATGATGGTGAGAGATGGGGGAGGACGCGGCCCGCAGCTGCCGGCACACGACACCTCGCTGGACGTCCTGCACGACCATTCATTTCTTCTTCTGGGCCTTCTCTGCAGCCTTGGTTGTCTTTCCGGCGACGTCCTTGGTGTCCACAGCTTTGATGACGCCGACGGCCACGGTCTGCCTCATGTCACGCACGGCAAAACGACCTGAGAGGACAGGTGAGCTCGAGTCAGAGAACTGACCTTCTACACTGAAAATGGACTTCTGAGCAGAAACCTACCGAGGGGAGGGTAGTTTGAGAAGGGCTCCACAACCATGGGCTTCTGTGGGATCAGTTTGACGATGGCAGCGTCTCCAGACTTGACAAACTTGGGGTTGTCCTCAAGCTTCTTGCCAGAACGACGGTCGATCTTCTCAATCAGCTCCTTGAACTTGCAAGCGATGTGAGCGGTGTGGCAGTCCAGGACGGGGGCGTAACCCTCGTTGATCTGGCCTGGGTGGTTCAGGATGATGACCTACGAAGACGAGAAGTTAAGACGTCTACCCTGAAGTCTGCATCTCCAAACGGACGTTTGTCAGGAAGTGCACACCAACCTGAGCGTTGAAGCTGTCGGCAGCCTTGGGTGGGTCGTTCTTGCTGTCACCGGCGACGTATCCACGACGGATTTCCTTCACGGAGACGTTCTTGACATTGAAGCCCACGTTGTCACCAGGCACAGCCTCAGGCAGAGACTCGTGGTGCATCTCCACAGACTTTACTTCAGTGGTCAGGTTGGGGGGGG
>NC_056516.1:38600928-38606874 GCF_014905685.2 Nematolebias whitei
GGCGTACTTGAAGGAGCCTTTGCCCATCTGTGAAGACAGCAAAGTTCTTAGATTACGAAATGTGAATCAGATCATACAGAAACATGTAAGAGTTGTATAAACAGCTTTACAATTAAACTACTGAAAATGTGAGGAATAAAGTGTAAATTACCATTCAGAAAAAACGTTAACACTTCATGTAAACTAGAGGAACATTTCTTTATTAAACATTTAAAGGGGGTATATTTAAACATATTAAGGTAAAACTGCGTGACGTCAGCTTTTCCTCCGACAGGCCGCGGCCTTCAGAGTGCACAGTCACCATCAGCCGTTCCCGACTGGAAGCCCCGCCCCGCATGCGCGCTCACGGCTTTAGAGACTCCCTCGTGCCGGCCAGTTGGGCACGCTGACGCCGCCATCTTGGAGATGACTAACCGTAAAAAAAAAAAACAGAAAAAAGGCGAAACGAGTCGAGTCACCAACCTCGGCCGCCTCCTTCTCGAACTTCTCGATGGTTCTCTTGTCGATGCCTCCGCACTTGTAGATCAGGTGGCCGGTGGAGGTGGACTTCCCGGAGTCGACATGGCCAATGACCACGATGTTGATGTGGGTCTTTTCCTTTCCCATTTTGTTAGTTTCTGTGAAGAAACAAATTGTCTTTAAGCACTGGACCAACTGCAACCTTCAGGGCTAACACACAATGCTAACGAGACATTTCGACCCGCTTTTAAGCACCCCACCGCCCAGGGAAGTTGCTAAAGAACATAAACGAGACATTTATTTAAATAAACTCTAAGAATCAATCTTTAAAAATTTGTCAAATCATCGTTATTGGCCGACGTTTCCTCAGAGGTTAGCCGCTAGCAGGCGGCGGCTAGCAGGCCTCAGTCGGCCACAGGCCAGACGAGACACGTGTTCCCGTCTCAGCCACGTCGGATAAAGTTACAAAGACCGAAATATCCAGAGTCCATCCCGTCCGGACCCGAACACCTGTCGCTGGGAAACACGTCCAGTTGTTTCAGGGAGGAGAGGGGAGAAATGCCAGCGGAGCATCCCTCGGATGGAGCCTTTTTCCAGCCTCCTTTGTTCCTTTTAACACGCAGCTTCTCCTCCCGTCTCCTTCCTCCGTTCATTTAATTTAAATAAAAGCACTCAAGACACAACTTATTCCGTACATTAGCTTCTCCTGAATTATTTAGTAGTTTAAAAATCCCACAGGTTAGCTTCAAGTTACATAACAAATCAAAGCTTTAAATGCGTTAACGCCCGAACAGACGGACTCGAACTGTAAAACGTTTTAAAGGTAAATTCAAACGTCACGAAAGGGCCATGTCGCGCCTGGAATCCACGAACCCAGCCCAGCTCACCGGTGTTTCAGGGTTTTCACGGCCAAAGCTGCTGCCCTGCCCAGGTAACAGAAAGAGGAAGACTGCGGACGACCAGGAGCTTTTATATGAGATGGGAGGAGGCATGACGTCACGGCCAGCAGCCTGCAAATCAGACGCATTCCTGCGCGAAACGTCATCACGCAGCCGAGACACGCAACATCTCACTCAGCGCTGCAACAGCACAACAATCCCTAACCTGTAATTTTCATCCATCCATTCATCCGTCCGTCCATCCATCCATCCGTCCATCCATCCATCCGTCCATCCATCCATCCATCCATCCATCCATCCATTATATTTACTCGCTTCCGCCTTTTCGGGTCACGGGGGTCACTGGTGCCCATGTCCAACAGTCACTGTGCGAGAGGACACCCTGGACAGGTGTCCAGTCCATCATAGGGAAGAGACACCAGTCAGCCTAACATGCGTGTTTTTGGTCTGTGGGAGGAAACCAGAGTACCTGGAGAAAACCCACGCAGCACGGAGAGAACATGCAAACTCCACCCAGAAGCATCTCGGACCGGGATTTGAACCAACAGCCTTCTCACTGAGAGGCAACAGCTCTGCCAACTGAGCCACCGTGCTGCAACCTCTCCCATATTCAGCATATTCAATATATTATTAATATATAATACAATTAATTCAACCTTTATTTATACAATTTAGTCTCTTTGAGTCGGGAGGACTCATTTACACAAGAGACCTGTATAATAAGTAAAGAGTAAATAATAAATAATAGAGTAAAATATTATAGAATATTACCACCTAAAACAGTATCTAATTAAAGCAATGACCTTTAAGATGTGCACAAATTATGACAACACTCAGCTACAGCTTGATCAGAGCTCAGACAAAAGTCAATGTACATTTTAAATACACAAAAACAAGCTTTATTATTCATAAAAACTATTATCCATAAAAACTATATTCATAAAAACTATTATCCATAAAAACTGGATGGATTTTGTCACCCATGAGCAGACTCGTCTTTGAGCAGGTACCTAAATACTTACCGGTAAATGTAAAACGGTGATGTTTACAATTGTAAATTCAATTAAATTCAGTTCATAAATACTTTATTAATCCTAGAGATAAATTAAATGTTGTGGTAACTCATCATCCTGGTTTCATTAAGAGTTCTTCTAGATGCTGATGCTGTGGGCAGGAAGGATCTCTTGTAGCATCTGTCCTGCAGCAGATCTGAAGAAGCCTCTGACTGAAGACTGTTGTTGTGGGACAGTCTGATGAAGAGGATGCTGAGGGTTGTCTATAATGTTCTTCATTTGATGAAGAATCCTTCTTTGTACAATCATCTCCAAAGGTTCTAGAGGAGTCTCCAGAACCGACATCAGTAGAGATCACGATGTTCTCACGTCACAAACCTTTATTACAACAACGAGACAAAAACAAGAAGCGACCGTCGTTACAAAACACTAAACATAATAAAACAAAAACACTGCGACACATTACCATTCGGTTCTGATTTTGTGTAGCATCAAAAAACAACAACAAACTAAATAAAATAAAATAATAAATAATAAATAATATAAAATGTAAATAAATAATAATAATAATAATAAATATTAATAAATAATATTATAATAATAAATAAAATAATAATAAATAATAAAATAATAAATAATGAAATTAATAAAATGTAAATAAATAATAATAATAAATATTAATAAATAATATTATAATAAAAAATTATAAAATAATAATAATAAAAATTAATATAATGTAAATAAATAATAATAAATATTAATAAATAATAAAATAATAAATAATAATAATAAATTTTAATAAATAAATAATAAAATAATAAAATTAATAAAATGTAAATAAAAATAATAATAAACATTAATAAATAATAAAATAAAACAGATAAAAATGACATATTCTTGCGTTTGTTAAGGAAGAGGTCACATCACGGTCAAACATGATTTCTACAACAGAAACTTATTTTCTGTGAACTGTTCGTTGTTTTCTGATTTAAAAAACAACAACAGTCGTTAAAGTCACTGAGACATTCTGGACCAGGCCTCGTCTACAACCAGTCTCAGTGACCTTTGACCTCTGCTGTGTCCTGTTTGGTCCTGGTTTGCTCAGATCACACTGTGTCGTGTCCCCCCACCTGCTGGTCGACCCATCGGTCGGTCGGATGAGTCTCAGAGACGTTTGCGTCCAAACGGAGGACGCCAGGTGACCTCCTGGTCCTCAGGCACCTCCCCAGCTGCAGACTGGAGCAAAGGTTCAAAGTGACGTCTTCAGTCAGAGTCTGTTGTGGTGACAACCCTCAGCTACTACCACACCAGGTCTCAGCTCGGTGTCTGAAAACAAGTTTTATACAAACTACGGTGAATTAGCTGTGGCGGCCGGACTGAACCGGGTTTCAGGAGGCTGCTTCAGTGGAGGCGGGCGATAATGTTTTAGTAGCTCGAGTACATTTTAACATTTAATGAGAGAAATCTTTGTTCAGTTGTTTTAAAAGGTGTCGAGAACAGAGTGTGTCCGTTTGTCATCAGGCGGCTGCCTGAGGGTCAGGAGGTCAGACTCTTCCTCCTCTTCATCACACGGCCCGGAGCTGAGGCTCAGGTACCGGACTCTGGACTGCTGCTCAGAACCACATGGGAGGGGGCGCAGAGGGAACGAGATGAGGTCAGCCTAATAAAAACACAAAGGTTCTGTGGAAACGCTGCCGACGGTCAAGTCCAAACAGGTTCTGATGGGTTCAATCCGTCCAACTCGTCCGGCCGGGCAGGTTTTATGTCTGAGGAGCCACGCCGGCGATCAGCAGCACAGAGTTTGCTGCTTTTCATCAGGAGGCTGCAAGAACGAGCTCTGAGCAACGATGGACGCTCTGTTCATTTCTCCCAAATGAAATAAAGCAGAACTTCACTGCATGGTCAGACGTCGCAGGTCGTTCAGCCGTTGGACCGCTCGTGTTCCAAAGATTTGGTCGAGCAACAAGTTATAAGACAAACAACACGTTTCACAAGTAAAACGTTCTGTTTGGTGTTCGTCACCTGGAGGCAGGGATTCAGTTTCAGTCACGTTTCATCTCTAAAGCTCTGATTCAGAACAAACCTCTGGAATCACAACGTTTCACTTGGACTCGCTTCTTTACAGACGGATTTTTATTGAAAACAGTCGGATTCAGAATCCAGAGTCCAGATTCAGTTCAACAGGAGAAAAGACGAACATTTATTAAACAAAGAACTCTGGTGAACGTTTGCTGACTTTATTTTCTGCATAAATGAAAATTAAAATGTGACTTTTTCACTCAAGGCTCCGTGTTCTGGTTGTGGCTTCTTTCAGGGAACAGGACGATGTTTATCGTGTTTAAGCAGTTTACAGGTGAACAGGCGTGTTTCACACAGGTGAACAGGCGTGTTTCACACAGGTGAACAAGCGTGTTTCACACAGGTGAACAAGTGTGTTTCACACAGGTGAACAAGTGTGTTTCACACAGGTGAACAAGTGTGTTTCACACAGGTGAACAAGTGTGTTTCACACAGGTGAACAGGCGTGTTTCATACAGGTGAACAGGCGTGTTTCACACAGGTGAACAAGTGTGTTTCACACAGGTGAACAGGCGTGTTTCACACAGGTGAACAGGTGTGTTTCACACAGGTGAACAGGCGTGTTTCACACAGGTGAACAGGCGTGTTTCACACAGGTGAACAGGCGTGTTTCACACAGGTGAGGCAGAGCTGCCAGACAGGAAGTGACATTTCCAGCTTCTGCAAGGTGCAGCTGACAGACCGGGCCGAGTGGACTGAAGAACCCAACCTGTTTTTCCAGATGGATGGACCTGGTTCTGCTCCTCGTTTGGCTGAACTGTGAAGTTAGTTTATAAATCTCAACCGTAATAAACTCGGTTTCTTTATGACGTGTTTCCTGTTGCTAACAGAACCAAACAGAACCAAACAGAACCGAACCAGCGTTCAGATAAAGTTCATTTTGTCTCCGTGTCCCTGAGCCGTTTCCTTCAATATTCTCAACTTCAAAGAGGACGAGTGTCTTTAAGGTTCCTCTCCAGGTGAGCGTGGACACTTGCAGGCGTGTACGTTTCATGTAAAGTCTCCTCCTGCAGCCGGACCTCTGCTGTGGAGCAGAACCGGCCTGTCTGTGATCTGGGCTCGGACCTGGTCTCAGATGGCGTCTCCGTTGAGACACGAGGGAGGAGGAGGTGTGACGGCGTGACAAACGGAGAATGTGACTCAACGGACCGGTTCCTCGACGATGAGTCACGGTGGGTATGAGCGGTCGTCATGGCAACAAAGGAGCTGAACATTTCACAGACAGGTTCTGATCCAAGGCTTTTACTGCGAGGTCCGGACCAGACCAGCTGAACATTAAGCTTTTTTTATTTATTTTGTTACAAATAAACTTTAAGGTACAGAGTCAGAGTTGAATAAAATTTATCTGGAAAATTCAAAAGAAATGTCTATAAATTACCAGAAATATCAATAAAAATCAGTTCTTTGCATTTGTTTACCTACAGAATCAGCTGAAGTGTGTTTGTTTCTCTACAGAATCAGCTGAAGTGTGTTTGTTTACCTACAGAATCAGCTGA
>NC_056516.1:38606884-38607154 GCF_014905685.2 Nematolebias whitei
GAAGTGTGTTTGTTTACCTACAGAATCAGCTGAAGTGTGTTTGTTTAATTAAACAGCTGAAGTGTGTTTGTTTCTCTAGAGAATCAGCTGAAGTGTGTTTGTTTAATTAAACAGCTGAAGTGTGTTTGTTTCCCTAAAGAATCAGCTGAAGTGTGTTTGTTTAATTAAACAGCTGAAGTGTGTTTGTTTCCCTACAGAATCAGCTGAAGTGTGATTGTTTAACTAAACAGCCGAAGCGTGTTTGTTTACCTACAGAAACAGCTGAAGTGT
>NC_056516.1:38607164-38607463 GCF_014905685.2 Nematolebias whitei
TATCTACAGAAACAGCCGAAGCGTGTTTGTTTACCTACAGAAACAGCCAAAGTGACAGAATGAGTGGTTGGACGGAGGCTGATTGTTTGGATGCGTTGGTAAATGTTCATGCTCAAATTACTTGAGTAGAACCTTTGATAAAAGTTCAGGAGAACCTTTGGTAAAAGTTCAGGAGAGCCTTTGATAAAATTCAGGAGAACCTTTGATAAAAGTTCAGGAGAACCTTTGGTATAAGTTCAGGAGAACCTTTGATAAAAGTTCAGGAGAACCTTTGATAAAAGTTCAGGAGAACCTTTGGT
>NC_056516.1:38607473-38607796 GCF_014905685.2 Nematolebias whitei
AAAAGTTCAGGAGAACCTTTGGTAAAAGTTCAGGAGAACCTTTGGTATAAGTTCAGGAGAACCTTTGATTAAAGTTCAGGAGAACCTTTGATTAAAGTTCAAGAGAACCTTTGATTAAAGTTCAGGAGAACCTTTGATTAAAGTTCAGGATAACCTTTGGTAAAAGTTCAGGAGAACCTTTGGTATAAGTTCAGGAGAACCTTTGACAAAAGTTCAGGAGAACCTTTGACAAAAGTTCAGGAGAACCTTTGATAAAAGTTCAGGAGAACCTTTGACAAAAGTTCAGGAGAACCTTTGGTAAAAGTTCAGGAGAACCATTGATT
>NC_056516.1:38612796-38624797 GCF_014905685.2 Nematolebias whitei
TATCTACAGAAACAGCCGAAGCGTGTTTGTTTACCTACAGAAACAGCCAAAGTGACAGAATGAGTGGTTGGACGGAGGCTGATTGTTTGGATGCGTTGGTAAATGTTCATGCTCAAATTACTTGAGTAGAACCTTTGATAAAAGTTCAGGAGAACCTTTGGTAAAAGTTCAGGAGAGCCTTTGATAAAATTCAGGAGAACCTTTGATAAAAGTTCAGGAGAACCTTTGGTATAAGTTCAGGAGAACCTTTGATAAAAGTTCAGGAGAACCTTTGATAAAAGTTCAGGAGAACCTTTGGTAAAAGTTCAGGAGAACCTTTGGTAAAAGTTCAGGAGAACCTTTGATTAAAGTTCAGGAGAACCTTTGATAAAAGTTCAGGAGAACCTTTGGTAAAAGTTCAGGAGAACCTTTGGTAAAAGTTCAGAACATTTGATTAAAGTTCAGGAGAACCTTTGGTAAAAGTTCAGGAGAACCTTTGATAAAAGTTCAGGAGAACCTTTGATTAAAGTTCAGGAGAACCTTTGATTAAAGTTCAGGAGAACCTTTGGTAAGAACCTTGTTTATGTCGGATCAAGTTGTTGGCAACAAACACGTTTAATCTTTGGTCTGCAGTGGTTTTTGAATCCAGCTCCGCTTTAGATCTTTGGAGAACGTGTGACGTGTCACAGTTCTCTAGTTCTGGTAACTAAACCGTTCAAAGGTCAAATCGTTCTGGAGTTTTTCAGATGCCAGTTTAGAAGGTGGGACCAGCAGCTGAGCCCATCTGGTTCTGGTTCTGCTGGGTTTCAGGACCACAGGTCGGTGTGTAGCTGTGGGCTCAGAGCTGAGACGGCAGAAGCAGAACTCTGTTACGACCCGTGGATCTTCTCGGCGGAGGCCTTCTGAAGGACGTCGCCTGTTCCACAGCCTCCGTGCTGAGCAGGAGACGAGTTCGTCACACTCAGAAAACCAAGACGGGATTATGAAACGTTTCGACCGGTTGTTGTCGCCTCGAACGCCGACTGAAGGACGGAGCGGCTGCAACGCGTCAACGGAGGACGATCCCGTTTGATCGTTTAGATAAACTGATGTTCCTGATGTTCCTGCTCCAAACATCTGTTCGATCGTCCGTCCAGAGGAGCCCACTCAGTCCGGTTCATCTACCTGGATTATGGATCATCAGGACTCGTTGGATATGATCAAGAACAAATCAGGCGTTTTATTGTTCCCCCTAAAATACTGCTTCAGCTTCTTTATTTACTGGTCTACCAGTGACAACAGTTTATTCATTTATATTTTTACTAAATGTTTAAAGCACAAGAATACAACTTAAACTTCAAACACGTTATTTTCTTGCACCATCTAGAGGTCGATTCGTGTTTGTGATTTAATTTTTTGTATTAATTATTAATTTAAATAGTTTAAAAAACATGGATGTTTATTAAAAAGATATTCAGCTACATAAATGTATATAAAATCCGTAGATGTTTTTATTTTATCAATGTTACTTTAGATCATTTAGTTTTTTTGTCTTTTTTACCCTAAAAAACTAAATAAAGTGTCAAACATTCCATTTTAAATAAACACAAACAAGTTTTAGTTGTCGTGACGACTCCAGACACTTTTATCTCAACAACTTTGACACTTTACAAACATCTCGTCCGAACAAAGTGCATTTTCTTTCAATGAAAAAAGTCTGCAGAGCGCACAAATTGATTCTTTAGACAAAAATCTAACTTGTTTTTGAAGAAAACAACAAAAAGGCACAAAGTGAACTCCTAAACAAAATTAGAAACTTTACATTTGACCTTAAAGTAATTTTTAAAGTTTAAATGCTGCTGGTTGGAAGTGCATGATAGAATACGCAGCCGACGCAGGCGACGCAGCCGACGCAAGCGACGCAGCCGACGCAAGCGACGCAGCCGACGCAGGCGACGCAGGCGACGCAGGCGACGCAGCCGACGCAAGCGACGCAGCCGACGCTCGCCGTTTCCTCTTCAGTTGGAAGTGCTTCCTGTTTGTACACAGCACAAACACAAACAAGTCGAGGACACTTTCACTTCCTGTTCTGTGAAGTTTGGTCCTTCGTCACAAAACAACAACTGTAAACTGAAGCTGCTCCGTCTAAATAAAGATAAAAATTAAAAAACAAAGATTTCCTGTGTCCGTTTGTTCTGCAGGCGAAGCAGACATGATCGAGCTAATCAAAAATCTAGATTAGGATTTAAATCTGACTCAAACATTTTATGTCAAACAGCCAGAAAAATCTGTCAATTTGCGGTTTAAAGTCTGCGACCTGAAATCAGACGTTAGATTTTATTTTTGAAGCTAAACCGGCGCAGCTGTTTCAGCTCGATTCCACTGAATTGATCCAAAAACAGGAGCAGAACTCAAATACATTTACATTTTCTTGACCAAATTTTCAGATTAAGTTCGACATGAAAACGATGCAGATTAACCACGAACGAATAACCGCTGAGCGTTAATCCTCCACAGATTAGAACACAAATTAAACCTGCTTTAATCTGAGGAATGAGTTTATTGATCCGAGCTAATTTAAATTTAGAGTTGAAACTAAACTCGGTACGAGATGACGACCTCTCCGCGCTCGCTACAAACTTCGGCTTCTTTTTTTTTAAATCAATAAAAGGTCCGTAAGGAGCAGAACCGTCGTTAAAGTGCCCATTTTTTCTTTGGATTTAAGGTTCTGTTGAGCGAACTCAAACAGAACCGGACTGTTCTGCTTCGTTGTCCACCCTCTGACACAACAATGAGGTAAACAAACAAACAAACAAACAAACAATAATTAACTTTCTGATCCCTGAGCATGTGGTTTAAATCTCTACCACGAGCTGGAAGACGTTCGTTCTGAAAAATGGAGGATCCCAATAATCTGCTGGTTCTGATGGTCCGGACCGCGGACCGACGGTTCCATCGCTGGATGAAAGCGTCAGAAGGTTAATCTCCAGAAACGACCACAGGTTGGGTTCGGATCTTCTGCTCCCGGAGGTTTAACGTCTTTAGGAAGACTTTAAACAGAAACGGTTTATAAAACTGTGCAAAACTTCTAATCCGGGCCTCCAGTGATCTTTCCTGTAATCCCACTTGTGATCAGCAGGACTTTGTTGGGACTTTAGCGTCTGCGTCTCTTAATCTCTAACGTCCTGGTTCAACCTGAAGGTTCATCTTATAAAACTGATAATCGATTTGTGATTGGACCAATAATTATACGTCCCTGAACTCTGAGCTGCTGCTGGGTTTCCTATTTTTACAGCACCACGGTCCTGGTCCTGGCCGGTTCTGCCCGATTCTCCTCCGTGTCGGCCCACGGTTGGACCTTCCCGCTGCCGAGCAGGGTGTAGAAGATGGCGCCGCCGACGTTGATCCCTGCGGCGACCCAGAACACCTTCCTCCAGCCCTCCAGCGAGTGCTGACGACAGAGAAGACGGAGGAAACGTTACAGCTGGAAGTGGGTCCGATGTTTGGGCCCGTTACAGACGCTTCATCTTTATGTTAAAGAGGAGTGGGCCAAAAGTCCTCCACAACCACGACACAGACTTCTTGCTGCTAAAGGAGAACCTTCAAGCTTCAACGGCTTCGGTTTCTGTTACAAAGCAAAATACTTCACTCTTCAGACTCACGTCTTCAGTAAAATATCCCGTCACGATCGGCGCCATAACCCCCGGGATCGTCCCGAACGTGTTGGTGATTCCCAGGAGGAATCCCGCGTACCTGGAAAAACAACCGGAAACAAAGAGAGACCATGAATCATCTCGAGCTGCAGACGCTTCCAGGTCTGAAAAACAGACAGGAAGCTCTCCAAGCTGTGGGCGCCATTAACTTTATTCTGTTATTTCTGATTCTATTTTGGCTTTTATCATTTGTGTTTGATTTTTAAAGGCCCTTCATGAATAAAATTACTCCCATCTGTCTGAGTCGAGCGCCCACACACCACCGAGCATCAAGTTTCCAATCAGAGATGTAGAATTTGAGCTAAATTAGATTTGGATTTATAAAATGGGTTGAAAGCAGCAAAACAACCTAAAAACAAACGGATCATTTGTTTTTAGCAATAAATTTATGATCATATGGAGTCGAGAAATAAGAATAAAGTCACAACTGCTCCACTTTAAAACATCATTTTCACCACCAGGGGACAGACAAGAACCGTTCAGGCCGATTTCAACAATAAAACAAAACTACATCTATTTTATTAGAATTACTTTTATTATGAAACGGCTTTATTTAACAAAAACAACCAAAATGTTTTCAGCAGACATTAGTGTAAAACACAAACGAGCCAATTAAAAAGTGATTTCTGACTCAATAAATTCAATTTCTGAATAAAACAGGAACAAAATGTGTTTTTGAAAAACGCAGCTATAAAATCAAAGAGGCGGAGCCTGAATGTTAAAGCAGGAAGTGACTTTACTTTTTATTAGCAGGAGCAGAAAGGAATAAAAATGACAACGTGTTGGGGATCGAGTGTTTGGATGGTACTCTAGTACTATGCATGTCAGTCTGTTAGCAAAATATCTCAAGAACTGAGACAAGTTTAAGTAAACTCTTACTGGACGTATAGATAACACTTTGAACATGTCTAAAACGTTAAGTCTGGTCCTCTGGACATTCACCAGACTTAACTTTTTAGATTTTTCTACCTGGATTATTGATCAGCATCAGGATATTTTGAAGATGGCTGCCACAGCCAGCTGAACTTAAAAGCACAAAACTATCAACAATTCAGTCAGTTTTATAGATACGAGCTAAAATTTGGTGTGGTAGTAGCCGAGAGTCAGCTGAAACGACTTTTTCCCCCTCGACAGGTAAAACAACGGCTAACGAGTGGCGAGACGAGCCGACTCAGAACTCAAAACCCACCGAGGGGCGATGTCGATCTGGTTCATGAAGACTCCGGCGGAGCTGGTTCCTCCTAAACTGGTGGAGAGGGTGAGGAAGGTGGCGGTGAGGATGTGGCTGCAGCCGACGTAGCCGACAGGAACGAGGAAAACCGCCGGCAGCAGCAGGCCTGCAGGGAGATGAAAAACAGACTAAACCTTCTGAACGCTGAGCCGAGAATGATTAGGATGGAAGAAGAAGCTGAAACTGGGCTGAAAGGTAAATGTACAAAACACAAGCTAAAATTAGCAAAATGATAGCTAAAGTACTGAAACGCTGTCAAGACCTAAACATAAATAGCTGCTAAAAGTACAAAAAGACACTATTTTACCTAAAATTTGCATTGCAGTATTAGCATGAGCAGTAGTAGCGCTAACAATAGCCAGATTAGATATAATAGTTTTAGCACTAAGAACATTTGTAGGAATATTAGCAGTAGCAAGATTAGCGTTCGCAGTAAAAGTGTTAGAGGTAGCAGAATTAGTTGGAGTACAAGCAGTAGCAGTAGTTGGACTACAATTAGCAACATTAGCATTAGCAGAATAGTACTAGCAGAAGCTAAATTTATCATTAGCAGTAGTAAAAATAGTATTAGTATTCGTATAATTAGTATAAATAGTAGTAGTAAAATCAGAAGCTAAATTAACATTAGCTGTAGTACAAGAAGTTGCAGAATTAGCAGTGGCTGTACTAGTACTAGAATTAGCAACATTAGTATTATCGATATAAGTACTAACATTAGCAACACTAGCATTAGCAGTACTAGTACTAGCAGAAGCTAAATTAGCATCAGCAGTAGTAGTAGTATTAGTACATTTAGTATGAGTAGTAGTAGTAAAAGCAGAAGCTAAATTAACATTAGTTGTAGTACACGTAGTAGCAGAATTAGTATTATAAGTACTAGTACTAGCATTAGCAACATTAGCATTAGCTGTACTAGTACTAGCATTAGCAACATTAGCATTAGAAAAACTGGTACTAGCGTTAGCAACATTAGCATTAGCAGTAGTAGTATTAGCATTAGCAACATTAGCATTAGCAGTATGAGTACTAGCTAAAGTTTTTGAAGAAGCAGATTCCACAAAATTTGAAGGATTCAAAGAAATCTGTTTTTTTGTCTGTGGATTTTGTTGCAGCCAAAGTAATTTTTAATAACTATAAATCTAATAATTGTTTAATAATAAATATGAAATTATACCAATAAAAGTAGAAAATTAATCAGCTAGAAAACAATGCTGACTCATCATTCTCACTCGTTCTGTCACCAACTCAAACTCTTTTCTTCTCGTCACTGACGCTTTAGAAAAGTTTAAGATCAGCGTCTTCGTCGTCACCGAGACGTCTTACACCAGAACTCGTCCAAAACCCAAGAACGCGTCCGTTTCCTTGTTCAGCTCAGGATGGCTGCAGACAGGAAGCGCCTCACCAGGTGCTGCTCTCACCTGTGAAGGTGAAGAGTTTGCGTACGGTGGTGGTGCTGAACACCTTCCTCTCCATGAGGCGATCGGCGGCGACGCCCGACAGCAGCGACACCAGCAGGTTCCCGAGGTACGGCAGGGCGGACAGGAAACCGTTCTGACGCACACAGAACCAGAGTCGATAGTCGTTCAATACGGCAGAGGTAATTGCATGATCGCCCGTCTAACGAGCCTGAAGCAGCTGGAGTTATGGAAGATAATCCACATTAATCTAATCTCTAATCTGAATCTGACCGACTGCAGGTCGAAGTGCAGCACGTCGTTCATGTAGGTGGGCAGGGAGGTGAGCAGCGTGTAGAAGGTCCAGTTGGAGCACATCTGAGTGATGATGATGGCCCACAGCGGCACCGACAGGACCATGGACAGCAGCGGCACCGACCAGCCGTGACCCGTTCCCTGAAGGGATTAAGACCAGCTCAGAACAAAGAGTCCAAACTTCGCACTGCAGCGGACATGTTGAACTTAAGGTCGTCCCACCTGAGCGCCGATGGAGTTTACGATGTAATCCCTCTCCTCTTCGCTGATTCGACGATGAGTGCGAGGATCGTCGGACACGAAGGCCAACCAGAAGAAGAACCAGAGGCAGCCGGCGCCCCCTGCAGGAGGACGGGACGGGTCAGAGGGAGCAGGGAGTCAGAACTTTACTCGTCTGGCGCTCTTTGGGTCGCTCACCACACAGGTAGAAAACGGCGGGCCAGCCCAGTTTTTCACAGATGAGGCTCGTGAGCGGCAGCGACACGAAGGCCCCGAAGCTGCCCCCGGAGCCGGACAGGGTCATGAGGCGGGACCGCTCCAGAGGGGGGGCCCACCGAGTCCACATCGCCATCATGGACGGGTACGTCACGCCCTGAAAACAACAACAACAACATGTTTACACAAAACGTCTCCATCAAATTTTAAAAGTTAAAGATAAAAATGATAAACCAAACTACAGAAGATGTGAAGATGTGAAGGCTTATTGCAGAACAACTTGATAAAATAAAAACAGCTGAAATTAAGTTATAAATATGATGAAATGTAGCAGAAAGAACCAATATTTGCTGAATTAGGTTTAAATAAGAAAAAATGAGCACAAAATATCTGAAAAACAGCTGAAAAGGCAAAAAGAAGCTTAAACTACCAGAAGGAATCAGAAAGAACTGAAATGAGCTCAAAAAAGGTAGAATCAGCTGAAAAAGCCAAAATTAGCATCAAAATAACTAAATGGTAGCTGAAAGAGCAGAAAAAGCTGAAAGAAGTTCATTAGGCTGAAAGTAGCCAAATTTACCAGGAAAAACTAAAAAATGCTAAAAAGTTAGAGCAAGCTTAAATTAGCAGAAAGAACATGTTTGCTCAATTTGGCTGAAAGAAGCAGAAATTAGCACAAAAAAGTGGAAATTATTTGGAAAAAGCTAAAATAAGTAAAAAATAAAAAAGCTGAAAAGTAGCTAAAACAGCAGAAGGTACAGCTTAAGGTACTAGAAGGAAGTGGAGAGACACATTTTTGCTGAACTAGGCTGAAAAAGGTTGAAATGAGAAAAAGCTGAAAAAGCTGAAACTTGCAGACATAAGCTGAAATTAGCAGAAAGAAGTTGGAACAAACATGTAGTTAGCAGAAAGAATCTGAAAGGAGCACAAAACAGCTTAAAATTCCTCAAATGGTGTCCCCATTGAGTTTGTTGATTCCTATAAATATTTGTGTATCTTGGTCGACTCACATCTCTCTTTTAAGCTCCATGTGGAAAACTTGATAAAGAAACTGAAAGTTAAACTGGGTTTCTTTTTCAGAAACAGATCCTGTCTAACCCTGAATGCTAGAAAACGCCTTGTATCTGTGACTTTCCTTCCCTCCATTGATTATGGTGATATTATTTACATGAACGCTCCTACAAGCACCCTGCAGATGTTGGATGCTGCAGATGTTGGATGCTGTCTATCATGGTGCACTAAGATTCATAACTGGCTGTGATTATCGTACCCACCACTGCACCCAGTATTCACTGGTTAACTGGACATCATTAACTTCACGCAGACTCTCTCACTGGTACATTTTCATCTTTAAATCACTTCTTGGTCTGCTGCCTTCATACATCTCCTCCTACATGTCTCTGCGTGAGTGCAGCTACAGCGTGCGCTCTCAGGACATTATTACCTGCAGTGTTCCCTCAGTGAGGACTGAACTAGACAAAAGGACCTTCTCCTACTCCGCTCCTGTTTCCTGGAATATCTTACAAAAAGATTTGAAGCTCTCGACCTTTGACCTCTCTAAGTGGCTTCAAACATCTGTTGGACTCCTGGCAGGGACCAATGCAGACATGTTCCTGTTTTTAGTTTTATACATTTGTCTTGGAATCTAGCTGTTTTTTTGGTTTTGTTACCTTTTTCCTTTTAGCCATCCTATTTGTTAAAAAAAAAAAACAAAAAAAAAAACTGTAGTATGAGTTTTTATAACTGCTTATTGTTGTTGCTGTTGTCCATTGTTGTCATCTTTCTTTGTTGAAATCAGGTCTCTCTTGTAAATGAGTCCTCGAGGCTCAATGGGATTTACCTGTATAAATAAAGGTTGATTGATTGATAAAAAAACCAGCTGAAATTAGCTGAAAAATTTTAAGATTTGCAGCAGGAAGCTGAAAGCAGCTGAAAGCAGCTGAAAGCAGCTGAAAGAAGCTGAAGCAGAACAAAAAGTGAAAGGAGCAGTAAAAGGTTGTAAAAGATCTAAAGATGTGAAGGATGGAAAATGAGCTCAGTTCATTTTCTACGAGGAAAAAATGTTTGAAAAGGCTAAATATTTCAAACAGCTAAAGTTGCACCAAACCCAAAAGTCACAGCAGGATTGAAAGAGCCGAACGTTTTGATTCAGGATTTGTTGAAGTAGCTGAAAAGCTGCGGGACGAGAACGAGGCTGAAAAACGTACGGAATTAAACTGGACGACAACAAAGTGAATGCTTCATGAACGTTCAGACAATAAAACAGTTCGTGTGAAGTTTGTGGTCGAGGGAACGCGTTCAGATTAAAAACTCGTCTAACCGACATTCACGCCGAAACATTCAGAACTAAATCGAACAAAATTTAGTTTTAAGTTAAAAGTTTTGGAGAAATTTGAACTTTGTCAGCAACTAAACGAGAGTGGCGAGAAGAAACTCGCCGGACGAGTAAAACAGAACTGATCACATGATCACGACGAGCGCTCTGATTGGCCACAGCTGTTTCTCAAGTGTTTGAAACGTTTATTCAAAAGGAGCTTCATGGATCCACAGGACGAATTCATCACAAAACTTTTGACTCAGTTCAATCTGATGTAAAAATAATGTTTATGATGAGACCGTACCTCTCCAAACCCCTCCAACGCTCGCAGGGCGAACAGCCAGCTGGACCCCCACCCCGCAGCCAGGGGGGTGAGGAGGGTGAGGACCGCCGTGCTCAACACACCCAAACCCAGGAACTTGCTCCCCCCGTAGTGACCGGCCAGGTACCCCCCAGGGATCTGCGTGCACAAGTACCCGAAGAAGAAGGCCCCCAGCAGCCAGCCCTGGGTCTCCGAGTCCCACGGGTACTGGGGGGTCTGAGGGCGGACAGCAGAGAGTCAAGGGGAGGGACAGAGAACACGGAACAAACCCGTCTGAGCGGCGTTTACCCCCTCCGGCTGCTGCAGAGCTCCGCTGCTGTTCCTGGAGCCCGACGGCACCGGGCAGGCGGGGGGCACCGACGTGTTCCTGTCCACCGACGGGTCCGAGGCGTTCACCATGGCCACCATGGCCACGCTCAGGTTGACCCGCAGGCCGTAGACCACGGAGAAGCCGAGGAACATGAGGACAGCGAGGTTGAGGCGCGCCGAGCAGCACGGAGGAGGAGCTGGTCCAGACGACACCAGAACCCAGAGATTATTCAGGATTAACACCAGCAACAACATGAAAAGAAAAACAACCGCAGGCTCTGACCAGAAGAAAAGTGATTTTATTTCCATTAAAGACGTTTTAACGTCAGTAAATCAGACACGTTGGGATGGATCAACGGTGCGGTCCGATCCACCTCCACCTCTGACCGACTCGTTTCCTCTGAACTCAGATTAACGAGAAGTCCAGACCTTAATTTCTCAGCTTTAAAGTCGACAGAGCACCGTGTGAACTCTTCTGTTTTAAACAATGGCTTGGCAGAGGCTCTTCCTCTCAGCACGTAGCTGCAGAAGCTGCTCCTCAGGGTTCCGCGTGGTCCTAGTGCCCGACCCGTTTGAACTGTTTGCGTGGCAGCACTTTTAACAAAGTGGAGGAGACGTTTTCAGAGAATTTCTGACACAAATATGAATTTCATTCAGAAGATCGAGGCGTCTCGTGTCGGGTCTCGTTACGCCCTCGGTATCAGCTGAAGCACAACCCAAAGGCTGTGACCCAAGGGCAGCAGGAGTTAAATAATCTGGTGTCTGGCGTCAAATTTTACAGCAGAATCAGAGCTGACGCGCACAAATATATACATGTTTATATCAAGGAAACAAAGCCGTCAGGAGGGAAACATGTTTTAACGCTTCAGCTGAACTAAATTAAATAAAACTCCCATAAAACACTAAATCAGCTGATTAATCCAAGTTCAGTCATTTCAGCTGCTTAAAAAACAATTTACGTTCCTGTTTCTGATGTTTTTTCAAATTAAGATCCAGATTGTGGGTAAAATGAATAATTTGTGTTACAGACCTCTGCTCAAATTTAACAGAATGTTCCTTTAATGACATGTTCCATCTGTGCCTCGTTTTGTTTGTCGGTTTATTTCTGACACGGGTGATTTTTTACCTGCACACACCTGAGGGGCAGAGCGCTCGTTAACGTCTCGCGTAACGAGTAAACTTTGACTGCAAGACATGGGAGTAAACTCAAGCAGCTCCAGAGCTGATGTTATTCCAGCTGATGTGCTTCCAGCTGATGTTATTCCAGCTGGTGTTATTCCAGCTGATGTTATTCCAGCTGGTGTTATTCCAGCTGGTGTTATTCCAGCTGGTGTTATTCCAGCTGGTGTGCTTCCAGCTGATGTTAAGCTTTGACGCTGCAGTGTGTTCGGCTCGATGCAGCTTTGATCAGACTCCAGTTTAACAGGAGTGAAAAGTCAAAGAGTGACGTGTGAACTGACCCACGTCGTCCTGGACGAGAGCCTTGGCGTCGTCGCTCTCCTCCGGGGACTCGGCGTTGATGGAGCATCCGTTCGGCAGCGGCATGGCCGTCGTCTGAGCCGGAGAGGAAATCAGCCGAACGTCAGCGAGTCATGGTGTTCAGGAAATCTGCTGAGTCACGGAAACAGACATGAGTCGACAGTCATGTGAGAGGAACACATGACGGGAGCTTCTGGGCGTCGGCATTCTTTTTAAACCCTTTGACACAAACGATTCAGCTGTTTGAACAGAGCTGAAACTTCCCGTTATCTTCATCTGTTCACTTTCTGAAAACAAGAACGATTTCACTGTTAAACAATAAATGAAGACGTGTTCAAAATGTTCCTTAGAAGAACTTAACACACAATGGTTCCGTCTTCTAATTAGAGCTTTTAGCTCGTCTTTAGCTTCTTTCAGCCAGTCTTTGGCTAATTTTAGCTCGTCTTTTGATTCTTACAGCCAGTCTTTGGCTAATTTTAGCTCATCTTTTGCTCATTTCAGCCAGTCTTTGGCTAATTTTAGCTCATCGTT
>NC_056516.1:38624807-38624958 GCF_014905685.2 Nematolebias whitei
CTTTTACTAATTTTAGCTCATCTTTTGCTTCTTTCAGCCAGTCTTTTGCTCATTTTAGCTCATCTTTTGATTCTTACAGCCAGCCTTTTGCTCATTTTAGCTCATCTTTTGATTCTTACAGCCAGCCTTTTACTAATTTTAGCTCGTCTTT
>NC_056516.1:38624968-38628062 GCF_014905685.2 Nematolebias whitei
TTACAACCAGCCTTTTACTAATTTTAGCTCGTCTTTTGATTCTTACAACCAGCCTTTTACTAATTTTAGCTCGTCTTGATTCTTACAGCTAGTCTTTTACTAATTTTAGATCACCTTTTGCTTCTTTCAGCCAATCTTTTGCTCATTTTAGCTCATCTTTTGATTCTTACAGCCAGCCTTTTACTAATTTTAGCTCGTCTTTTGATTCTTACAGCCAGCCTTTTACTAATTTTAGCTCATCTTTTGCTTGTTTCAGCTAGTCTTTTACTAATTTTAGCTCATCTTTTACTTGTTTCAGCCAGTCTTTTGCATCTATTAATGAGTCCTTTGATCATTTTGGCTTTTAGAAAACGGTAATTTGTTGCAACTTTTGGATTTTAGCTACTCTTCTGTATTTGTTTTAGGTTTAAGTTACCGTACTTTTGTTTTGTCAGCAGATTTCAGCAGATTTCAGCAGATTTCAGCAGATTTCAGCAGATTTCAGCAGTCATTCAGCAGTCATTCAGCAGTCATTCAGCGTTCTCTGGGTGTTTAGCAGAAATCTAAATTTATCTGATTAGTTATTTTTCTGCACAGCAAAAGCTGTGGAGCTGCTGCCTCTCAGCGAGCAGGTCCCCGGTTCAAATCCCGGCCCAGGGGCCCTCTGGGTGGAGCTTGAATGTTCTCTCCGTGCATGCGTGGGTTTTCTCCAGGTGCTCCAGTTTCCTCCCACAGACCAAAAACATGCATGTTAGGCTGATTGGTGACTCTAAATTGTCCCTAGGTGTGAGTGAGAATGTTTGTCTCGTTTGTCTCTCTGTGTCCCTGTGATGGACTGGAGACCCGTCCAGGGTGTCCCCCGCACAGTGATTTCTGGACATGGGCACCAGCGACCCCAAATGGAAGAAGCGTGTAAAGATGATGGATGTTTAAATGTTGCCGAGCAAAGACTTGGTTTGACGTAAACGAGTCGTTTCCTCATTTCTCACATGAACAGGAAGTGTCGTGTTTACCAGAAGAACTGAACTGGTCGTCCGAGAAAACACTCGGGAGTTTTTTCAGTTCCAGGTTTTTCACTTTCAGCTCAAGACGTCACTTTAAAAACCCGACTCGTACCAGCAGATCGGACCAGATCGGACCGAAGAACTTCGGCTCATTTAATCTACATTTTTAAATAAACTAAAGGTGGATCTTTACATCCTTGTTGTGTTTTATTTAATAAACGTTTAAAGTCGGACAGACCATTCGAAATACATTTTTTAAGAAAGATAAATTAATCAAACTTTCAAATGCATGAATTTTTGTTGTTGTTTCTAGATCTCAGTCATTTATTATATTTATAAATATTAAAAAAAAAACATGAAAGAAAAACATTGTTCTATTAATCTACTATAATCCAGTTTAGTGTTTGGTTTTTAAGAAAGCACAAATAAAAAGCTAAAGCACAGCACAAGAGTCCTCAACCAGCTCCTGTTTTAGCTGTTTATAAATTTAAACCTTCAGCTCATTCAGCAGATGATGCTGTTATTTTAGTTTTTTTAAACATTTATGCTTCAATAAATTTAACTTTATTCTTTATATTTCAACAGCTTCCCTAATAAAGAGATCAGTTCATTCCACCTTTATTTCTACAGGTTAGTCGAGTCACGAGGACTCGTTTACAAGAGAAACCTGTTTTAGACAAAGAACAGATGAAGTACAGACAATCATATAAAAGTGTAAATAAAGTGAAACAAAACGAAACTAAAACTAGCTGCATTATGAAACAACGTAAGAGACTAAAAACAGCAACACGGCTGAGTTGAACTTAACAGTTGTTTAAAATCCCTTAGAGAGGTCAAGGTCGACAACTTCAGATCTTTTTGTGAGGTGCTCCAAGTTTTAATATGAACAACTTAAACAATATTTAAATTCAAACAACTCATTCAACATTTATATAGATTTAATACAACATACTTCCAATAACACTACTACTAATGCTACTATAAAAAAGCATATTATTATCATTAATAATAATAATAATAATAATAATAATAATCCATCCAACCATTATATTTACCCGCTTTGTTCTTTGCGGGTCATGCGGGTGAGTTACTGATGCCCATGTCCAGCGATCACTGTGAGAAACGGGGCACACCCTGCTACTAGTAGTAGCAGGTAGTACCATTAGTACTTTGCACTACTGACAATACTACTACTGCTACTGCTACTGCAGAAAGAAAAGCTCTGCAGAGAGTGGTGAAGGCTGCACAGAAGATGTTGGAGTCAGACTCCCCACCATCAGACATCTACACCTCCAGATGCAGGAAGAGGGCCACCTGCATCATGAAGGACCACACTCACCCAGCATACACACTTTTTGCCCCACTCCCCTCAGGAAGGAGGTTGAGGAGCATTAAGTGTAGAACCACTAGACTGAGGAACAGCTTCTACCCTGAAGCTGTTAGACTCATGAATCCCTAACGAGGATAATCCCTGTAAAATAAATCACTGTAATGCCACTTGATTGTTATGTGCTGCTGATTATCCATGCTGCTGATCTCATGCTGCTGATCTGTTTCATGTTGCTGTGTTCATTCGTACTCATCTGCTCACACAGACTCATGTTCGTGCTGCTGTTTGGCATATTGTTTTTGCACTACTAGTGTTTAGTGTATTTTTAGTTTAACGTTATTCTTAGATTTTATTACTGTTCTTCTTTACAAATTTATACTTTAGTTGGATGTAAGTGGAACCCTGTGTACATAATTTTGTTCCACCACATGTACCACATGTGGTGTGTATGACAAATAAAGAAACTTTGACTTTTGACTTTGACTACCTTAGCTCATGCTACTTTAGCTAAGGCTACTACTATTAATGATACTTCTGAATATTACTACTGATACTACTTCTACCTTAGCTTACTACTGCCAATGCTATATTATCTAATATTACTACAGATAATACTACTACTGCTAAAGCTAGCTTAGCTAAGGCTACTACTGCTAAAGCTAGCTTAGCTAAGGCTACTACTGCTAATGTTAGCTTAACTAAGGCTACTACTGCTAAAGTTAGATTAGCTAAGTCTACTACTGCTAATGCTAGCTTATCTAAGGCTACTACTGCTAATGCT
>NC_056516.1:38628072-38636670 GCF_014905685.2 Nematolebias whitei
ACTGCTAATGCTAGCTTATCTAAGGCTACTACTGCTAATGCTAGCTTGGCAAAGGCTACTACTGCTAATGCTAGCTTGGCTAAGGCTACTACTGCTAATGCTAGCTTATCTAAGGCTACTACTGCTAATGCTAGCTTATCTAAGGCTACTATTGCTAATGCTAGCTTGGCTAAGGCTACTATTGCTAATGCTAGCTTATCTAAGGCTACTACTGCTAATGCTAGCTTATCTAAGGCTACTATTGCTAATGCTAGCTTGGCTAAGGCTACTACTGCTAATGCTAGCTTGGCTAAGGCTACTACTGCTAATGCTAGCTTAGCTAAGGCTACTACTGCTAATGCTAGCTTAGCTACTGCAATGGATACTGCTGGAATTAGTAATTCTGATACAGTTAATGTTTTTACTGCTAACAATTGTTGCCATTTTAGATTAAAAAAAAAAACTAGGACAAAAAAATTATGAATATTGTAAAAAACTATTAAATTAGTTTGAAAATCTTTTAGATCTTTCCATACATAACTGATATTTTATTGTGTGTGACCAATAAAACACGAAGACAACAAATATGAAAAATAGCTCCGAACAATCAATGTTTTATCTGGTAAAATGTGTCGGATCAATACCTGGTACCAACATGTTCCAGAGAGGAAGAGTTTACTTCTGTAAACACAAGGTGGTTAATCTTTAAAGGAAAGTCCTTTAATCAGCACTTATGCTGACATTCACTAAAAACAAACAAAAACTAATCAATATTTTAAAATAAGATCAGGAACAATTTTACCAAACTTACATAAAAGTACAACAATTTTAATTAGAGAGCCAAGCTACCCATTAAACACATTTTATCCTAATATTATCAAACGTGACTCTTCTCGCTCATCATGTCTTTGTTAAATACGTTCAGCTCGTCCGTACAAAGGACTGTTGTACAGAGAAGACACAAACAGCAACGACTTGACAACCTCCGAACAAGTCAAGGCGGCTACATTTCACTGTTAAAAACAGTATTCCGGAAAAAAAAAAACTTACCTTTTCGATGTTTAAAGACAAAAATCCTTCAGGAAAAAAAACACTACCGTACATTTATTTTCCCGGCAGAGCAGCTGGACGGTCGCTGTTTTTCAGAACAAAAAGAGTCACGTGAGACCAGCGGTGATCTCAAAGTAAATGGATAAGCAACGCATCATTTTAATTTCAGGCAGTGAGTGCAGCACACATGGTTTACGATGTGACCTCTGATCATGTGACAGTTTGGCTCCACCTTCTGCTGTGCCAGTTTGGGCGGAAGCTAAATAAAAGCACAAATAAAACAAAATAAAATTTAACATGTCAAACTTGAAAGTTGAAACACATTCTTTTAAAAATAAGTGTAACTCCTGGTTTCTATATGCGCCTTTTAGACGAATGGCTTAGCAAATAAATTCATTGAAATTTGAAAATGTTCAAATTAACTTTGCCCTTGAATCTGACGAAATATCGTCAAGTTTTTGTTTTTTTTAATTTAAGGACAAACTATAGTTTTATATCACCATGTATAATATTGACCAATAATTTGGATGTGCTAATTAAAATTCGGCGTGCCTAATTTCCCTAAAATGTATTAGTCTTTAGAATTTTATTCTCTTTTAACTATTCTTACAAGACATTACCCTTAGAGCTAGCTTTCAAACAAACACATAAAGTTAGCTTTGACACTCTATTGTAAAAATACAAACAACATTTTAAAATGACTGTATTAAAAACTACCTTTGTGGGATAGTTTATTTTATATTTGCTTTGGTCGGAGGGCTAAAACATCACTTCCGCTTTTCTACGTTACTATGGCAACAGACCACCTGTTTGTAGACGGAAGTGAGCGTACAAGCTGCTGTTTGAATGAGATTTATAAACCCATCACAGAAAGATCATTAAAGCGCACATTACACAACTGTAACTGTCTTCATGGCCAACTACAGAGTGAGTATTACCGAACGCAGTGACCGTGTTTATCGCTGATATTTACTCTTTTATTTATACTTGATTTTATGCTCAGTTAGCATGAGCTAACTAGTTAGCATCAAACGCATCGTGAAAGTGAACGCACCACAAGTCCTGTGTTCTGTTCACTGGCCTTATTTTAAAGGGTAAACATTTGTCTTCGTCCAGTATATAATGTTTAGAAGTAGTTGTTTGACTGGTGAATCAAATATAATCTGTTTATGGTGATTTGTTTGTTTGTTTCAGGCGTCAGATTCGAAGCGAGAGCAGTTTAGAAGATATCTGGAGAGATCTGGAGTTCTGGACACTTTAACCAGCGGTAGGTGAAAAGAAATCCAAACATTTAGTTTAATCTGGTGATGGAACACAAATGCATCTGTGCAATTTTAATCTTTCCGTTCTGCAGTTTTAGTGGCACTTTATGAAGAACCAGACAAACCCAGTAATGCACTTGAGTATCCTTTTCTCATTCTTACACATTAACTTATTGTTGAAACATCTGGAATGAGTTTTTAAAAGTTTTGTTTGCTGCAAAGACGGACTTAGTAGCTGCCATAATAATCCCTGTGTTCTCCATCAGATAACAGCAGGTTAGGATTAAAAGGAGTCATCAAGTCATCCTTTCAGTTTTGTTTTATGTCAGCTGTTTTTGGGTTCTGTTGGACCCAGTTTGGTCCAAACTCCAGCTGTTGTACAGATGGACTCGTTGCACTCCAGAACCCTTTGGTCTACAGAGGAGTTCCTGGTCCACTCACTGACTGACAGGAGCCCGAACCATCAGCCTCCACCACCGTGCTGACAGCTGTGTGTTGCAGTGCATTGTGGGTAGACATCTGTTCTCTGATCTGGTTCTGCCCCAGAAGTCTTGTGATTCTTTCAGATGAAACTTTCCAAACTTGTGTAGTCATATTTTCAGAGAAGAGGCCATGACCTTTGACCTGAGGCCTGTAGAGTCCAAGATGGTGCGTACTTTACTGAGCACTGCACGGTCTGACCTTCGGGGTGACTTTGCTGGCACTCCTGTGCAGACTGTCAGCTGTCCTAAAGTTTTTTACTGGTGAATAATATTTCTCTCTGTAAAACAACGGACTCCAGATGACCTTTAACCCCCCCCCAGATTGACGGGCTGCAACAGCTGCTTCCCTGACGTTATTGCTGATGTCTTTCTGCCTTGGCGTTGTGTTAAAACACAGCTGTAGGCTCCACATCAGAGCTGGTCTCACTGAGGATCAGCTGATAATTTCCTTGTTTTTTATTTAGTTTAAACAATTCAAGCGTTGAAACGATATCTGGACCTTAACCAGAGGCTCAGCTACATAAAGCTGCACCTCGGGGCGGCTGGTCCGGACCCCGCAGACGCCGAGGCCCTCCGACTGGAGCTGGCTGACCTGCAGCAGAAGTGCAACCTGCTCCTGGAGGAGAACAAGACGCTGAAGAACCGGGTGAGGAGCTGAGGGTCAGGGTTCTCTCAGGGTTCTACGCCTGAAACTAACTTCCTGTTCCGTCTGGGTCCACAGCTGCTGCAGTACGAGGCGTCGCCTGATGAGGCCGCAGCGTGAAGTGAACCGGAGCGGTAGAAAAATGTCGAACTTGTCTTTGTTTGGACAGAATATAAATGTTTTCTTCATCAGAGCGAGCAGTGAAGACTCTGCTAGTTCTCGTTTCACAACAAGTGACCTCTGGTTATTAATAAATGTTTTTTCACTTCCTGTACTCGTTGATTTAAAATAGCTTTTTATACAAATGATAGAATTTGCAAGAAAAAATATTTTTATTAAAAAACAATTTCAGATATTTTAAAAAGCCGTTTTACTTCCTGTCAGCTGTCCTGCGGAGCGATGTAATTCAGTTGGATTCATCCAGAGCGCACGGTTGGACCGAATGGGTCGGTTTATAGTTTTATAAAAGTTTCTATTCCTCGTTTTCTGACAAATCAAACATGAGTATGGAAGAAATGGAACTGGAAACACGAGGAAACAGGAACAGCGTTGTTTTTAGTCCTGTTGTTGAAATATGAAGTGAAACTCTAAAACTGCGTTTACCGGCGATCCATCCCTTGAGTTATGAAGCCTTTTCTACCTGAACGATCCACGGGTCAGAGGTCACCGATTTCACTGCGCTGCGACTGTCATGGCCTCCCTCCGTTCATGATTTAGTCTACAGGTCTACTTTAGGATCCGTTGTTCCATCGGTGCGGGTTTTAGACCTGGACGTGGTCTCTATCAGAGCCGAGCGAAGTTCTTTGGGTCTTCAGAGAGGTTGGAGACGTCCGCAACGATTCGGAGAAAACACGTGTTCAAAAGTTGAGCGAGAAGACTGCGAGAATCTGCACCTCAAGACAGGAAACCCCCACAAAAGTTCTGCAGACCCCCTCACAGATCGTGTCCGCCAGCGGCCGCAGTCCACTGAGATAAAGGTCAAAGGTCAGAGCTCAGTGTTTTAACAACAGAAAACATCCACGCTCAGAGTTAAAAAGGATCTGAAGATTAAAGAAAACCTTTGAAGGACCTTCAGGAAGCCTGGAGGACTTTAGTTCAGAGGTCTTTTAGAACTGGAGGAGCTTCTGGGAGGGAAACCTGGAACCGAGGACTGGTTTTAGATCTGCAAGTCGTTCGGAGCCCGTCTGCTGCTGCCGCTGCTCGCCGCTGACACTCTTCGGTTTGGAGAGGACGTGGTTGGACTGTTACTGTCCCGGCTGTGTCGTGACATGGAGCTCAGCTCCCCCACGGAGTCTGGACTCTGGGACCTGCTCGTCCTCTTCGAGTCCGACTTGGAGAGCACCCTGGCTCTGGGGCCAGCACAGCTGCTGCGGAGCTTCATGCTGCCGGTGCCGTGGTAGGAGTCTCCGCTGTCCGAGCAGTTCCCCTCCATCACCGTGGAGCAGTTCCACGGCGGACTGGGCCTCCGGGCCTTCCTGCCCATGGCTGACAGCGCGGTGCAGGTGGAGGTGTCCGTCACGGGCAGGGTGGGGTACTCGGAGCTCCCACACTCCAGGTCCTCGTGGTGCGACGACGAGCGCTCCTCGGGTTCGTCCTGTTTGTCCACAGGAGGCGAGCGGGTCTCACTGCTGGTGTTGTTGGAGTTGCTGTTCTGCTCCGTGGGGCTCGGCACCCCCTCCATCATGTCCTTGTGGCTGTCCGTCTTCGCTCCGGGGTCTCCTTGGATCGGGACGAAGGCGGAGGAGGCGCTGAGGAGGGGGTAGTTGGGCCCGTTGCCCTGCTTTTCCAGCAGTAAGGTGTAACCACTGGGAGCTGTGGGGATCGTACTCTTACGTCCAACTGATGTTCCAACGCAAACCTGATGCACCACCGAGTTCTTCTTCGACTTGTTGACGTAATACTCGTCCAGGTCGTCCTTCAGGTGAGGATAGTAGTCCAGGATGCCCTTCTTTATCTTCTTGAAGCTCAGGTGCATGATCTCCAGCAGGCTGAGGAACAGGGAGATGCAGGCGATGACCTGCATGAACATCATGAAGATGGTTTTCTCTGTGGGCCTGGACACGAAGCAGTCCACCACGTTGGGACACGGCTCCCGGTCGCACTTGTACAGGGTGTTCAGGCGGTGTCCGTAGAGGACGTACTGACCCATCATGAAGCTGACCTCCACCACCGAGCGGGTGACGATGTGGGCCACGTAGGTGCAGAGCAGCGAGCCCCTCAGAGGCGCCTTGTTGAGCTTCCCCTGCTCCAGCTGCCTCATCTCCTTCTCGATCCTCCTCTTCACCTCCACCATCTCGGCGTCCACCGCCTCCAGCTCGCGCCGCAGAGCCACCTTCTTGCAATGGCGCTCCTTCTCCAGGGCGCGCAGCTGGTAGATGGCGTGGCCCATGTACACCAGGGAGGGCGAGGACACAAAAATCACCTGGAGCACCCAGTAGCGGATGAGGGAGATGGGGAAGGCCTGGTCGTAGCAGACGTTCCTGCAGCCGGGCTGCTCCGTGTTGCAGATGAAGTCCGACTGCTCGTCGTTCCAGACGTCCTCCGCGGCGACGCCCAGGACCAACATCCGGAAGATGAACAGGATGGTGAGCCAGATCTTTCCGACCATGGTGGAGTGGATATGGACCTCCTCCAAAATCCCCCCGAGGAAGTTCCAGTCCCCCATTTTTCCTCTTCAGCAGATCTGACGTCTGGTTGGAATTTCTGTAAATTAAAAAAAAAAAAAAGTTGGCATGACCCTTTAAAGTCAAAACTGAAACAGATTATCTCAATAAAACTGATGTGGGCGGGGCCTTGGGCGGAGCCAAAGGCTTACAGGCCATCACTAATGAGACAGACAGACGAGCACAGTCAAAACTAAGCCTTGAACATAGTTACTGTGCAAAATCTTAATGTGTATTAAGTGTTTCTGAAGTGAGCAGCAGAAAGTGCTCCATGTTGACCAGTCCAACTTCCTGTGACCCGTTTAATCTCTGGATAAATGTTCTGCTGTGAAGTCAGGAGGTCCAAACAGGACCGGGTTCAGTCAGCATCGTTCTACTGGAGGGAACATTTACGTTGCACTGAAACAAAAGTCTGTTTTCAGTTACAACAAATTTAATCTGACAGAAACAGAATTTAAATCTACAGAAATGTTTGCTTCATTTAATATCTTCAGAATTATTTAAGTATATTCATATAAAAACAGAACGTTTGATTCTTTTTATAAACCCATCGGTGATCATTTGATTTAATGACAACATAATCTCTGGAGGTTAAACTTATTTTGTTAAATATTCATGAAACAATCTGGATTATTTTTAATGTTAATATATAGTATAGTCTTAACTGGAGTTACTGGGAGAGATCATTTCTCTCCAGTTTTAGCTTCTCTCCATTGGCTCCCTGTCAAATCCAGAATAGAATTCAAATCCTACTTCTAACCTACAAAGCTCTCAACAACCTAGCTCCATCTTATATTACAGATCTTATTGTTCCATATTTTACTAACAGAGCACTTCACTCAGACTGCAGGTTTACTTGTGGTTCCTAGAGTTTACAAAAACAGAATGGGAGGAAGATCTTTCAGTTCTCAGGCTCCTCTCTTGTGGAACCAGTTTCATCTGCTCCTCAGATAATTGTTAAATTATTTTATATAAAAATGTTAAATTATTTTATATAAAATATAAATGTTATTTTATATAAAATATAAAAACGTTAATTATTTTATATAAAATATAAATGTTAATATATAAAAATGTTTCTGTTCAGAGGGGACTTCTGCTGTGACTTGAAGCTTTAAATAAACAGAATATAAAATGGTCCAACTCACCTTCCACGTCAGATATGAAGAAAATAAAAGTGACGAGCCACAAACACGTCTTCATCATCCTCACACTCGCTGGTTCTGACCCGATCGGAACCAACTGAACCTGGTCGGCCACTGATTGGCAGGAGACACGATCAATGATGCCGAGTCCATTTCCCTCCCAGCTGACAGAACTGTTCTGTTGAACCCAGAGGACCTGAACCGGTCCAGTCCATTCTGAGGACCTAAACTGGTCCGGTCTTATCTGAGGGCCGGAACCGGTCCAGTCCATTCTGAGGACCTAAACTGGTCCGGTCTTATCCGAGGGCCTGAACCGGTCCGGTCCATCCGACATCCTGGTGTGGATTATAATCTGCTCGCTGAATGATAGCTTTATTTGTCCCCTTAGGGAAAATGGTTGGAAAGACTTCAGAACCGGTCTGTAAATGGTTCAGAACCTTGAGGTTTATTTGAACTAAAACCTGAAACGAGTTCTGAACGAGTCTCCGTCTCTGGACTCGATCAATGGGACACGTCCCATTTCACGCCCGACTGCTTCACTGCAGGACTCATTCCAGATCCATTAACAGGAAATCAATGGAGCTGCCCAACCGGACCGGGTCCACGAGTCGTGACCCGGCCCAGACTGAAAACAAACAGGAGCAGTCTGCAACAAAGTGAAGCCACACGTCGTTCAGTTTCAGATTTATTAACGAAAACAGAAACGATCCTCCTGAAGAGAAAACATGCAGGAACAGAAACGACCCGATCCTCCTCAGAACCGCCGCCTGGAGTCACCTCACAAATAAAAACCGACAGAAATATGTTTACATTAACACTCAACTGATGAACTACACGAGAGTTCATCTGAACCGGACTTCAGGAGGAATCGGAACCTAAAGGACTCCTGAAGACCAACATCTGGGCAGCTGTTCAAATACTGGATCGAGAACTAAAAACATCTGAGCCCGTTCAGAGCGACTTCAGATTCTGACTGGAGGGAAACTTTATAAAAATCAGAACAAGCAGCCGTGTTCTGCAGACGGAGCCACACCCGGGTCAAACGGGCCCGTCTGATGGGGGGGAGGGGGGTTGTGTCTTCTTAACGGCCTCGGGACTTCCGCCCGGCCCAGGAGCGAGAACGAGAGCGGGATCTGGACATGGACCTGGACTTGGAGTGGGAGGGGGTCTGGGCCCGCCGCGGTTCTTCCTCGGTGTAGTGGGCCACGGACGGGTCCAGTTTCTCCTGTGGGGTCGCGGATCTGGAGTGAGACCTGGACCTCCTTCTGGACTCTCTGTGAGGCCTCTGCCTGTACCTGAAAACAGGAACCAATCAGAACGTTGCAGTTAGGAACCAATCAGATCGCTGCAGGTAGGAACCAATCAGATCGCTGC
>NC_056516.1:38636680-38649482 GCF_014905685.2 Nematolebias whitei
AACCAATCAGATCGCTGCAGGTAGGAACCAATCAGATCGCTGCAGGTCCACAAATATCAAAACAACTCATGTTTAAAGAAACTTTGAAGAATTTATGAATAAAACAAACGTCCGCTGACGATGGAGGAAACTCGTTTTCTTGTGATTCATGCAGGTCTACGAGTCTTCACCATATTTGTTGAAATTAATTAGTAATTACGCTGATCATGCTTTTAAATAAATAAAACATAAAATTGTGTTGAAACATTTTTCTGTGGTTGAAAGTTGGACTCATTTGATCAGAAACAGCTTCTTATTGGTTTTAATCAATATTTATCTCAAGAACACAGAGAGCTGCAGCTTGTTTTTTAATCCTGAAATAATCCCACATTCTGAGCGTGACGATGGGATTGTTTCCCTGAAAAAGCCGACAGTCTGAGTCCCACCTGTTGTCCTCGCGGCTCCTGCTTCTCCTTCCTCCTCCTCCTCCTCCTCCTCCTCCTCCGTACGCTCGTCCACGAGATCTGAAGACATCAAATATTTATTTTCCTTTTCCTCCTCTTAAGATTAAAAACCTCAAAGTCCGAGAGGAGCAAACTTACTCCCGGGGACTCCCGGAGCGTCGGCGCCGTCGGTCGTAGGACGGGCTGCGGGAGCGGTACCGGTCGTTGCTGCGGCTGCGGGAGCGTCTCCGCCAGTCGTAGTAGTCGTCGTATCGAGACGACCGGCCCGGAGAATCCCGCTCCTTCGACTTCATCTGGTTCGGAGCTGTTGTAGAGAAAACAAACCGCTGCAGCGTCGCTCTGAACAACACCAGAGCGTAAACAAGACAACAACAACAAGACATACTCTTTCTGTCCCCCTGGGCGAACTGGATCTCGATCTGCCGGCCACAAACCCACTTCCTGTCCAGGCTGTGGAGCGCGTCTTCCGCGTCACGAACATCTTCAAACATGCTGAGTGGTTAAGGGTTTTAGTTCTCGTTGTGGAGGCCGGATAAATTCAAAACAAGGCGTTTAGAAAACTATCTTTGATTGTGGCGCTGAGCTGGAAAAAACGCTGAAACATGAGGGTTTTTTTTTTTTTTTTAACAAAAGATGAAGCGTTTAATCGTCTGAGGAATCAGGACAATAAAGATAAAACAGATCAAACATGGATGAAATTACTCCCACCAAAATTAAAATTAAGGGCACAGGGAAATCTGATTTTTGCCGTTAGATTTGTGGATTTGTCTTGGGAGGATACAACGTAATTCAGACTTGTTACCTTTGCTTGACTTTGAACTTCATCTTGACCTTTAACTCTTTAACCGACTCCCAGAGAGACTTGGCTTTCTCCTCTTAAACCTCTTTTCTTTTGCCCACTCTTTGCTGCCATTTCCAGACTCTTTTCCTCTTCATGCTTTACTTTCTCTTTTCAACCTTTTCCCTCCCTCTGATCCTGCGGGTCTGTGTCTTTACAGCTACTCTACCCGGGTCTTTGTAACTCTTTGTGGCCGCTTCCACAACTGGACGCTTTTACAATCTCTGAAGCAATAACAGAGAAATATGGATGTTAGATATTCAGTCAAAAGCAGAAGTTTCTCTGCTGAAAGGAAACCACAGTGAGGTGTTAGCGCACACAGTTCAGACATTGGAAAGGATATTGAATGTATGCAAATCCTCTTGGTTGACGTGTATAGAAGTCAAGTGGGATGTAGACATCTACTATCGGACCATAGCGGCCAAATTCACGCCGCAAATCCTCAGGCCTGAACACCGTAAATACAAGTGTGACTCAGCTGACCATCAGGGATTAATAATCTGCCTACATCATTTATTACAAACAGCTGGACTAGCAGAATAACATTTCCCTCCTTACCCGTTGACTAATCCACTCAGTTTAATCCAAACTTAAGTTTTATTTATTCAAAACATTCATTAGAAAAAGATTAGTGCAGATATGAATCTTTACCAACAATAAAATCTAAATTCTTTACAAATTTAATAATTCAGTAGCAGAGGATTGTGGGTGATGTAGTACAGACTGAAAATCTGGGAAGGATGGCCAGTTTTCTAATTTTAAATTACACTGAAGCAAAATGAAAATACAACCAGAATAAAAGCAATTTACAACAGTTTCCTTTTGTTCTAAAACATTTCAGAGGCAGATAATAAACTAATGTTAATTTTTCATAAAATCACATAAGACCAACAATAGAAACACTAATAATACAAATCTCCCCCTTTTTATTTATTTTTTTTACCAGAAACTAAATATTTAATTACAATGGATGTTTAAATTCAATTCGAACTTTAACAGGTTTGGGTCACAGGTAACGTTAGCTGATGACGTCAACAACTAAATTACACTCAATCTTCCTGAAAACCGTAAAAAAAATTAAAAAAATAAAAATCAACGACGTGCGCCGTTAACGTGTTAAAAAGCTTTAAATTATAAAACGTAAAAAGAGCATGGGGAGGGTAAACTATGAGATTAAACTCGGGTGAAGCTTCATTGCAGCCATAAATTGGAGATATAAAAAAGCTAGTTTTGGTTTTAGTCGAGCACGCGGCTTCTGCACACAGCAGGCTAACGTTAGCTGCTAAGCTAACGCGACTGTTAGCGTCACGGTTAGCATGGCCTTACGGTTGGATCCGGTTCCGAAGACTCACCTGGACTCATCAGAGATGTTCCTGACAAACAAAGACGTGTTCTGAGGCCTCATGTATCCGCTCAAACGCTCACAATAATTCGGAAAAAAGTAAAAAAAACACACGCAAAACTGTTTCGGTCGGAAACGAAGCGAAGGAAAAAATGCAATGCGCATGCGCCTTTAACAAAGCGCGCTGTCTTTTTCACGCGCTCAGGAGCCCACAGCGCCCCCACACGGTGCACAAGTGAAACGATCGGTAAAAAATACAAAATGTTTTTGTCCTCATTTTATAACTTCACAGACTGTTTGATCCTTAGTTCCAGGTGATAAGCATTTCCTCTGATAACGTTTACAGTGGTGGCAGTCTTCAGGCAGGTGGGAACTGTCTCCAGGGTAAGTGAGGTGTTAAAGATGTCTGCCAGCACCTCACAGAGCTGATCAGCACATTCCTTCAACACTTTTCCGGGGATGTTGTCTGGGCCAGTTGCTTTGTGAGGATTAATCCTCCTGAAGGTACTCCTTACTTCTGCTGAGGTCACGCTGAGATGCTCTTCGTCCGGTGGTGAGGTGAGTCTGGTGCTGGGTGGTCTGTTCGGGTCTTCAAAGCGTGCATAGAACTTGTTGAGGGCATCAGGCAGAGATGGGTCAGTACCATGCAACAATCAGATTCATTTTTTATTAAAATATGTTTATGGCGTGCATCGTTATATTTAAAGTTGCTCCAAGATTTCTGAAAATAAATGGACTGTACTAACTCCTTTCCATCTTTTTTTTTCATTCATTCAACCTTTATTTCTACATGTTAATCCCATTGAGCCTCGAGGACTCATTCACAAGAGAGACCTGATTTCAACAAAGAAAGATGACAACAGCAACGGCAATAGACAGTTATAAAAGATGGCAAAAAAAAACAGCTGGATTCTAAGGCGAATGTAGAAACTAAAAACAGGAACATGTCTGCATTGGTCCCTGCCAGGAGTCCAACAGATTCTTAAAGACACTTAGAGAGGTCAAAGGTCGAGAGCTTCAGGTCTTTTTACAAGATATTCCAGGAAACAGGAGCGGAGTAGGAGAAGGTCCTTTTGTCTAGTTCAGTCCTCACTGAGGGAACACTGCAGGTAATGATGTCCTGAGAGCGCACGCTGTAGCTGCACTCACACAGAGACATGTAGGAGGAGATGTTTGAAGGCAGCAGACCAAGAAGTGATTTAAAGATGAAAATGTACCAGTGAGAGAGTCTGTGTGAAGTTAATGGTGACCAGTTAACCAGTGAATACTGGGTGCAGTGATACAGTAGTTACAGCCAGTTATGAATCTTAGTGCACCATGATAGACAGCATCCAACATCTGCAGCATCCAACATCTGCAGGGTTCTTGTAGGAGCGTTCATGTAAATAAAGTCACAGATACAAGGTGTTTCCTAACATTCAGGGTTAGACAGGATCTGTTTCTGAAAAAGAAACCCAGTTTAACTTCCAGTTTCTTTACCAAGTTTTCATGTGGAGCTTAAAAGAGAGATGTGAGTCGACCAAGATACATGAATATTTATAGGAATCAACAAACTCAATGTGGACACCATTTGAGGATAAAATCTGAAAATCTTATCCAGATACTCAAAGCTCTTTACATCAGTGTCTTATTCCTCCATTCATACAACAATCTACTAAATACAAAGAATAATCAGAGCTTTATCACATCCATACACTGATGGGACACATCGGAGGCAATGAGGGGTTCAGTCACTGTCTTGCCCAGGGACACTTCGGCATGTGACTGCTGGTGGAATCGAACCCTCAACTCTCCCGTTAGAGGACGACTGCTCTAACCACTCAGCCACAGCCACCCAACGTATTTATTTATTAAACACAAACAGTTTCCAGGGCAAATAGATTAAAACTTTTGCACAGATCTGTAACATTGTGTTATTAAATAAAACTAAATAAAATCTGTAAATAAAACTTTATCAAGGCTCCAAAATAACTTTAACCGTCCCCTCCAAAAAACAAAACCCAGTTCATTTCAGTTTTGATGCAGTATGTTGGTTTATTAAGTCGCTTCATTAAACAGCGTTAAATCATTTCCACGTGGGCTCTTCCTCACCAACCTCTCGGTTCTGGTCAGACCCGTTTGCTTCTGCTGATGAAGGTCACAGAACCAGCGGTGGTCGTCTGAGGGCACAGAGCAGAGATGATTTACAGAGAAACAATCAAATCCTCCTGATGAATGTGGCTCACCTCGATCATCTCGTCCCCCTGGATCTCCCGGACAGACGTGAACCTGTCGGTCTCAGAAACCAGCTTCCCGTCCTCCTCCCTGACCGTGCACTGACCCAAAACATCACCTCGTTTATTCTGCCCGGCCTGCTGCTCCTTCTAATCAACATTTACATCTGGTCTTCAGAAATGTTTCAGTGTGAAGAGTCACCTTCAGCTTCCTGCCGTCCAGGCAGGAGATTTCCGCCTCCTTGCCGAGGGTGAAGGAGTTGACTCGGCTGAAGAACGGAGTCTTCATCGTGAACCTGAAGTCTTTCCCGTTCTGCTCGATCACCATCACCGGCTTCACGTCTTTACGCATCTTCACAACCATCTCTGGAGCTCCTGCCAGCACATTTCACTTCAGACACCTTTGCACACACAGACTTCACTGCTGGACAAACTTTTATTATTTTCTCACCGACGACTTTGAGAAACTCGTCCAGGTTCTCCTCAGAATAAACCTTCCAGGTGCCGGTGAAGTCCATGTCTGCAGGTCGGGTTTGTTGCTCTGAACGCTGCAGGTTGGCATGTTGGGGACTTCAAACTCCCTGTTATGTGTTGGAGGGATCTCCATTGAGGACCGAGCACGTCGAGAGCTTTCCATTAATCTCCAGTGCGCGTCATCACCGCGCCTGAAGTTTTCTTTTCCTCACGATGAGGCCCGAGCTGGAAAACACCAAAACATCTGACAGAATTCAAGAAAAACACAAAGGAACACAAGTTCAAACCACTCTTCACTTCCAGTTCTACAAAGAAAACCTGAGCTGGATCAGTAGAAGTCAGTGAGAGTTCTGACCTCTGGAGGACTAGAGAAATCCATGAGTCCTTCAGCAGAGAGACAAACGGGTCCAAGAGGACAAAAACTCGAGTCTGGATGTTTGAACTGCACAGCAAACAGTTCATGGCACCATCTGAACGCCTCTCCATCTTCTACCGCTCATCTGTGGTCAAATCACGGAGGTCCAGGAGACGAACCCAGACCTCCCTCTCCTCAGAGACCCATTACAGCTTCTCCTGGGGGACCCGGGAGGTTCCCAGACCACAGAGGATCTATAATCGTCCTGTGGTGAAGAACGAAGGCATCTAAGACTACATGTGACTGTCACTCATACAAGGCAGCTGGAAACAAACGCACCCAGTCCACAAGACGAGCAACAATTAACCCCTTGGAGAGAAAATCCTTACAAACAGCAGCGCACCCTGCAAACATCTGGAAAACCATGAAAACAAAAACATTCAGCATCGGGAATCAAAACCGATGACATCGCTGTCACAAAGCCAGAATGGTGCATTGCTTCAACAAGTACTTCACTAAAACTGGTTGAGTCATGATCCACCCACCCACCCACCCACCCATCCATCCATCCATCCACCCACCATCCATCCATCCATCCACCCATCCATCCATCCATCCATCCATCCATCCATCCATCCATCCATCCATCCATCCATCCATCCATCCATCCATCCATCCATCCTCTTTACCTGCTTCTTCCTTTTCACGATACTCAACATTCTTGAACAAATCCTCCCATCAGCACAAACTGGATCAAGCCCACCTGCCTGGAGACGCTCCCTTCACCTTTCAGCTTGAGCCAGTTTGAGGTCCTGACTGAGCCGCTCAGTCTGGGCACCAACAAACCGTCGACACTTTCTTTATGAAAACGGTGCTTGCGTCGTCGCGCCCCCATCAGTGACGTGTTCGATCTAAAACGAACAGGAGAGTTCCCCAGTGAGTGGAAATCAGGTGCAATGTTCAAAGGAGGTGACAGACCCATCTCCATCCTGCCATGTCTTCAGGAATACCAGTTTATTGACCATCTGGAAACAACGTTCTCAGGGCACAGTTCCTGCTGCACTTAAGACTGAGAGTGACATTATCGGTGCGATTGATCGATTAGAGTCCTGTGCTGCCGTCTGTCGGCCTTCGACTCTGCAGACCACTCCATTGTAGCATAGCTTGGTTCAAACGCTTCTGTTCTGGGCAAACACAATCACTGAGGGTGGAGGGTCACCTGTCAGACCTGCTGCCCATTAGCAAAGGCGTTCCCCAAGGCTCCATACTTGGTTCAACCCTTTTCAGCAACAAATTGTGTGAACTGTCTTGTTTGCACACATCTATATTGTGTCATGGATGAAATGACACTCCAGCAGTACCTCACTTAACTCTGCCCTCTCCACACCACAAATTAATCTCAAGAACGTCAAACGCACTTTTTCTAATCTTCATTAAACCTGAACGCTCTGAAAACAAAATGCATGATCTTTAACAGGAACCACAGTCAAACTGTCTGCCCTCAGAAAATCCTCGATGTCTCTGATCCAGTCAGGGGTTTGACCCGATCCTTCGCGCTCATGAAACTCACAACACTCTGCTCTCCAAAGTCAAATCTAGAACAGAGTTCCTCTTCTGAAACAAAACCTGATGAACATCTTCTGACAAACACAACAATCCATCCAATGTCCATCTATGGTGACATCATCTACAGAAGTCTCCTCCACAAACTGGACACCCTTTACGGTGCAGCCATTAGATTGGTCTCCAGAGCTCCTTCAGCCCTGATCACTGCACTGTTCTCTGGTGAACTGGACCTCTATTCACTCCCACAAACTGGTTTCTGCTGAACCAGAAAACCCTGACTGGTGAAACTCCATCCTTCCTCCGTTCATTACTCAACCTCTGCAGCAACAGTCGTACCCTCTGATCCAGCAGCTACACCGTGTGTACTTAAAGCTCACAGCTCGTTTGATCGTTCAGCTTTCTGCTACGAACGATCAGAACCATCTACAGCAAACTCTTTAAAACCTCAGTGAAAGCATCACTTGATGATCCCAGCTCTTTATCAAACAAATAAACCCTCCAGAGTCCTGGGCCTCCTACCTTCAACCAGTTCATGGATTAAACCAGAACGTGATGACGCTTCAACCAGTTCATGGATTAAACCAGAACGTGATGAAGACGCTTCAACCAGTTCATGGATTAAACCAGAACGTGAAGACGCTTCAACCAGTTCATGGATTAAACCAGAACGTGATGACGCTTCAACCAGTTCATGGATTAAACCAGAACGTGAAGACAACGCTTCAACCAGTTCATGGATTAAACCAGAACGTGAAGACAACGCTTGAACCAGTTTGGATTAGAGCTCCTGAAGAAACGGAGCCTGAAGGCCTCCGTCCAGAACCGACTTAGCTATTTGTCTAAAAAAAGCCACAAATAAAACTTTAAAACGTCTTCAGAAATTTCAGGACCCAAACTTTGGATTTTTAAAGTTCTGAAGCTCAGAGTCACAAACAACAAATTCACGGCGCGTGGCGTTCACAGAACTTTATTTCACGTATTAAAGCGTTCCTTCAGCTCCGCCTGCAGACGGACGCTCGCAGTCGAGTCACGGCCGCTGAAGCTCGTGGCCGACAGGAAGCAGCGGCGTTGGATGAGCTTCGTTCAGTCCCTGAGGAAACGCTGAGGAGCAGCGGGCGTGGAGCTGTGACTCGTTTGTCTGTCGAGTCTTTCTGCTCTTCGAGGGAAAACCAGCTCCACGTCAGCTCCTCACGGAGAAATGAACGACCTTCAGTCCGTGACAATAAATAAACAAGTTCATGTTTGTAACAGCCGACTCAGCAGCTGGAAGACAGATGTGCCCTGAACCCCTGACAGACGGGACACGACGGGAACGAGTCGCGTCACGACAGGAAACTGTTGTGCTTCATCACGACAGGAACGAGTCGCCCCCCTTCTCCTCTTCCTCCTCCACGTTGGGCCCGGGGTCGCTGAGGCAGCGCGACGGCTTCAGCTTCTCTGGCTCCTCCCCTTTGCCTCGCGGCGCCGCGCTCTGATTCGTCCCCTGAGGGACCTCGTCCAGCAGGCCGACTGTGTCGGGAGGGCGGGGCTTCTGCCGTGCAGCTCCGCCCCCGGGGCTCTCGCCATCGTCATACGTGAAGACTTTGTGCTCTGCAGGAAACGAGACGGAGACGAGTCGTCAGCCAATCAGAAGCCGTTATTACTAATCAGCACACCTGAGAGAAACTTCAAGGTGAAGTAATGCAAAAGTAACTTTAAACTTAAAGGTGAAATGTGTTAACTGTAAAATAATAAATATTTAGAAGACAAAAAGTACAAAAGGATAAACTGACCCAAAAAACCCTGAAACAAATCTCACGTGACAATAAAACATCCATTTTTTTTTCTTTTTATTAATTTGTTAAGATTCATAAAACCTGTCGAAAGACAAAGTTTGGCAAATAATTTCAGTTTATTACAGAATTATTAATTAATGCGCTCTGTCCTCTTAAATAAATAAAATAATAAAAACATAAATTATATATTTAGTTTGTTTTTGTTGCTTCGGGTCGAACGTTCTGATGTTTTTATTCTCACTAAACTTGATTAAAAACGTTAAATCTGAATCAACTCAAAGACCGCCCTCTGGTGGACATTTTGTTTTTATTACTCATCAGTCTTCATTTACTGGACTCTCACCGACAGTTTGGACCAGAACCAGGACCAGAACCAGGATCCAAGCAGCTGAAACGAGCTTGGACTTGTTGCTCAGCCTCGACGGCGAGGAGCGCCAACGCAAACGAGAAAACGTCGACGAGGGAAGAACCAGTTCGAGACCGGACGTGTAAAAATGATTAAAATGAAGTTCCTGAGAACTTCGAGAAGATCAAAAGGAACCTGAAGGAACTTCAGGCCTAAAACCTGAAAAATGTATCTTTTCTGTAACTTTCCTAAAATTTCTCTCAAAGTAACAAACGTTCTGTTTTTCACTCAAATTAAATCCAAATTGTTAAAATCAAATCAAACGATTTAGGAGCAGAGAAGTCGTTTTGTTTGAGAGGAGGGCTGGATGTCCGTCACGTCCTGACTGATGCATGATGGGAGACAGAACCAACGAGCGGCACAGGAGTGAAAGGCCCAGCACAAACTAAAGATGGACCGCCGTGGTCCATCTTCACAGAAAAGTTCTGACCCGGTCCAAACCCAGACTGCTGAGACGTGACGAAGATGACGCGGAGGCCTGGAAGTCTTCATCATCGTCATCAGGACGTCTTGAAGCGCCCGGAGGAACAGAAAGTTTAAAAAGTGTAAACGGGTTCTGGACCGGGTCGGACTTGGAGATGAACCTTTTCTGATTCAGATCGTGAAAGTTTTAAAGGACAGAAAATAAATCGGGTCCACTTCCTGTTCGGCTCCATCAGAAACGCCTTCGTGAAGACGAGAGCGGGACCGAGGTGATTTTCTGTCCTTGTGGCTCGATCATCCAGGAAGATGACGACAGAAACTGGTCCAGGCGACACCATGTTGGATTAAAGTTTTATAAAACCCGTTCGGACCCAGAAGGTTCTGCAGAACTGACCTGGTTCGAACCAGACTTTCCTCACAGATGTCGTCTCCTGCCGCTTCGCCGGAACCGTCAGGTAGTGACTCATCTGTGAGGGGAACAAAACAGTTTAGAGAAAACGGCACAGAAATCCTAATCCTAATCCTAATCCTAATCCTCATCCTCAGGTTCAGACCCAGACCGAGGGACTCGTGGAGACGGACGAGCTCAGATTAAAAGTTCAGAGTTTCTCCTGCTCGGCCATCAAATAAAAAATTAAACCCAAACTTTGAGTTGAAATTAAAATAATCCCAACGTTCCCTGGTTTGACCTGGATTAAATTACTGTGGATGTTTTTATAATGATAATCTACAGAATAAACACTTATGCAGTTAAATCTGAGTTCAAACACAACAAGGTTAAAAACCAAAACAATAAAATAAACAGGAAGTTTAATCTTCCACGGCGGCAGATCTCCGGGGGTGGACGAGATCATCCCTGATCTCCTTAAATCTCTGGATGTTGTGGGGCGTCTTGACTGACACGCCTTCGCAGCATCACGTGGACGCTGGAGACAGTGCCACTGGAGTGGAGACTGGTGGTGGTGGTTCCAGTCTTCAAAAAGGGGACCAGAGGGTGTTCTCCAGTTACAGGGCATCACTCTCCTGAAGGTCTGTTCAGGGGTTCTGGAGAATCGAGTCCCATCGTTGGTCGATCCTCAGATCCAGGAGGAACAATGTGGGTTCTGTCCAGGCTGTGAACACTGGACCAGCTCTTTACCCTCACTAGGGTCCTCGAGGGGTCATGGGAGTTTGCCCATCCAGTCTGCACGTGTTTTGTGGACTTGGAGAAGGTTTTTAACAGTGTTCCTCGAGGTGCACGGTGGGGGTGCTCCACGAGTATGGGACTGGGGGCCCGTTGTTACAGACTGCTCAGTCCCTGTACAGTCGGTGCGAGAGTTTGGTTCCCATTGCCGGCAGTAAGTCGGACCCTCCAGGGTGGGAGTTGGACCTCCAGAGCTGCTCGTTGTCACAGATTCTGTTCAGAACTTCATGGACAGAACTTCTCGGTGCAGCCGGGGGGTGCAGGGAGTCCGGTCCTGTGGTCTCAGGATCCATCTCTGCTCTTTGCAGATGATGTGGTCCTGTTGGCGACATCGTGCCGTGACCTCCAGCTCTCACTGGAGCGGTTCACAGCCGAGTGTGAAGCACTGGGATGAGAACCAGCACCTCCAGATCTGAGGTGAGGATCTGCTCCCTGGGCACCTCCCTGACTGGGAGGAGACCCAGGACACGCTGGAGAGAATACGTCTCTCTGCTGTCCTGGGAACACCTTGGAGTCCTCCCAGAACTGGAAGAGGCTGTGGGGAGAGATGTGTGGGGGCGACTGTGGCTCAGTGGTTAGAGCAGTCGTGAGTGAATGAGAGAGTTGGGGGTTTGAATCCACCAGCAGTCACATGCTGAAGTGTCCCTGAGCAAGACACTGAACCCCTCATAGCCTCTGATGTGTGTCCATCAGTGCATGAATGTGATAAAGCTCTGATTAGTCTCTTTAGAATGATTTGTTCAACTATCTTTGTACAGATCTAGTATAGAGCTGTATGAATGGGTAAATGAGGCACAGATTGTTGTAAAGAGCGTCGTTATATTTATTATAACCGTCGTTATTTTTATTATAACAGTCGTTATTTTTATTATAACCGTCGTTATTTTTATTATAACCATCGTTATTTTTATTATAACAGTCGTTATTTTTATTATAAAACTGTTGTTCGAGCAGAAAAACTTTGGACTGCAGCCGCCTGGAGTGTGCATGTGCAACTTGGAGCATCTCACTCCTCCGTGGGGGTTCCTCTGAAAACCTCCGCTCTGGGACCTGGACTCAGAACCTTCAGTCTCAGAGAGGATGAGGATGTCGTCTGTAAATGAACGTTTCACGTCGTGTAAACGAGGCTCAGACCGGCTGCAGGTCTGTCAGTCGAGACACATTTCATGGATGATGATCGGCTCACGTCTGGTTTTAACACCACGACTTCTACCCAGAATGCCTTTGGATCAGAGTAGCTCGTCATCGATGTAAAGGGCACCCCATAGACTTTTCTAAACTTGTAGTTTAATGTGTCAGGAATAACAAACATCTGTTAGTCTTCTGTTAGAAGCTCACCCTCCTCTCCATCTCCACCCGCTGCCTCCTGAACCGGACCTCGCTCATGTCGTCCTCAAACGGGTCGAACAGGTCGTGCCGGCTGTACGAGCGCAGCTGAGGACGAGAGAAGCAGCGTAAATAAAAACGAGCGCCACAAACTGCTGAATCGGGAGCGCGGCTCCTCCTCACCCTCTGCCGGGTCTTCTGCAGGTTGGCCCGCAGGATCTTTCGAATCTCCTCCTCGCGGGTCTTTGAGATGCTCGGGATCGCTCGCCGCTGGGCCGGTTCCGTCTGCTGAACGTTTCTGACCATGAAGACAAAGAAAGACGTGTCGATGAATCAACAGTTCTCTGCAGGTGAAGGAGTGATGAAAGAGTGCAGAGTGATGAAGGAGTGATGGAGGAGTGAAGAGTGATGGAGTGATGAAGGAGTGCAGAGTGATGAAGGAGTGCAGAGTGATGAAG
>NC_056516.1:38649492-38649675 GCF_014905685.2 Nematolebias whitei
ATGAAGGAGTGCAGAGTGATGAAGGAGTGCAGAGTGATGAAGGAGTGATGGAGGAGTGAAGAGTGATGGAGTGATGAAGGAGTGCAGAGTGATGAAGGAGTGATGGAGGAGTGAAGAGTGATGAAGGAGTGATGACGGAGTGATGAAATAATGAAGAGTGATGAAGGAGCAATGAATGATGGA
>NC_056516.1:38649685-38654483 GCF_014905685.2 Nematolebias whitei
GATGAAGGAGCAATGAATGATGGAGTGATGAAAGAGTGCAGAGTGATGAATGATGGAGTGATGAAAGAGTGATTAGAGGAGTGATGAATGATGGAGTGATGAAGAAGTTTTGAGGGATGAATGTGTGATGAGTGATGGAGTGATGAACGAGTGAGGAGTGATGGAGTGATGAAGGAGTGAGGAGTGCTGAAGGAGTGATGAGTGATGGAGTGAGGAGTGATGAGTAATGAAGGAGTGACGAGTGATGAACGAGTCATGAGTGATGGAGTGATGAGTAATGAGGGAGTGATGAGTAATGAACGAGTGATGAAGGAGTGAAGAAGGAGTGATGAACGAGTGATGAGTGAAGGAGTGATGAAGGAGTGATGAAGGAGTGATGGAGTGATGAGTGAAGGAGTGATGAAGGAGTAAGGAGTGATGAAGGAGTGATGAAGGAGTGATGGAGTGATGAGTGATGAATGAGTGATGGAGGAGTGATGGAGGAGTGATGAGTAATGAAGGAGTGAGGAGTGATGGAGGAGTGATGAAGGAGTGAACACACTGCATGGAGACGATGGAGGGCAGCCGGGCGGAGCTCCCGCTCTCCACCAGCATCAGCGCCTGCTTCCTCTCCAGCTTGTTGTAGAAGGAGATGAGCTGCGGCTCGCTGGAGCGCTCGCCGGCGATGAGCCACTTCTTCACGTAGGTCTTGTTGAAGCGGTTCAACCTGCGGGCGGAGGAACATCAGCTGTTGGTCGTGAAGAACAAGCCAAGAAGAAGTTTTATTGTTTTTCGGGTTCCTGGACTCGTCAGAAGCTGCAGTTTCATCTGAACGTCACAGAAATGACAAGAGTCTGTTTTTATAGAAGACGCTGACTCAACATCTGGATCCAAACTGTGACACCACGATTCAAATTATTCTGCTCTTGAACTTAAAACAGAAACAAACAAATGTTTGAGAATAATAATTTCATGTTTGTAGAATGTGCAGCTCTTTCTGAAAACTTGTCAAACGTCAAGTGTTGTGCAGGACCTTCTCCTGAACTTCAACAGTGAAGAAACGTTGTGTTCAAAACGAGGAGCGTACTTGTCCTTCCAGTGATGATGTCCATAATGTCCACAGATGTCTTCGATTCCCGTCAGGAGATGATCCAGGAACTGGAGGAAACGTTTATTAGAGACACGGAGAAAACATCTGAGATCAGCACTTTGAGCAAAAACAGGACTCGAACTCTCACCTGAGTGTGAATCTCCTCGTTGATCGACCGCTTGGTTTCCTTCTTCCTCTTCACCGCCAGGAGATCCACCAGAGGCCGGATGGTCATCCCCTGAAGGACACAAGTGGTGTGAGTAAATCAAGGAGCAGATCCAGGTGTCCTGCAGCCTCAGGCTCACCTGCACAAACACGGTGAAGAAGATGACGGTGATGATGGCGGTGAGGAACATGTGCTTCGTGTCGTCGTCGGGCAGCAGGAACCCCAGAGAGAAGGCGATGGCGCCTCGCAGGCCACCGTAGGCCACGATGAACTGGTCCTTTTTGGTCAGTTTCACGATACGAAACTTGTTAATGATGAAGGTGAGCCCGACGACTCCTGAACCCAGAGACACGGGTTTTAAAAAGAACTTCAAACGTTTAATAAAAAACAACTTCAGAAGAAAAAATGACTTTTAATGTTCAACATTTACATTAAAACAACTTCATCTCCCAGTTGTTCAACCTGTGCTGCACCTCTGATGATCTTCTCCATCCTTGTCTCTCCTAAGAAGAACCTCAACATCTTCATTTCTGACACTTCCAGTTCTGTCTCCTGTCTTTTTGTCCATGTCTCTGTCTCCAGACCATACAACATAGCTGGTCTCACCACTGTCTTGTAAACTTTTCCTTTGACCTTTGCTGACACCCTTTTGTCACAAATCACTCCTGAAACTTTTCTCCATCACTCCATCCCGCCTGGACTCTCTTCTTCTCCTCTTCACCACACTCCCCATGTTCCTGGACAGTGGACCCCAAGTCCTTGAAGTCCTGCACCTTTGTGACCTCTGCTCCTTGTAGCCTCACTGTTCCACCTCCTCCCTCTCATTCACACACATGGACCCTGTCTTACTACGGCTGACTTTCATTCCTCTTCTTTCAAGTGCATACCTCCACCTCTCCAAGTTCTCTTCCACCTGTTCCCTGTTCTCACCACAGATCACAGTGTCATCTGCAAACATCATAGTCCACGGGGATTCCTGCCTGACCTCAACTGTTAGTCGGTCCATCACCAGAGCAAACAAGAAGGGGCTCAGATCTGATCCTTGATGCACTCCCACCTCCACCTTGAAGCTATCTGTCACTCCTACAGCACATCTCACCACTGTCCTGCTGTCCTCATACATGTCCTGCTGTCCTCATACATGTCCTGCTGTCAGATGTTTTTTCTAAATCCACAAAGACACAATGGAGTTCTTTCTGACCCTCTCTGCACTTCATCATCATCATCCTCAAATCAAAGATGGATCTGTGGTGCTCGTTCTCAGCATGAAACCATCCTGCTGCTCACAGATAGTCACCTCTGGTCTAAGTCTTGCTTCCACAACTCTCTCCCAGATCTTCATCGTGTGGATCATCAACTTAATTCCCCTGTAGTTGCTACAACTCTGTACATCACCCTTGTTCTTAAAAATGGCCACCAGCACTTCTTCTGCGTCACATAAAGAAGAAAATATCAAAAATCACGGGTTTAAGAAACTACGTCCGTGTACTGACCCAACACTCTGGACACGAGACAGAGGACCAGGGTGAAGACCACAAAGATCCAGTTCCAGTTGTGAGGTCCCTCCACTGTGGACACTCCGAGGAAGATGAAGATGAGGGTCTCGCTCACGCTGCTCCACATCTTCAGGAAGTACTTGATGGTGGTGTAGGACTTGTGGGAGATGTTGGCCTCCACGTACGGCCTCATGACCACACCGCAGGCGATCAGACTGGAAGGAGGCGGAGTCAGAGAAGATCAGCTGGTCTGAGCACGAGACCTCCAAAGGTCTGCTGTGGTATCTGACACCGAGCCGCCAGCACCTCCGGCAGGTGCCCGACCCCGAGCTCTACTTACGACATGATCCCCGACAGGTGGAAGACTTCTGCAGACAGGTACGCCATGTAGCTGTAGAGGAAGACGAAGAGCGGCTCGATGACGCGGGAGTGCAGCGTGAAACGGGACGTGAAGGCGCCCAAGATGCCATAGACGACGCCCACCATGATGCCTCCAAGCGAAACCACGAAGAAGGAGACGACGCCGAGGAGCGCGTCTCCGACCGTCACGGTTCCTGCGTGGGAGAACTCCTCGAACAGGTGGTACAGAACCTGCAGGGCAGGAGGGCGGGCGGTTGTTAATCAGGAAATCGAACAGCTCGATGGGCTCCTGAGGCGCGGTCGCTCAGCTCACCACGGTGACGGCGTCGTTCAGGAGCGATTCTCCAAACACCAGGATGTACAGCAGCTCGTTGATGTGGATCTCCTCGAACACGGCCAGAACCGCCACGGGGTCCACGGCCGAGATGATGGAGCCGAACAGAAGGCAGGACAGCAGGCCCACCTGGTTGAACTGAGTGGCCCCGTCGATCTGACACACGGCGAACATCATCCCACCGATGAAGAAGGCGTTCCACAGCGTCCCCACCACCGCGAACACCAGGATGGTGCCCAGGTTCTCCGTGAAGGGCCGGATGGGCAGGAAGTACCCGGCGTCCAGGATGATGGGGGGCAGCAGGTAGAGGAAGAAGAGCTTCGAGTCCAGGATGGGGGCCTTCTCCTTCATGGCTTTGATGACGCCGCCCACCAGCAGGCCCACGAAGATCAGCAGGCAGCTCTCCGGGACGACGTGCGACACTCGTGGAATGACGTGAAAACCTGCAAGAACCATTTTAATCATCAGAACTGGACCCGATGGTTGAACTGTGGACAAGCTGAACCGATGGATTAAAAGATGTTCAGGAGACATTAAAAACTCATGTCCACCTCATGCGGGTTTGATTCTGCGCAGCCGGAAGGACCTCCTCGTCCCTCCGGGACATTTAGGGTTTGTTTTGAGTAAACTGCGAGCCGCCGAGGCCCTGAAGCCCGACTGACCCGACCGGTTGAAGACGACGCGTCTGAACACATTTAACTTTCGTTTTTCTTCCACCACAAATCACGAGCGTTTCATCCCCGCCAGGGAAAACGAAGCCGACGGCAACAGAACACGGTCGGGTGGTTTGGGTCCATATTTTCCTGAAGAAACTCAGATCCTCACGTTTGTCGACAGAAAACTCTGGTACGACTTGTCAAAGATAAAAAACATCTAGGTGTTGAGCGTGCTGCAGCTGAACTGCTCCTTTAGCTTTAGAGCCTTCAGCTGATGTGACGGAGGCGAGGGCGGCTCGAGGAGTCGTCCCTCCTGACCCGCCACACGGACGTTGTCGTTATCAAGCGGTGCGTGTTGGACAGGAAGTGGGACCAGCCCTACGAGAGGACAGCTGGACAGACAGATAAGACGCTGCAGAACCTCTGAGCGTCCTCGGCCAATCAGAGAGCCCCCTGGAGCCGAGCGGCCCGTCGCGACCGGACCTCCAGCCACTACAGCTGGTTCTGGAACCAAGCCGACGTGAACGTTCACGGGTCTTTAAGGTTCAGGTGAGAACGAGGCCTCGTCAGTAAACGACAGAAGAAACTTTCAGGACGTCCAAGTGTGGACAACTGCGTCTTTTAGGGGATTCTTTGGTGGAATTTTGGCTAGTTTACTTCTTTTAGATTGCCTTAAGATTCTTTTAGCTACTTTTGATTCTTTTAGCTAAACTTTTG
>NC_056516.1:38654493-38657718 GCF_014905685.2 Nematolebias whitei
TTTTAGCTAAACTTTTGATTCTTTTAGCTACTTTTGATTCTTTTAGCTAAACTTTGGTTATTTTATGTAGCCTTTTGCTTCCTTTAGCTAGCTTTTACTAGTTTTAGTTTTTATTTAGCGTTTTGATTTTAGTTGTTAAGCTTCTGTTTCCTTCCCTTCAGCTTTAAAGACTCTGTTTCAGCTCCTTCAGCAGATTGCAGCTGTCGTTCGGCTCATCTTCACAGAAAAAGCTATTTTTTAAATGGTTTGAAGTTTCAGATCAACGTGATTTGAACCGTTTCCTGAATCAATTCAACGTTTTCAGGCTGATTTGAATCAGCTAAAGAAAAGTAGCTAAAGTTTGTTTGGGTCAAAGACTTTAGCTTCTGATTCTAAATAAACAGCCTGACCGCAAACAGCCGACAGGTTGTTGTTGTTTGTTTGTTTTTCAATCAAACGAGACAACAACAAAGTCCAGAGAAAACTGAAGAGGCCAGGATTAGGATTAAACTGTAATCCAGGACGGAACATGAACCAGATTTCAGAACCAAGAAGAAGAAAATGGACCGAAAAAGTTCTGATGGACATCGCTTCAGTTCCAAAAGGCCGAACCCAGCCTTTAACCCAGAACCAGAACTTCTGGGTTCTGGTCGTTTGGACTCACCCAGCTTCATGAGCAGAACCCGGTGGTTCTGGTCGTTTGGACTCACCCAGCTTCACGAGCAGAACCCGGTGGTTCTGGTCGTTTGGACTCACCCAGCTTCATGAGCAGAGCCAGCAGGATCCACAGGGAGATCTCGAACGGTTTCCGGACGTATTCGTAGTTCAGGTCCAGAACCGGGAACAGCTTCCTGTGGTTCGTGGCCCCGTTGTTGTCCGGGTGATCCGGATCATCGTGCGTGGACTGGACCGGACCTGTCCACGTCTCGTTGAGTTGTGGAACCACATCCCGGCTGGAGGAAGAACCCGGGAGGAAGAGGAGCACCAGGAGGATGAAGACGGAGGAGAGGGGAGCGGGTCTGCTCCGGGCCGAACCGAGCCCAGCCATCTTCCAGACGGACCCGGACCGGACCTCCTGCTCTAATGATGAAGAGGAGCAGATGAAGACGCAGCGTCGCGCGCACTTTTAAGCACAAATGACGCCATGACGAAGATCGCAGAGATGATGAAGGGCAGAGGAACTCCTCATCCTCTGCTGTGACACGAACACCATAGATATATAAACACTAGATCCCTCATTGGCTGCTGCGGCGCAGGATTTTCGGCCGCCATCTTGAAACGGTCGTCCTTATTTGGTTAAATCAGAAGATGTTTCAGCACTTCGCAGATTATTTCTGTTCAAATCGACTGATGACGTCAGGCCTCGTGGGATAACTTTTCACAGTAACATGAACATATTATTGTTAGTACTTTGTGAATATAATATTACTGTACTGTATTTATGTCCACCAGCTGATGTGATGTTCAGTGTAACTGAGATCTGATGACAGGAATATTTTGCTAACAATCATACTCACTGTTTCAGCAGCTTTGGTTCATTATCAACAGATATGAATCAGAACTGGAGTTTTGTTTAAGTTCTAGGAAATAAAAAAATAAACTAGGGAGCATATAGGAAATAGAAAATAAGATTGACCTCCTCTGTACAATGTTTTTGTGTAGACACAAATCTCCTGTTTTCATTTTGAAGGTTTCCCAAAGAACAAGATGTGAGGAAGAGGAGGAAGTATCTTTGAGGAGGATTCATCTGAGCAGTGAGGATTTTAAACTGGAGGATTTTGATCAAACTGGTCAGACTGTCCGACTGAGAGATGGTGTGGTACCATGGGTTCACCTTCAGAGAGTAGGAGCATCATTATAAGTTCATTAGAGTTCATAAAGTTACATATTTTATTGTGAGTCACCAGGTGAGACACCTCCATGTGTTTCTATGAACAGGTAACTAGAGACTGTAAAGTTCATCTTCATGATGTTTTTTCATTTCAGCTTGAAAACTGCAGGACTCCAGGAAGTGAACAAAAGCTGCAGCTGCTCTGTCTGTGGACGCTCAGGAACGTGCACGTCACACACACAACCTCAGGAACGTGCACGTCTCACACACAACCTCAGGAACGTGCACGTCTCACACACAACCTCAGGAACGTGCACATCACACACACAACCTCAGCACGTCTCACACAACCTCAGGAACGTGCACGTCACACACACAACCTCAGGAACGTGCACGTCTCACACACAACCTCAGGAATGTGCACGTCTCACACACAACCTCGGCCTCATGATGTATTTCTATTTTAAACTTTTATTTTTCATTGATCTTTATTTATCCAGGTCGACTCATTGAGTCACAAGAACTCATTTTAAAGAGAGACCTGTTTAGGAGCAGATGGTGGGGGTTGAGTGCCTTGCTCATGGGGCCCAGAGTGGGGCCAATGAGGGTGGAGGCAGGTGTGGGTGTTTCACCTTTTCCACCTCATTTTGATGTTGACGGTACCGGGAGTTGAACCTGTGACTTTCCCATCACAGGCCCATCTTCTACCCTCTGCTCCACCACTCCCCCACATAACATCATATCATACTGGTCGTATTAAAATCTCACTGGTTTCCTTCCAGATGTGTTAAACAGCTGCTGGTCCCCCTGATGTTTGCAGGTGTGTGTGGTCAGTGGATGAAAAGCCTGGCAGGAACAAGATGATGCTGGAGATGATGATTTGACGAGAGCTCCCACCTTCTACCTGTGAAGAACAAGAGCAGCTCAGTGAAGGTGCTGAGAGCTGCAGAGAGGCTCATCCATGGAGCTTCAACACAGCAACCTCCAAACATGTCCACCCTCACACACATCGTCTGTGGAGACACCGGACCACAGCACAACATGATAACACACTGACAACAACAACAACAACAACAACAACAACAACAACAACAACAACAACAACAACAACACATTCACTAATGATTCAGACAAATTTAATTTTTTTTAATTGTTTGTTTGTTTTACAATTAAAAACAGTTTGTTGTCCACTGTTGTCATCACTCTTTGTTAAAATCCAGGTCTCTCTTGTAAATGAGTCCTTGTAGCTCAATGGGACTAACCTGTATCAATAAAGGTCGAATGATTATAAATATACACATAATGATTTATTCAACCTTTTATTTATACAGGTTGGCTTCATGGAGCCACAAGGACTCGTTTACAAGAGACCTGCTCCAGACACAACAGGAAACAATGGCAACGATAAACTAGAG
>NC_056516.1:38657818-38662492 GCF_014905685.2 Nematolebias whitei
ATATATATATATATATATATTATATATGTATATATATATATATATAATATATATATAGAGAGAGAGAATATATATATATATATATATATAGATCTTAATAAAAATGTATCAGTGACTGTGAGTTTTGCAAACGTGTCATAAGAATATTTTATTAGTGTTATTGTTAACCCTACCAAGAATATTTAAATACACTGAACCATGTGTTCAGCTTTAATGTCTGTACTCCTGAGATTTACAGAGGAACAAATGGTGAGAATGAGTTTAGTATTTAGCTCTGACTGATTAAACGCGCAAATACTTCATTGCTCCTGAGAAACAGGCTTCACTGAGTGGAGCGGTCGACCGTTTCAAGATGGCGGCCCTAAATCTCGTCAGCGCCAATAGACGATAGCGGTCAATGCTGGATCTAGTGATTATATGATATCTATGCACGAACACGACCAGAACCAGAACCAGACGCTGCAGGAGTTCCGTCTCTCGCGGGAGAAAGTGTCACTTTGGAATGTGAACTTTATAAATAAAGTTTTGGAGAAAAGGGCGGAGTCTATATCCGGGTCACAGCGCCCCTGCTGCACAGGAGAAGAACAGCAGCCTGCACATCAGAGGACTCTTTAATATTAAACTACAGACATTTATGTCATTGTTTCATGTTTATTTAGAGCAGATCAGGTTTCAACTGTTACTAATACATGCAGTTTGTCAAAAGCTATTTAAAACTCTAAAGCATTTGTCATTACAGATGTTTAGGTAAATTATTTAAAACAAGTTCACGAGTGGTTGAGTTAAAGGATATAAATATTAAAGCTGCAGAGTTTGTGTACGAGGATGTTCTGATCCGTGGAAGGTCGAAGAAATGTTGAGTTTCTATTGTTTACTCCACGTTTAGCTGTAAAAACTCGTTACAACAAACGCATCCAGTAAAAAACAAAAACTGCACAATATTGATCTCTAATCCAAGTTAATGTGTTCCCAAATTAAAGTTTATAAATAAACAACGTGGACAAAACATCTGAAGAGTGTTTGTTTACCAACAGAAACAGTTGAAGAGTGTTTGTTTACCAACAGAAACATCTGAAGAGTGTTTGTTTACCAACAGAAACATCTGAAGAGGGTTTGTTTACACTGAGTGCAGACCCGTATTCCAGGGTTACATATCAACATATCCGTAAAACTACCGGGGTAAACTCTTTTAAACCAAACAGTCTGACATAGTTCAGAATAAACTAGTTTATGTTTAATTTTATAATTTTCAATAGGAATCTTTCAAAAAGAATAAACATTAAATATATTAAAGAGGAAAAGTGCCTTAAAGCTTTGAGAATTGTTTTTGTGTAAACGAAGCAGTTAAGAGCGTTAACGAGATCAAAGGATCAGAAGAGATTATCCTCCACTGAAATAATCCACTGCAGCTGGATTAAATCATCCAGTTTAATAAAAATAATCCCAGTTTTGAACATCAGCCTGCAGCTGGACGACCCCGGTAACAAACCCGTTGATAAATTTACCTCGTGGTGTCTCTGAGCCTCACATAAGTTCTGCTCACATGAACGGGTCGGTTCAGCCGGTGCAGCCGACCGGCAGCAGATCATTTCCTCACGAGTGAAGTCAGAACCAGAAACCTGCAGACACCGAATTCAACCCATCGTTAAGTAACTGGTCCGTTATCACGGCGCTCCATTATTCTGTCTACCAAACACAAGCTGTTAAAATAATTCACCGCATTAAAGAACAAATCTTTTCTTCTTCCGTCCTCCAGAGACAAAATCAAAGAAAAAACTTCACAACCTGAGAATTTAATTCAGAGGTTTTTACAGCTGATGTGAAGAATTTAAATTTTAACTGAAATATTATCAACAAACTAAACTGAGAACCTCTGAAAGAAGCTGTTTCTACACTTTGTGTTGTCCCACGATTCAGACGTTTCTTGAAGTTATTGTGTCAGACGTGGGAACGCCTCGTTATCTACACGGGTTTTACATTTTCCAGGAGCTTCGGAACAAAAGTTCTGTTTTTCTTTTTTGAGACTCAACTCTGAACACAAAGCATCGCTCAGCCTCCTCCAACGTTCACAAACATTTCCTTAGTCCTCCAGACTTCCTTCAAGTCCCCCAAAGACCCAGAGAGTCCCCCAAAGACTTGAGGAGACTCTGAGGAACTGTTCCTGAGACCATTCAAACCAAACCTTCTTGGACTTTCACAAACATTCAGTCACAGTCTCACCAGAGACCCTCAGAGGTTCTCCAAAATGCTTTGAGGTAAACTGAACTCAGCAAAAACCTCTGAGAGTCCTTCAGAGACTCTTTAAAGTTCACTAAGAGACTCTAGGAAGTTCCCTCAGAGCTTCTCAGAGTCCCTAGGAGTACCCAAGAGTCCCAAAACATCGCTAGAATTCCTTGAGGGCGTCTCGGAGACTCTCAGAGTCCTGACGTGTCCCTCAGAGATCCCTCCCAGGGTTCTCAAGCATCTTCTTGGCGCTGTAAGCAGAGAATCCCATCCCCACTGCTGCCATCGTCATGGCAACAGGCTCCATGATGCTGCAGTACTGCTGGACTCGGACCTCCCCGGACAACTGCCTCTGCAGACAAGACGGACAGTCAGGTCAGAACCGTCCTAGTCCTCACATTAAACCTTCATCTGAAACCCAGTCCTACTGTAGACCCACACAGACCCAGAACAGATAAGGTCGTGTTTCTCAGATTATTTCAGAGATTACACTCACCTGCAGGAGACAGAAGTATCCTGGAGTCAGTCTTCCTAGTCTGAAGATCATCCCTGGTTCTGGTTCTGACCCAATGAGTCCAACAAATCGCCGTGAGTCACAGAACAACCTTAGAGCTTACATCATAAAATATATTTAAAAAGCTTTAAATAGCACAAGACTTTGATGTTTTTCTAATTATTTGTTTCAGAACCACAGAAAAGACCAATAATCAATTATTAATTAATTAATGTTTAACGTTCGTCCTCGTCTGTTATTAAATGTTTCAGCAACACAAAGTTTTAACTTCAACAGCTCCAGTCAAACTCTGACGCTCGTGTTAAATCTTGCGTTCTGTTAGAAATCAGCCGTAAACGCCCATGAGTTTCAAAACACTCGTCTCCAGCAGCAGATTAGAGATTAACTAAATGTTTCTTACAGCTTTTAGACTTCGGTGCTTCTCTGGTCGGCTCCGGCTGTTCTGAGCTCAAATTAAACTCTTCAGCCGTCCGGCAGCAGCCGAAGAGGCTCGGTGCCGCACGCTTCAGGGAACATCTGTGTTAATGCGCTGCGGCGACTTACGTAATCCCAAAACACAAAAATATCTCCAACAAGACGAACGAAACCTTCACTGACGTCTTTATTCATTTAATTAAACGAGAGGCCTCCATGAAGTCGAGCAGAAACTGACCAAATAAAATCATTTGTATCAAAGGATGAATCAAACGTTTTAACTTGAAAGACATGAATTAAACAGCAGCTGGACTGTGTGTGTGTGTGTGTTGGCTCTGACTGTGCACACTGAGGGACTTCCTGTCGTCTTTTAGTCACAGCTGCAGAAATAAAACTCCTTATCGTCTGTGTTTTCACGTGAAGCTGAGCTGAGTCGTGTTTTACAGCGACGCTCGTCTTCGGTGCTGCTGGAGAACCTCAGGTTCTGTGTTGTGGGGTCGGTTCTGATCGGAGCTCCGGACAGCGTCACCTTCAGCCCCGTTGGGCCCAGAGCGCCGGTGTTCTCCACCGTCAGGATGCGGCCGATAAAACCCTGAAACTGAAAGAGACGCAGCGGTTAGACGTGGTTTCTGACAATCTGAGGACTTTATAGGACTCGAGTGAAAGAGAGACAGGATGAAGAAGATCTGAGGTGAGATCATCAGAGGTGAGATCATCAGAGGTGAGATCATCACAGGTGAGATCATCAGAGGTGAGATTATCAGAGGTGAGATCATCAGAGGTGAGATCATCAGAGGTGAGATTATCAGAGGTGAGATCATCACAGGTGAGATCATCAGGAATGAGATCATCAGGAATGAGATCATCAGGAATGAGATCATCAGAGGTGAGATCATCAGAGGTGAGATCATCAGGAATGAGATCATCAGAGGTGAGATCATCACAGGTGAGATCATCAGAGGTGAGATCATCACAGGTGAGATCATCAGAGGTGAGATCATCACAGGTGAGATCATCAGGAAGGAGATCATCACAGGTGAGATCATCAGAGGTGAGATCATCACAGGTGAGATCATCAGGAATGAGATCATCAGGAATGAGATCATCAGAGGTGAGATCATCAGATGTGAGATAATCAGAGGTGAGATCATCAGAGGTGAGATCATCACAGGTGAGATCATCACAGGTGAGATCATCAGGAATGAGATCATCAGGAATGAGATCATCAGAGGTGAGATCATCACAGGTGAGATCATCACAGGTGAGATCATCAGGAATGAGATCATCAGAGGTGAGATCATCAGGAATGAGATCATCAGAGGTGAGATCATCAGGAATGAGATAATCAGGAATGAGATCATCAGTAATGAGATCATCAGAGGTGAGATCATCACAGGTGAGATCATCAGGAATGAGATCATCACAGGTGAGATCATCAGAGGTGAGATCATCACAGGTGAGATCATCAGGAATGAGATCATCAGGAATGAGATCATCAGAGGTGAGATCATCAGAGGTGAGAT
>NC_056516.1:38662502-38665085 GCF_014905685.2 Nematolebias whitei
GTGAGATCATCAGAGGTGAGATCATCAGAGGTGAGATCATCAGAGGTCCAGCACAGGCTGAACAATGGGGAGATGAAGTTGGAGAGGACACACTGAGATGGTTTGAAAAGCATGGAAAACAATTACAAACCCTATTTTTATTTTATAAAATGAGCTATAAGAATTATTAGTAGGAAGTGCTTTGGTCACCCAACAAATATATTATTTCATCAGTTGAAATGATTAAAATTTTATGATTTGGTTGAATATAGTATTTTACAAGTCATGTATGAAGCTCATGAAAAATATTACCCACAAATATTCAATTAAAATTATTTTTATAAAGAGAGTCATTTTAATTTTAAGGGAATGTAAATGTTTGTAGAACTGGTGTGAAGGAGCTGCGTTCAGGGAACAGGATGTAGAATTGTCTTGATATCACCATAAACATTTATAAAACAATTTATATGTTTTAAAAGATGATTAAGTTAAAATAGTTAGGAAAGTATGATACCATGTGAAGAATGTCTGATGTTTGGTTTGTCGTTATTTTATATTTTTATATTCTTTCTGCACCCTTTTCATTCAGTTTTTTGTTATTTTTGATGACTTTGTTTTGTTTGTTTTAAACGAATGAATAAATAAATGAATAAATTAATGAATAAATAAGGGCAGCACGGTGGCGCAACTGGTAGAGCTGCTGCCTCTCAGCGAGCAGGTCCTTGGTTCAAACCCCGGTCCAGGGGCCTTTCTGGGTGGAGTTTGCATGTTCTCTCCGTGCATGCGTGGGTTTTCTCCGGGTGCTCCGGTTTCCTCCCACAGACCAAAAACATGCATGTTAGGCTGATTGGTAACTCTAAATTGTCCCTAGGTGTGAGTGAGAGAGTGAATGGTTGTTTGTCTTGTTTGTCTCTATGTGTCCCTGTGATGGACTTTGTACCCCGCCCCTCGCACAGTGACTGCTGGACATGGGCACCAGCGACCCCCGTGACCCAAAATGGAATAAACGGGTAAAGATAATGGATGGATGGATGGATGGATGAATAAATAAATAAATGAATAAATGAATAAATAAATGTCCAGAGGAGGGGACATTGGGGATATCGGTAGAAGGATGTTAGAAATGCAGCTGCAGGAAAAAGACAAAGAGGAGACACGTGATGCAGTTAGAGAAGACAGTTGGAGTGAGACAGAGGACACAGAGGACAGAGTGAGACAGAGGACAGAGTGAGACAGAGGAGGACTCGCTGTAGTGACCCCTGGAGAGGGAAAATCTGAACGAAGAAGAAGAAGAAGACTTCTGGAGCTGATCTCAGGACCTAGGACCCACAGAGACACCCAGACCGCAGCTTTGGAACCACGAGTTTAAAATGAAAAACATTTTTAAAAGCTGGCTGAGGTGAGTTGTTGTTACCTTGAATATAAAAACTTAAATGTTGTTTTGTTGTAAAGTTTTCTTCCTGTTTGGGTTTACTTCAGTAGATTTATTTTAAAGTCTCAGATTTTTCAGTAGTTTTCGTCAGATTCTCATCATGGTTGTGTTTAATTTTAAAGTATGATTTGATCAAATCAGATGAAAGCTGCGTGTCGTGTCAGACCTTGTCAGGACGATCGTCTTTCCTCTCAGGTCTGCTGGACTCGGCGTGTCTCTCCCTCTGAGCTTTCCTCTCCTGCGCAGAGAAAACACGACAAAGTCACGGTGATAAAACCCACCTGTGGTCCGGTTCGGTCCGATGTGCAGGTGTGTTCGTGAGCGCGACACCTTCAGGGTCTCGTAATGTGACGTTCTGGAGACGTAATCGTTCCAGGACGTGTCTGTGAGCTCCTGCTGCTTCCAGTGAGACTTCATCTGTGATCAGCCAAAAAGAAATCACTGATCTGAGTCTGAAACAGGAGGACGTGTTTCTCCTCTCAGCACCTCCTGGTAAAGCAGCAGCTCCTCACTCAGCTCCTCTTCCTGCTGCAGCTCCAGGATGATGGTTTGCTCCATCGCGGTCCTCCTCGCCGTGTCCTCCGACATCCCGCAGACGGAGCTCAGGGCGTCCTCATCAGGGCTGACGGGCCTCACGCCGTCCAGGCTCAGGTCCCGGCGGACCTCGTCCCAAACCTCGCCGACCTGCAGCACCGACAGAGAACACCCGGCACAAACGTCACTGGCAGCTGGATTTAAAAGATTAAAACTCTTTAAAACTCCTTCAGAATAAAAGCAGTCTGATCAACTTTATTTGGACAACTTTTATGTCCCGCTCTGACACATTTTATCCCTGAAAGGAAAAGGCAGAGGGTTGTTTCTACACATGCCTGCGTCTGTTAGCAAAATACCTCATGAACCAGCAAACGACCGCTGAACGTTTGGAGTCAGCTCAGTTCAACATGGCTGCTGCAGGCGGCTGAACGTTTGGAGTCAGCTCAGTTGAACATGGCTGCCGCAGGTGGCTGAACGTTCAGAGTCAGCTCAGTTCAACATGGCTGCCGCAGGTGGCTGAACGTTTGGAGTCAGCTCAGTTCAACATGGCTGCCGCAGGAGGCTGAACGTTTGGAGTCAGCTCAGTTCAAAATGGCTGCCGCAGGCGGCTGAACGTTTGGAGTCAGCTCAGTTCAACA
>NC_056516.1:38665095-38665285 GCF_014905685.2 Nematolebias whitei
GTTTGGAGTCAGCTCAGTTCAACATGGCTGCCGCAGGCGGCTGAACGATTGGAGACAGCTCAGTTCAACATGGCTGCCGCAGGAGGCTGAACGTTTGGAGTCAGCTCAGTTCAACATGGCTGCCGCAGGCGGCTGAACGTTTAGAGTCAGCTCAGTTCAACATGGCTGCCGCAGGCGGCTGAACGTTTGG
>NC_056516.1:38665295-38665455 GCF_014905685.2 Nematolebias whitei
CGTTTGGAGTCAGCTCAGTTCAACATGGCTGCCGCAGGCGGCTGAACATTTGGAGTCAGCTCAGTTGAACATGGCTGCCGCAGGCGGCTGAACGTTTGGAGTCAGCTCAGTTTAACATGGCTGCCGCAGGCGGCTGAACATTTGGAGTCAGCTCAGTTCA
>NC_056516.1:38665465-38670785 GCF_014905685.2 Nematolebias whitei
GTTCAACATGGCTGCCGCAGGCGGCTGAACGTTTGGAGTCAGCTCAGTTCAACATGGCTGCCGCAGGTGGCTGAACTGAAACGACTGTAGTTTTAAAGAGGATGAGATAAAATGGGTGTGGTAGTAGCTGAGAGTCGTTCCAACACACTCTGGCGGGTCACATTCCTTCCAGGACCTTTAATATTCTGTATGTTCACGTTCACTCCACTGTCATCCATTTCTCTTCTGTACGTTTGTCGGTGCGATTCCTGTCCTGCAGTTTTCAGTCGTTTCAACAAAACATTCGGCTCTTTCAGGACAGTCCTGCTATGACTGGGGGTATTGGTGCAACTTTAGCTTTTTGAAATATTTAGCCTTTTCTGACATTTCTGTTCTCATAGAAGATTAACGAGTTCATTTTACCTCCTTCAAATCTTTACATCTGTTTACAAACTTCTACTGCTCCTTTCACATTCTGTTCTGCTTCAGCTGCTTTCAGCTTCCTCATGTAAATTTAATTTTTTTTCAGCCACTTTCAGCTGATTTCAGCTGTTTTTCAACTGTTTTGTGCTCCTTTCAGATTCTTTCTGCTAACTACAACATTTTTGTGCTTCTTCTAATTTATTTCTGCTAATTTCAGCTTGTTGTGCTCGTTTCAGCTTATTTCTGCAAGTTGCAGCTACTTCTGCTACTATTTAGCAGTTTTTATGCTAATTTTAGCTTTTTCAGCTAATTCCACATTTTTCCACTCATTTAATTTTTTTTCAGCCTAATTCAGCAAAAAGTGCTCTCTCCACCTCCTTCTGGTAATTTAAGCTTCTTTCTGCTGTTTTAGCTACTTTTAAGCTGTGTTTTTTTGTTTGTTGATCTTTTTTTTTCAGGTAATTTCCACTTTTTTCTCATTTCTGCTTCTTTCAGCAAACGTTCTTTCTGCTTTCTTCTGCTAATGTAGGCTTGTTCTTTAATTTCAGCTACATTATAGCATGTTTTCAGCTAATTTCAGCTGTTTTTCAGCAAGTTCTTCAGCAGTCAGCATTCACACTGCATTTTGGCAGGAAATGCAGTTCCTCTAATTAAAAATGTTTCACCTTGAAGTCCAGGTATCTCTTCACGATGCTCAGAGTCACGTATTCCTCCGCCGAGAGTCCAGGAAGCTCCAGAAAACCTGAAAGTTTAAAAATCAAAGTCTGACTTCATCTTGTTCCTCCGTTGTTCATGAAGTGAAACTAAAACGTTTGTCTCTTCACCCAAACTGCAGAGGATGAAGTAAATCTTTGCTCGCAGGTTTTCTGATATTTCCAGCACGGTGGCGCTCGGCGTGTCGACAGGAAGCGACGAACCTCCGGCGTCCCGATGGAAACGAGTCAGCAGCGGCTTTCTGGGATCTGAAACATAAAAACGACAAAACGTGTAAAAATCAAGAGTAAAGTGAAGATCCGTTTCATTTAATGTGCTGTGCAAAAGATGCAGAGCAGCAGAGTCGAAGCGCTCAGGATTTCTCTGCTGGAGGAAACAAATGTTTTCACTCGTGCTTTAGATTCATTTCTCTGGGAATTAAAGGTGAAACAAACAAAAACTGGACGCTGTAAACTTTTCTGAAACCAGTTCTCGTTTGTCCTTTTTCTTCCAGTCATCCAGACTTTCCTGTCATCTTCAGCTCAGATCAACACAGCTAGAGTTTTTCACTGACCTTTGACCTCAATCAGACAGAAAAATGCTCCTAACTCAAGGGATGAACCAGAGTTATGTCAGCACTTAACAAAGACCCAGTTTTACATTTTATGCTCATCGTTATCAGACAAAAACACACAAAGTACGACTTTGTCAAAAAATAAGACTTAAGCTCCAACAGTGTGTTTTTAAAACAAAATCAAACTTTTAGGCCTAATCAGCAAAAAATCAGCATCTGGAAGTAACAAAACCAGATGATGGAGGGTTTCAGTTAATAAGTGAAAAAAAGCAGCTAAACTTTGGCTCATAAGAAACTAGAGGCTGAAACCTTTGGATCGTACCCAAAACAACCAAAACAAATATTTTAAAGAGAACATCTCGCAGCGGGCGGAGGATTCTCTCTTGGGTTTGAACGTCTACAGGCTGACCTTGAATCCCTCCGTGCTGGGTTCGAAGGACCCCCAGCTCCTCCTCCTCCTCCCTCCACAGCTGCAGCAGGAAGCTGGGGGCCGTTAGACCGTCGGCGTCCCTCCAGCTCAGGATCTGAGGCCGAGAGTCCGGGTTGTCACAAAGACCCAGCAGGGCAGAGAGCACGATGCTGCAGACGCACCGAGGGCCCGTCTGTCAGGACAAACCAACCGTTTGGATTCAGACTTCCAGCGAGTTTAACCGGACAATCTCTGACAGCAAACACTTATTCAGAGCAACAAAATGTTTGTTCATCACACAAAAGTTTGACGGCAGGATCCTGACACTTACTCTGAGTAAATCCAGCAGGAGAGAGACGCCGTTTTTAACTAAAAAGTAAAATTCTGTGGAGAAACAGCCAACAATGCAGGACCTGGTGGGAGAAACAAACAAGATCATTGTCTGGCTGTTATTCATTGGATGGAGGACGTGCACGTTTGTTCACAGCTGGACCAACCACACGCAGTCGACAGTGGAAAGAATGAGCTTGTTGTGTCCCAATCCACTGTAGAAGTTCTCTGAGCCTTTCTTCAGGAAGTTAACGACCATCTGAGCTCCATCTGAACCAAACAGATCCTGCAGAACAGCAGCATGAGTTACACAAAGCAGCTGTTTACACCAGCGCTGCCTAAAAGATGACATCATGATCTGTGGTGAGAGCAGGGAACAGGTGGAAGAGAACGTGGAGAGGTGGAGGTATGCACTTGAAAGAAGAGGAATGAAAGTCAGTCGTAGTAAGACAGAGTCCATGTGTGTGGATGAGAGGGAGGAGGTGGAACAGTGAGGCTACAAGGAGCAGAGGTCACAAAGGTGCAGGACTTCAAGGACTTGGGGTCCACTGTCCAGGAACATGGGGAGTGTGGTAAAGAGGAGAAGAAGAGAGTCCAGACAGGATGGAGTGATGGAGGAAAGTTTCAGGAGTGATTTGAGACAAAAAGGTGTCAGCAAAGATCAAAGGAAAAGTTTACAAGACAGTGGTGAGACCACCTATGTTGTCTGGTCTGGAGACAGAGACATGGACAAAAAGACAGGAGACAGAACTGGAAGTGTCAGAAATTAAGATGTTGAGGTTCTTCTTAGGAGAGACAAGGATGGAGAAGATCAGGAATGAGATCATCAGAGGTACAGCACAGGTTGAACACCTGGGAGATAAAGTCAGAGAGGACACACTGAGATGGTTTGGACATGTCCAGAGGAGGGACAGTGGTTTGGACATGTCATTTAGAGAGGACATGGAGGGAGAGATGTTTTGACTTCAACCACAGCCCTGCAGGCTCCATGTGAGGAGCCTTTCTTCTGTAAACTCCTCACAACATGGTAAAGTTCTTGGTTTGTCTCTGCATGTGCTGCGTCCACTCCTCCATCATGTACATGAAGGGACAGCTGTCCACTGTGTGAACATCCTGTCGGTCGTGCTCGTGTCTGCCCCACCTTGGTGTGTGTGTCTGTCTCACAGAGCGCTGAAAGGACCAGCTGAACATCAGACATCATCTCCACGCTGAGCACATCCTCCTCATCAGAACTTGCTTCCAACTGAATCAAAATCCCTGAAGGGGGGGGGGGGGGGGGACAGCAGAGCTCTGAATAAATTTGCACATCTACAGGAAGTGTTTGTGACTGATTTTCAACTGAAGCTACCCAGAAGTTGTCTGGTTGCTCCCTGATCACAGAGATCCTGGTTTACAGACGGGTCGCCCAGAGACGTCACCGACCTCAGAGTTCTGATACAACGTCTCATCTGAGCCTTGGTGCCTCCTCCTCCTCCTCCTCCTCCTGTTGAAGAAGAGGCAGCGACGTGTTAGTTACAGCAAAACACAAGATGAAAGAGGAGCAGAGTGACCGACCCGCTCCGACGCAGAGGTCCAGCAGGAGCAGCAGGCAGTTGTTTCCCTGACAGGACATGTAGTCGGCCAACAGGAAGGGAGCGATGCTGCTGAGGGCGGCCAGCGCCTGCAGCTGCAGCTCCTCCTGCTGAGATGGACCCGGCTGACGCTCAGCTGAGACCAAGGGCAGCTTCACCAGCTTCAGCAGAAACATCATGACCTGCTCCTCCCTGTAGAGCTGGAGGAAGAGAAGCCTGACTCCCCGCTCCGATTCACCGAGAGGTCCTGACTGAGTGACTGACCTGCAGCGCAGCGCCGTCTCTGCACAACACAACCAACAGACTCAACAGCAGCTTCTTCATCTTCACATCTTCATCACTGAAGGTGAGTTTGTGAGCTGAAGAGCTACTCACTGAAACATAAACAGAGACCGTTCTGTTCAGAAAGGTGCATTTTATTTTTATTTAAACTGTATTTTTTAACAAATGTTCAGTCTTACACTTGAAGAAACTCAGAAGCTCTTTAGCAAAAAAACTCTCCTGAAAATCAGAAACATGTTTTCAGGAGGAGCTCAGGTGTGCAGCTCGTCATAGACCTGCTGGTCCTGTACTCACAACAAGCAGAGAGCTGGAGCGTTCAGCCACGAAACACGTGATCACAAGCAGGTAATTTCTGGGCCGGAGGTCAGAACGTTGGGAAGAGTTCTCCAGCAGGAACAAAAATGTTTCTTTCAGAGATCTGACAAAACAAAAAGCTTTTCTAGAGGACGGGAGGTTTATGGTTTGAGTTTAGCGTCGAACGACCGGCATGCCGTCACCTACAGGACACACTCCATGCTGCTGAGCTGAGCGATGACCTCCTCTGTGCTGCCTCCCTCCAGCAGGTTCCAGAGGATTTCAGCAGAGCAGAGCAGAACCTGACCGGACGGGTCGGGCTCGTTCATGTGGAGACAGATCGTCTCGGCTCCTCTTTCTTGCAGAATTGAAGCACAGCTCCGGTCTGTTGTTGCAGAGTGGAACAAACAGTGTTACAACACACGAGTATTATTAAAACAGATCACAACGGTCTGTTCCTCACCAGAGGAGCTGGAGAGGATCTGAAGTGTTTGCAGGAGCTGCAGCCTGACGGCCGGCTGGTTCTGCACAGCAGCCATGGAGAGGAGCAGGGTTCTGGGGACGTCGCTGTGGTCCAGCTGCTGCAGACGGAAACCTGGAGAGACGTGCTGAAGCCCTGCAGAGACACAACAAAACTCAGCAATAACAACACGCAACTGAAAAGAAACACTCTCTCTATATATCTATATCTATGTATATCTATATATATATATATATAAATATATATCTATCTATATATATATATATATATATATATATATATGT
>NC_056516.1:38670885-38679272 GCF_014905685.2 Nematolebias whitei
ATATATATATATATATATATATATAGATACGGATTTATATTTATATATATACACACACAGTCAAGGGGGAGTGGTGGTGAAGAGGTTAGAGAAGGTGGGCACACTATCTTTGATTTTTAATTAACTTGTCATGATATGATGTTAATGAAGCTCAAGCAGCAATATGTTGAAACAAAAATAAAACATTTTGCTGAAATGCAAATCAGTTCGTTGTGGCTCTGACATAAAAAAGTCAGAAGCTTTAGTTTGTTGAGACGATCCGAACCTTCAGGTTCTTTAATCTGAACCGCAGAGCTGAAGAACGACTTCACAGATTCAACAAGACGCAGCCTCACTTCTTCGTGTGACACCCTCATCAGACGAGCTGCAAACAGAAACACGCGAGACTCGTCACCCTCACTGTGCAGAGGCCAAACTAAGAACCGTACAGAGGACGACGTGAATTTTAGTGGCGGCGTCACAGATCTGACGTAGCTCCACTGAGTATCCACTAAGTATCTGAATAAAAAATAAATCTGAGAGCTGTAATTTTTATGTTAATTTAAAAAGAAAACCCACACACCCATGTTTGAGAGGAACTCTGTGACAGCCTGAGTGAAGTTCAGCTCATCTGATGCTCTCTCCTTCACGAAGGGAAGGCTAAAACGAAACAGAAAGGAGCTGAAACGATCAAAGAAAATGTGTTCAGAGGTTCAAATATGTGTTTTTACCTGCAGATTTTAAGAGCTTCACACAGAACTGCTGCATACTCATGGTGATCCGTTGTTTTCTCAGCACAGATGTTGAGTATTCTGGAGAGGTCTGTCAGCTCCCTCAAAAGCTGGGAATACTTTAGGAAGTTTTAACGCTTCAGTAAAAGTAATTTTTAATGCAAAATTAAAATCAAGTTAAAGTCAAGTATCATACTAATAGCTGATGTTATTTCTGAACAGTAAAATGTTGAATAACAAATTCATGTGATGATAAATCCAAATACTGGAACAAAATATATTTTTAAAATCAGTTTGTATGAGTATAAATCCATATTGTAGGAAAACTTGACGTTCTGCAGGAAAAACTCTGAAAACCGGAATCTCCACAGGAATGGGGCTTGAAAAGTTAAAGGATTAGGATTAGATTAGGAAAGGATACGAAGCCATTCTGGTTTCTCTTGAGTAGTTTCTTCAAGACAAAAAGGTGCCTCTCCTTCAAGTTTGTCTTTAACAGAAACAGGAAGATCACACGCAGCAAAACAAGACTTCAAAATGAGAAGATTAAGAAAACACAAACTGAACTTACTGTCAAAGGATCCTCAAGGAGACGAATCACTTTACCAAGGTCAAGACTTTTGACCTGCGGGAAACTTTAGTTTGTCCAAGTGCTACTTGATTTAAAAACTCAAAAAACGTCTTGACACATTTTACATGCAAGATTTGTAGAAGTTGTCGAGCCATAACATATAAAATAAAATGCAATTTAGATACAACATAAACTATTTACCACATTACACTCAAACAGTAGATTTGCTTAATAAAAGCATAAAAATTTACATATATTACATTTATTTACAAATTAATGTAAAACTAAATGTGACAACAGACTAAATCTGACTTAATAAAGATATTTCTGTATTTTCACAATTTTCTTCTTCTTAGATTTATTTTTTATTTCCTTTTTTTTCCCTGAAAACATTATTTGACTCTATTTATTCCATAAGTTTGTGCTTTTTGTCAGCTAACCGTCCTCAGGCTAACATTAGCCGGACTAGCTAACTAGCTTAGTTTAGTTAGCATAGCTAGCTAATTAAAGATTTATTTTAATACAAAATAAAACAAACACCTTACCTCCTGAAAGTCCTGGGTTTTAAGTGCTGCTCTCAAACTGATTTTGGGAATGTCTGAATTTGTTCTGTGAATAAAATGGCCTGAATCCATTTTTGTGAAACTGGAAGTTCAGCACCTCACAGTTACATTATTTAGATTCTTATTAATTTAGCCCGCCAGAATACTTTGCTTACAGTTTTAAACACAAAAGTGTGATTATTTATTTGCTCAAACAAAAGATAGCTTCTAACAACAACAAAAAAAATACTTCTTAGTTGTATCTTGTAACAAGTTTCCGGGAAGAAAGAATTCAGCAATCTCCTTGCCCTGACCGTTACAGCGTTCCCGCTGTTGCCATGGTAACACCGCTAACACTTGTTGCTGCGGTAACGCCGTCCAAACGCTGCGGACGGCGAGCAGCGAAGCTCAAAAGGCATTGTAAGCGAAACGCCCATTTCCTTTGTCAGACAGGAAGTTGTGTTTTACGCAGCAGCAGCGCACTGATTTCTCCTCCTTCACAACAATAAAACGGAGGCGAGTTTATCCGTTTATTGAACCGTATAAGACACAAACAGGCGGTAAAAAGCACCGGTTATCAGTGGCGCAAAAAGCGGGTATGCAGCGTATGCAACGCATAGGGGCGCTGCACTGCAGGGGGCGTCAAAACCCTCTGTAGAAAAAATGTTTTTCTAGTAGGCATTTTCTAAATGATCAATAACAGGGGAACAGCACTGATTAGGCGCCCCTCTGCTCCTTCACCTCCCCTCTGCTCCTTCACCTCCCCTCTGCTCCTTCACCTCCCCTCTGCTCCTTCACCTCCCCTCTGCTGCTTCACCTCCCCTCTGCTCCTTCACCTCCCCTCCTATCGCTCTCCCTTCCCACACAGGTGGCTGTGAACACGCCCCTAAGAGAACGCACTCGGCGCGTTTTTTTTTTTTTTTAATCTTGAACTACCGCTCGTTGTGCACTTGACAACAAGATGGAGCGGCAGAAAAAAAAGCTATCCGGGGCGCAAAACAGAAAAAGGAAGTCACTTGACATTGCAAGCAAAATAGCCATCGAAATGGATGCTTCTCCTAAGTTCAAAGAGAAACGACTTAGGAAGCAAAAGAATTTCCCAGATGACAATTCATGCACTGGTCATCATGAAAAGGAACCCACAAGGCACTTCAGGTGCATGGTTTTCAATGTTATTGTTGACACACTCCTCCAAGAGCTGTCTGAGAGGTTTTCCAATTTTCAACTTGTGTCTGAGAAATTTAAATTCATCACTAAAATGGAGCACATGACAAAAGCTGAGCTGGAGGAATCAGTGACCACATATGCCCTGACCACTTGTGATGTTTCAAGAGATATCATTCAAGAAATATACCCAGCAAGCCGTCTACTGAAGGGTTACAAGGCTCTAGAAAAGTTAAATTTCCTAATTCAAGAGGACCTTGATTTGGTATTTCCAAATTTGACAGTAGCCCTTAGAGTATTTTTAACCATGCCTCTGACAGTTGCATCTGCAGAGAGATCATTTAGCAAGCTGAAGCTCATCAAAACATACCTTCGTTCAAATATGAGCAATGATCGCTTGTCCCAGTTAGCAGTGATCTCTATTGAAAACAGTGTGGCACGGTCTATTTCATTTGATGTTATACTTGACAAATGGGCAAATGCAAAGTCACGGAATGTAACAGTTTAAATGTCATAAATGTTAAAACTCTGACATGGACTCCAGGCTGTTAAGATGTCATATTTCCGCTACATAAAATGTTGAGCACTGACTGAGTACCACTACTGTTATATATTTGTACTTTATAAAACTTCTTATTTGTTTATGATTGAAATGATCACCTGATATAATATGTAACATTAAAAAAATCTGTAATATTACTACTGTATTTTCTAAGTGCATGACTAAGCTGTATGAGGCGGCAAGTAAAAAGGAGCGGGTGGGGGGGGCGCCGATGATGTGTTCGCATCCACCTCAAAAATATGTAGTTGCGCCCCTGCCGGTTATACGTGAGCGCAGGCGGCGCGCGATGCTATCGGACGCAGGTAAGTGGCTAGCGGCTACATGCTAATGCGACAGGCTGCTAATTTAAAGGGCTGGAATAATGTCTTTAAATCAGAGCCTGTTGTGTTTACAAACTAGTTCACCTCGTTCGCTTCGGTTTTCGGGTTTATTTAGCATGTTTTCTGTTATCAAACCACTTATCGGTCGCAGTAAAGGCCCGTTTGAGAGGACGTGTATTGTTCCGCCCGCTCTCACGCTGTTTGTTGTCGTAGATCACTCCGGGAATGCCTCCGGGGCTCGCCGAGCCAAGAAGAGGAGCTCCGGGGAGTCACCGGGGGACGGACAGGCCCTGCGCTCCTCCGGGAGGCAGAGCAACGCCCGGGTGAAGCGCACCAACAACCCCCCACCTGGACAGGTGAGCTGCTCTTCCCTGACTCACGAAAACTGAACATCAACTAATTTAGTTTTTATCACGTTAACAAATGTTACAACCTTCTATTGACAGCTCATTTTATTTATTTATTGAGTTTGCTGAGGTCGCTTAGCTGTGGCGGCCATCTTGAACGTTAATCAGTTTCATTAAAATCCATTGAACGCATCATGGGGTTATTTTGCTAACAGAGTTGACACCATCAGTAAAACCTAAGTTTGAATCAGAGATCTGTTCAGTCTGTGGTTCTCAGTGTGTTGAGGTAGTCTCTGCTACTACCACACTACAAGTTATTAGGAGAGTTTTGTTAAAATCCATCATTGAAATGAAATATTTTGCTAACAGACTCACAGATGTTATCGCCCAGCGTTTGTGGCAGTGGGGGTAAAACTTTTGTAGATGTTGGCGCTTCAGAGCAGATGGAAACAACACAAGCTGTGGAACTGAGTTCTTCTAACAAAAAATAAAGAAAAGCCCCAAACTCAGGGGAAGAAGACGTATTTTTGTGGATTATTTAAACCTCCTGTAATTCTGAATAATCCTCAGTAAATAAAATAAATCCATTCTGTTGTTTTCGGTTCAGAGTAAAAGAAAAGCCACGGATACGGAGGAAGAAGATGACCAGTGTGAGAAGAAGTACAGGCGATGTGAGAAGTCCGGCTGCTCTGCCATGTACCCCGTTTGTTTCGCCAGTGCAGCAGAACGGTGACGCAGCAGAATCAAACCTTTCATTGAAATATTTGTATTGATCATCAGTAACAGCTGCTCCTCTGTCTGCTCAGGTGTGCAAAGAACGGCTACACGTCCCGCTGGTATCATCTGTCGTGTGGTGAACATTTCTGCAACGAGTGCTTCGATCACTACTACAGAAGGTAACGGAACACGCTTGTGCTGCGTGGAGGCGAGCGGTGTTGACACGGTGTTCTTCTTCTCTGTTCAGCCACAAAGATGGCTACGAGACGTTCGCTGCGTGGAAAAAGGTGTGGACGAGTAACGGCAAAAGCGAGCCCAGCCTGAAAGCCTTCATGGCCGACCAGCTGCTGCCTTACTGGGTACGAAGAGGAAGCGAGCGTTCAAACCGTGACGCGTTCACTGTCGAACGTAAATGTTGGTGTTTCTCCGTCAGGTCCAGTGCACCAGACCGGACTGCAGGAAGTGGCGTCAGCTGACCAAAGAGATCCAAGTGTCCGCCTCTCTGGCAGCGACGTACCGCTGCGGGATGAAGTTCAGCAACGTCAAGGTGAGCTGGGAGACAGAATGAACTGTTCTTCTATCGAGACGACAACTTGTCATGGCAGAAACCTTCTGTTTGTCTGCAGACGGAGGGCCTGGACCAGTGCTCCCAGCCCGAGGACCTGGTCAGTTCAGGTTACAACCTTTAAAACCCAAGACGAATAAACGTCGTTAGAATTAGTTAATAAACGTTAAAAGTTACAGTCCAGAGGTTTGTGGCTCAGGAACCTTCTGTGAGGGTTTGGGACTCCTGAAGGTCCAGACCAGCTTTAACTTGTCAACTTTTAAAGTGTTATCACCCGTTGCCGTGGAAACGGGAGATCCTGTGTTTGTCTGTTAGCAAAATATCTCACGAACCACTGAACAGATTTTAAATGAAACTTTCAGGAAGTAATCGCCGTATGGTGACTGACCTCGGCAAACACGGACATAAATCAGCTGACGTGGCAGATCTGGAGCAAAGTTTTGGTGTGGTAGTAACTGAGAGTCATCCTCAGCACGTACTCTGAGCTGCTTGTAGGACCTGAGCCGTAAGAAAGAAACGATCCTGTGAAGTATTCCAAAGAAACGATCAACAGATTGTAATTGATTCAGATTGATCTGTTTATTCTGGTGTTTCACTTTAAAGTTTTTATGTCGGTTGTAAAATATTCCAGTTTCTGGACTGGTTTGTCCTCGCGAGCTCCTGTTTTGCTCTGAAACGAGGTTTACTCCTCAGTTTCAGTGGTTTTGGACCCAGACTTGCTGTTTTCACTCACACGTGTGATTCGTGCAGAGAGTGTCCGAGGTGAGCGACAGCTGGTGGCACTCCATGCTGATCCTGCCGCCGCTGTTCAAAGAGAGTCCTGCCGGCCCCTTCCTCGCCGCCTACTACCCCGACTGCGTCGGCATGAGTCCTTCAGGATCCTCCGGCGGCGCGGCGGCGCCCGAGCTGAGGGCCGATCGCTGCCGGGCCGTCCAGCCTCAGAGTGAGTCTGTCGGATCAGGATCAGGACGTGGGCTCGATGCCGTGCGCAGTCCTGATCCGGACTCGTCTCTCAGTTCCAGGTCTGTGTTCGTACTTCCAGCCCTTCTACCAGCCCAACGAGTGCGGGAAGGCTCTGTGCGTTCGGCCCGACATGATGGAGCTGGACGAGCTGTACGAGTTCCCCGAGTTCTCCCGGGACCCCACCATGTACCTGGCTCTGAGGAACCTGATCCTGGCCTCCTGGCACAGAAACTGCAAGGTAAGCTCTGATGAGACCCCAGAAGTCCTCTTCAGCAGTTCCAGGGATCCAGACGTTCGCATGTCGAGTCCCTCAGGAGGCGAGGGCTGCGGCCTTTGTTGCAACTTTCCACAATATTTGATTTTATAAAAACATCAAAGAAACGTGAAGAAACGATTCTTTAAAATCAGCTCTTTTTCTCTCTGATGCTACTTTTAGCTTTTAGCTATCGTTTTGCTAATTTTTGTTTTTAGCTGTCATTTCTTGCTCAGGTGTGGACTTCCTCAAAGTCTTAGGGTTTATTTTTTTGGACTTTAGCTGCTTTTTTAATCAACTAAAGTCTATGACTTTATGACTATTGACCATCCATCCATTATCTTTACCCGCTTGTTCCATTTTGGGTCACGGGGGTCGCTGGTGCCCATGTCCAGCAATCACTGTGCGAGGGGCGGGGTACACCCTGGACAGGTCGCAAGTCCATCACAGGGCCACATAGAGACAAACGAGACAAACAACCTTTCACTCTCCCACTCACACCTAGGGACAATTTAGAGTTACCAATCAGCCTAACATGCATGTTTTTGGTCTGTGGGAGGAAACCGGAGCACCCGGAGAAAACCCACGCATGCACGGAGAGAACATGCAAACTCCACCCAGGAGGCCCCTGGACCGGGGTTTGAACCAAGGACCTACTCGCTGAGAGGCAGCATCTCTACCAGTTGCGCCACCGTGCTGCCGACTATTGACCAATAAATGATAAATAAATGACTAATAAATTAGTTATTTGGAAAAAAGTGCCTTTTAATCCGTATTTAGAAACATATACTTTAATAACTTATTTCCTGATAATAATATGAACGTTAAATAATTGTATATCTTCAAAATAAAAGCTTTGTTCTTTTTCTGCACTCATTTTATAAAATAAAATGAATTTTACATAAAAGTGAGGCGGCTGTGGCTCAGTGGTTAGAGCAGTCGTCCTCCAATGCAGGAGTTGGGGGTTCGATTCCACCAGCAGTCCCATGCCAAAGTGTCCCTGGGCAAGGCACTGACCCTGCACTGCCTCTGATGTGTGTCCATCAGTGTGTGGATGTGATGAAGCTCTGGTTATTCTCATCTAGTATAGAGCTTGTTGTAAAGAGCTTTGAGTGTTGATCAGTTAGAAAGGAGTTGAGTTCAGAACAATTCCCGTGCACCAGCATTAGATCTGCTTCAGTTCTTGTATGTGGACATTTTCATTTGACCTTTGACCTCTGGGTCATCAAACCTCTAGATCTGCTTCAGTTCTTGTATGTGGACATTTTCATTTGACCTTTGACCTCTGGGTCATCAAACCTCGAGTGTCTACAGGTCTCTCTTGTAAAGAGTCCTCGTGACTCGGTGAGACCGACCTGGATAAATAAAGCCTGAATGAACTAAACTCGAGAAAAGAACGAGATACTGAAGCTTCTCGTTCAGGTTTCTATCCAGTTTTTATTTAAAAATGACTTTCAGGCATTATTTATTTATTTATTTATTTATTTATTTTAATATTTGACACGTTTCGTTAATCTGAGATCTGCCAAAGGTTCTGAATGAAAAATCATCTAAAGTCCAAAAGAACTGAAAGAATAAAGAACTTCTGATCCGGGCCATGTTTTTTTTTTTCGTTCGTTCGTTCGTTCGTTCGTTCGTTCGTTCGTTCATTCGTTCGTTCATTCGTTCATTCGTTC
>NC_056516.1:38679282-38682989 GCF_014905685.2 Nematolebias whitei
TTCGTTCATTCGTTCGTTCATTCGTTCGTTCATTCGTTCGTTCGTTCATTCATTCGTTCATTCGTTCATTCGTTCATTCATTCGTTCATTCGTTCATTCATTCGTTCGTTCGTTCATTCGTTCGTTCATTCGTTCATTCATTCGTTCATTCAACCTTTATTTAAAGAGATAAATCACATCGAGCCTCAAAGACTCATTTCCAAGTGAGACCTGTTTGGAGAGAAGTGGTGAACTGGACACATGTAGGAGTTTAAAACATAAAACTATGAAAACATCTGGACTGGACCAGAACTAATGAAATAGACTGGACTGGATCAGAACTTTTGAACTGGACTGGATCAGAACTTTTGAACTGGACTGGATCAGAACTTTTGAACTGGACCAGAACTTTTGAACTGGACCAGATCAGAACTTTTGAACTGGACCGGATCAGAACTTTTGAACTGGACCGGACCAGAACTTTTGAACTGGGCCGGATCCCCTTCATAAACAACATTCAGGGTTTCTGTGTGTGTCGGTGCAGGAGGTTCTGACGGCAGACAAATGTGCTCACCACGTCATCGTCCGGGGCTTGGTGCGGGTGCGCTGCGTGCAGGAGTTGGACCGGGTTCTGCACTTCATGACCAGGAAGGGCCTGATCAACACCGGGGTTCTGATGGCGAAGCAGCCTCTGCTGCCTGAGAAGCACTGCTCTGTGAGCGCCTCGGCACCGTCTTAAACTCTTTTGGGTCCTTGTTCTGACCCGGCTCACGGGAGTTTGTTTTATTTTTCATGCAGAAGAACGTGATCATCATCGGCGCTGGTGCCGCCGGACTGGCTGCTGCCCGGCAGCTGCAGAACTTCGGCAGTCAGGTAAACGGGCTGGACTCATATCTGACGCTGCTGTCACATCAGAACTCTGAGCTCCTCATCCTCCACAGGTTCTGGTGCTGGAGGCCCGGGACAGAATCGGCGGTCGGGTTTGGGACGATCCTTCTCTGGGCGTCACGGTGGGCAGAGGCGCTCAGATCGTGAACGGCTGCGTGAACAACCCCATCGCCCTGATGTGTGAACAGGTCCGCGACAGACGTCACGTGTGGTTCTGATGTTTGGGGTTTGTCCGTCGGGTCACGGTCGGGTCACGGTCGGGTCACGGTTCTCCTGTGCTGCAGATGGGCATCAGGATGCACACGCTGGGCGAGCGCTGCGACCTGTTCCAGGAGGGCGGGCAGGTCACCGACCCCGCCATCGACAAGAGGATGGACTTCCACTTCAACGCCATCCTGGACGTGGTGTCCGAGTGGAGGAAGGACAAGTCTCAGAACCAGGACTCGCCGCTGGGAGGTGCTGGTTCAATGCCCAAACTCACAAAACCAGCGAGAGAAACTTGATTAAGCGTCTACGATGTGTCTGTTTTTGTTGTTCCCACAGAAAAGGTCCAGGAAGTAAAGAAGAACTTCCTGCAGGAATCTGGGATCCAGTTCAGCGACCTGGAGGAGAAAGTTCTTCAGTTTCATCTCAGTAATCTGGAGTTCGCCTGTGGAAGCTCGTTGGACCAGGTCAGAACATCTACAGGACCCCGCACACTCCCATCTGAAGTCGAGCAGTCGGCTCGCGGTCACATGACTGCGGGACGTTTTCGCTTTCATAGTCTGAGACGCAGAGCTCCTGGGAAGCCCCGCCCCCTGCACACGGGTTTCTTCCTGTCAGTCTCCGTCCCTGCAGCCGCCGTTTGGCCACAAATCTGTCATGAAGAAAGTGCTGCACTTTTCAGCAGACAGACTCCTCCGTGCACAATGCGTGCACAATGTGTGCACGATGTGTGCACGATCTCCATCCAGGAGTTTTTGGCCCTTTGACTAATTTAGTGTTTTGAAGAGTTGTTCATCAATGAGGAAATGAGCTTGGACGTTCAGCTGAACACGCCCACCAACTTCTGACCAATCACACGACACCTGACGCAGACGCCTGAGAGAAAAAGTTCAGCCCCGGCCTCGTGTCAAGAAGGGGCGGAGCTAATCTGAGAACAAATTTTGTCAAGCAACGTCAAAGAGAGACGATTCCTCCACTTCAGATGGAGTATGCAGGACCCTGCAAATGGTGCTGGTGTCTGTCTGACTGTCTCTGTCTGTCTGACTGCCTGCCTGCCTGTCTCTGACTGACTGCCTGTCTGTCTGTCTGCCTGACTGCCTGTCTGTCTGCCTGCCTGTCTCTGTTTGCCTGTCTGTCTGCCTGTCTGCCTGCCTGTCTGTCCTCAGGTTCAAGCTGAAGACAGACCTGTAATGAAGTCTGGCGCTCGGTCGCAGCGTCAGGACTTTGACGTTCTTGTGTTCCTGCAGGTTTCTGCTCGGTCCTGGGACCACAACGAGTTCTTCGCCCAGTTCTCAGGAGATCACACGTTACTCACCAAGGGCTACTCCGTCCTGCTCCACAGGCTGGCCAAGGGCCTGGACATCCTCACCGACTGCCCGGTGCGTCCACCAGGACTTTAACTCTGGACGTGGTCTGATGATGTCATCGATTCGTTTCAATCGATGACATCATCAGACCCTGAAAACCGGCTTCGCTGCATCTTTCTTAGAACTGAACCGACAGGAGTTCACTCAGTTTATGAACTTGAGTTGGTGTTTTTAAATTATTCTGCCAGACTGAAGTTTTATTACCTAATAAACCAGTTTTAGTTCAGAAGTTTTGGATTTAAACATCTGAAAGGTCTCGTTTAGATTCTGTTTCAGTTCTTTAAGATCCAGCGGTAAAATGTTGGTTTTCTGTGATTTAACTGTTTCAACTGAAGTTTTTTATTTTTACAATCAGGTTCAGGCGGTGGACTACTCGGGTGACGTCGTTAAAGTTAGCTCCTCTAATGGCTCCCAGTGGACGGCCCAGAAGGTGAAACCTGCTCAGACCTCCGTCTCTCAGAAGGTTCGTGTTGCCCTCAACGTGTCGCTCCTCCCTCCTTCAGGTTCTCGTTACGGTCCCGCTAACGCTGCTTCAGAAGAACGTTGTTCGCTTCGACCCTCCGCTCCCCGAGAGGAAGCTGAAGGCGATCCACAGCCTGGGAGCCGGGATCATAGAAAAGGTACCGCTGGACGCAGAGGTTGATAAAGACGTCTTTATTCTGTCCGTTTCCACACGTTCATGCTTCAACAAGCTTCACCGCGTGAAGAACGCCTAAACAGCAGGAAAACTCAAACCGGCTGGAATCAGAAGTTTTGGAACCTTCTTCGTGGTGACTCGGTGAGTCTGACGTGTTTTTATTGTAAATATTAAAACGGAGTGAAACTTCCTGCAGATTGCTCTTCGGTTCCCGCACCGGTTCTGGGACTCAAAGATCCAGGGCGCAGATTACTTCGGTCACATCCCTCCAGCTCCGGAGAAAAAAGGCGTGTTCAGCGTTTTTTACGACCTCGATCCTCAGGTTGGTCCTTTTATTTTCACTTCTTCTACTCTTCAGATGAATGTCAGCACGTCTTATTAAAAATATCAGATCAATAATCTGCTTGTTTTATGGCGTCCTTGTTGAACGCAGCGCCACCGTCCCTCACTCTGAACCGACTGATAAAATGAGTTTGATGCTTTTTTCTTTGAGGTTCGGCTCCAAACTCTGATCTTTACTGTTGGATGAAAACAGAAGAGTTCAGATTATTTGTTGTGCTCAGGTGGAGGAGCTCAGGTGGAGGAGCTCAGGTGGAGGGGCTCAGGTGGAGGAGCTCAGGTGGAGGGGCTCA
>NC_056516.1:38682999-38699986 GCF_014905685.2 Nematolebias whitei
GCTCAGGTGGAGGGGCTCAGGTGGAGGAGCTCAGGTGGAGGGGCTCAGGTGGAGGGGCTCAGGTGGAGGGGCTCAGGTGGAGGGGCTCAGGTGGAGGAGCTCAGGTGGAGGGGCTCAGGTTCCTCAGGGTTTTGTTCTCAGTGATGAGGAAATGGAGCAGGAGATTCTGTGCAGCTTCTGCAGTATTATGGACTCTGTTCCGGTCCTTTGTGGTGAAGATGGAGCTGAACTGCAGGAGCTCGGTTTATGTTCCTCCCCTAAGGTGCTGGATCCACAAGGTCTGAATGAGTTCTCTGCAGGGTAGCTGGACTCTCCCTTAGAGACAGGGTGAGAAGTTCAATTATCAGGAGAGACTCGGAGTAGAACCTCCGCTCCTCCACATCCAGAGGAGACGAGGAGGTTCAGACATCTGGACATGTCCAACTGAGAGGATATCCCGAGGAAGACCCAGGACACGCTGGAGAGACAGTCTCTCTGCTGGTCTGGGAACTCCTCAGAGTCCTCCAGAAGTGCTGGAAGAGGTGGCTGTGGACTTCCCTGATCCAGATGCTGCCCCCGAGACCTGAGTCCAGAACCAGAGGACGGACCAGTGCAGCGATGGGTCCGATTAAAAAGTTTTTGTTTCGTGGACAGGGGAAACAGGCCGTGTTGATGTCGATCATATCCGGTGAGGCTGTTCCTGCTGTTCAGGACCTGGAGGACAAAGAGGTGGTCGACGAGTGCCTGAGGGTCCTGAGAGAACTGTTCAAAGAGCAGGTAGGCTTTAGGGTCAGTCTGTCTGTCCATGCACGTGTCTTTCAGTGGGACTTTTAGAACAGGACTGGATAATCCCCGTTATCTGAAAACAAAGTCTCTGATTTTAGTTTCACCGATCGTTAAAAATCTGAGCAGTGAAAGAAGGTTTTTGTTGTTGTTGTTTGTTTGTTGTTGACAGGAAGTCCCAGAGCCTGTGAGCTTTTTCGTCACACATTGGAGCAAAGACGTGTGGTCCCAGATGTCCTACAGCTTTGTGAGGACGGGGGGCAGTGGCGAGGCCTACGACGTCCTGGCTGAAGACGTTCAGGGAAAAGTCTTCTTCGCCGGCGAGGTAACGCCCACTTCCTCCAACCTCTTCGTTCTTCTGAGAGGTTTAAGAACTTCCTGTCTGAGTCGCAGGTCTTGGTCTAAACGTTCCGGGTCAAGGACTCGAACCGAGAGAAGTCTGGAACGTTTCATTTTTCCACAACTTTAATGTGACTGTTTGCTCTTCAGGCCACAAACCGACACTTCCCTCAGACGGTGACAGGAGCCTACCTCAGTGGCGTCAGAGAGGCCAGCAAGATGGCTGCCGTTTAGGTTTGTCCCCATCTCTGTAAAACACCAGCAGGGGCTCCCGGACCCGAACAGACCAGCACGCCACCGCCGGACTCGTACCGCGAATCGCTCCGTGAGAAGAGCCCGCGCTGTCGCGGGGTCAAGGTGGACTTTCCAGAACCTTTTCTGCAGATTCGAGCTGAAGCGCTCATTTTTTTATGTCATATAAAGTTGTGCTCAAGATGCAGCTGAGTGGAAAAGCAGGATCCTGTTTCAGTGAAATGATAATTCAGTGGTTTGATTTCAGGGGATTTAGGCTGCGTGGAACATCGGTAAACTCTCAGGCTTCTAATCACGAATAAACTGATTAATACTGATTAACAGGGTCGTTCAGAATATCTGAGTAAATTACTGAAGTTTGATCCAATCGTCCTGATTCAAACTAGTTCTTGTGGTTTTCTAGGATCGATGACGTTAACTGATGATTACTTAGTTTTTAGCACTTTTGGTTTAAAGCAGTAAAAAATAAATATAAATCTGTGTGGTGTGTTTTCAGAACCAGATGACCTCCCCCTTTGCTTTCTCAGGGATGTTTTCAGGAAAACCCAGTTGTAACTCAAAGATTGGACTGTTGCTGTTTTCTCTGAACAATAAAGTTCCTGAGGTTTGGAGTTGAACAACGTTTTGTGATTCGTGTCAGCGAATGACGTTTAGGCTTGTGCGTCACTTCCTGTTTGTCTGATGTTCTAGTGCTCGATTATTTATCTTGTCTGTGTGTAATAAACTGAGCTAATAACTCTGTAAAGTAGTTTTATTCGTGGATGCTTTAAAAAAAAATTAAATTTTAAAGTCCGCTTGTTTTCTACACAAATTGCTCGTTAGAAATTGTAACATAAGTCCAGTCAGCAACTGGATCCACTGTTCCACCTGTCTCCGTCCCATTCACACAGGCTCCGTCTTTCATTCTACTGGTTTCTTTCCAATCTTCTCTCCAGAGCTGACCATCTCCCCAGGCTCTCTTCCACCTGCTCCCCATTCTCAGTTCACATTTGATTAGTCAAAGGTTTTATACCCGATGCCCTTTCTGATTCCACACAGTTGTAAAATATTTATTATGTCCAAGTTATCGCCTTTAGGCTATTATAAAATGTAAAAAAAATAATAAAAAGAAACGTAGTTTCACCTGAAAAGGTGCTCTCTGTAAAACAAATTTAATTAGAATGAAAAAATAATTAGCTAAATATATCTAAGCATAATAATTTAGCAATTTATGCTAAATGTAGCTACTATGGGTTAGTTAGCTAGTTATAATTAAATAAATTTAGGTGCTATGATAACATTTTAGCCACCAGCAGGTTAGTTACATTTACCGGCTGTTATACTAATTTAGCTATAGTTCACTAATGTAGCCACCTATAGGCTAGTTAGCTAAATTTAGCTGGTAATAAATATTTTGAAGCCAACTCAGTTCAGTTTTGTTGCTAAGCGACCCTGAGGGCTCGTGTGCGTTACGTCATCAACACGCGCCGACGTACAACCTAAACGGAAGAGAAAGAGGCGAGTCGATGAAACCGATTGTTTTCTGTCCATTGTCTGTATTTTCGCGTGGCGGTAACCGTCTCTGTGTCCCGGTGACGCTGTCGGGTGAACGTACAGACGCACTGAAGCTGTAAATCATTTATATTTTTAAAGAAGGGGGTGGCTGACCGTCACAATGGACTCCGCTGACTCGGACACGGCTGATCGTCGCTCCGCAGGTGAACCAGGTGAGTCCCACATAAACCAGTCAGCGTGTACACGTGCACAGCGCTGCCCAGTCCTCATCTTTTGATACTTATCCCCCCGCATCATGATCCAGACCTTCATGTGGTCTTTATCAACATTTAAGGCTTCTTGGGTTCTTCAGAGTTTTTTCTTTGTTCTTTGCCGTTTTCCCTCCACGTGAGGAATGTTTTTAACTCTGAATCATTCATACATTAAAAACTAAACTCAAGGGATGGACCAGAACTCATCCAAGGCTAAGTAACAGATTTGTGTAAAGAACGGACCTTCTTCTCTTGGTGGGAACTCAGATCTGCTCAGTCCAGTCAGAACCAGGTCTTTGTCGGGAGAAACTGCATAAAGACCAACAGAATATTTTAAACAGGTTCAGACTAGTTTTCTCACTTTTATCACAATATTCTTGTTATTTTCTATAATATTTCTGAGTCAGCTGTTCCAGGTGTTAAAACGTACCGACATCTATAAACCATCTGTAATAATTATAATTATATTAATATAATATATATATAATTATGTTAATTATAATGATCAGTTCTCATTTTTCTGACCAATCAGACAAGGACAACTCCAGCTCTGAAGATGATTTCATCCCACTGTCGAAGCTGCTTGAGAAGCCAAAGCTCAACAAGAGTTCTCGTGACAACGGCCACAGCTTGACGTCCAACACGAACTCCAAAACAAACAAAGGTGAAGAGGAACAAAAGATGCACGGAGTTGTTTTAACCCGGGTTTAATTCTTTCTACCGTCACGTTTGGATCTTTTCTCATAGATGATTCCTCGGACGACGAGCCGCAGATAAAGAAGAAAAAAGGCAAAAAGAAAGCTGCTCCTTCCAAACCAGGTGGCTCCTTTACTCCGTGTCACCCCTGTTCTTCAGCGGGGCTTCGGTTTGTTTAAACTTTTTAAACATTTGTCTCTTCAGAGCCCGACACTGACGGCGACTCTGACAACGAGCCTCTGATCAAAATCGCCAAAACGTCCAAACCAGCAAAAAAACGGAGCTCAGTGACGCCAAAAAAATCTGCTAACAGGAAGAGGGAAGGTGAGATCACTTCCTGTCTGGGGTTGTTGTTGTTTACGTTTTGATTTTCACTCCTGTCATCCGTTTGTCTCCACAGCGTCGCCAGATAAACACGAAAGCTCAGATGACGAACCTTTAATTGAAATTGCCAAGAAGCTTCAGCCACGGCAGAAGAGAAGAGCTTCTCTCGCCTCGCCTAAACAAGCAACTCCAGGTTTTAAATCCCAACGGAACGCGGCCAGGAAGAGCGGTAGGTCCAACACCACGAAGCAGTTCTTCCTCTTTGTTGTTGTGATTAAATTGTACTTGTTGTTTTAGTTAATTACGCTGAGACGCACAGCGAGCACAGCTCAGACGACGAGCCTCTGGCGACTTTAACGAAGAAAAGATCGGACGCTCCCAAAGACAAAACGACTTCGTCCAACAGGAGAGGACGAAGAGCAAAAACACAGAAAGGTCGGCAGCTTCTTGAGCAGCGCTCACGCTTTAACCTCACGCTGTTCAAACACTAACTTCTCTGGCTTTTCAAAGACTCTTCATCCTCAGAGAAAAACTCGGACGAAGACGACGTTCCTCTGACCAAACTCGTTTCCCGGAAGAAAAACGCGAAGAAGAGCAACGTGTCTCGAGGCCGGCTGGCCAAAAAGACAAAAGGTAATCCAACAGGAAGCCTGAAGGTTCGGCGAGTGTCCCACCACGAATACGTCCTGAACGTCTCTGCTGCGTCTGTTTGGCAGAAACGAGTGATGGGAGCTCCGACGACGAACCGTTGGTTCACCCGGTAAAGACAAACAAAACGAAAGCATCGACTCAGAAGAAGAAAACAAAAAGTCCAAGAAAAAAACCTCCAACAGGTAAAGACCAAGTCTCAGGACAGAAACTACATGAGTTGTGTCGGTTTTACTTAAAATAAAGAAACTTCTTGATGATTGTTGACACGGTCGTCTTAAAACCCTTCAACAAAATATTTCATGTTTCATCCCAACGAGAGCAAAGTCTCAGCGGACTGACACTAAAACCTCGGCTCACTTAAATATAATCCTTTGAACAACAAAGTCCATGCTCAATAATCCAGGAGATCCTTTGAACATGAAGGAAATTTCAAACTTTACACCAGGGGTCTCAAACTGAACTTACCTGGGGGCCGCTGGAGGAGGAGTCTGGGCGAGGCTGGACCGCATCAAGTACTCCACAAAAAACTACAATTAAAAACTACATTGTTGTTATTGCTAGTACCACGCAGCCCCCTGCGAATAACAAGCGGCCATCAGGGCACTAACGAGCCGTTGTCAGGCCGATCGTCCTGGATCATGTGAGCAGCTGGTTCTGGATGTCAACAAACTGATCCACTATGAGAAGCTGCTGTTTATAAGACTGAGTTTGTTGCAGCTCCTCAGACTGAAGAAGTCCTTTGGATAAAAGATGAAACATTTCAACAATTTTTAATTTTTTTTTAACCCATCCAGAGGATCTGACTTAACTTTTTTCCTACCTGATTATTGAGCATGCATCAAGTTATGTGTAGCTACATTCTTTTCAATTGATTTTACCGACATTCAAAACTTCATTACCGTTTTAGCGTCAATACAGAAAGTACCAAAACACACAAAAAATATAACTAATGCATCAAACAACAACTGGGTGCATATATCAGACATTTGTGCACAATTCTGCTTCCATTATATATCAGAAATTAATTGTTTTACCTCTACAACGGAGAGAGGAGTACTTGGCCTCGATGCGCGGCCCGGTGGCTGTTAACAGCAGAATCCCAATGGAGTTCTGAATTAGCGGCGACAGCAACTCTGTTCAAACCAACGCTTCAGTGATCGATCACACGGTTGTTGGAGACATGAAACAACCTCCGAGTTTAAAAGTGGAACATTAGGGGTTATCCAGGTGTTTATGTCTCTCAGACGAGCTTGGGTTCATCATGTCTCATGGATAAATATTAGAGATAAATAGTGTTGATCCCGTCCTGCCTAATAACTTGACATAAATAAAGTCAAAAGTATCGCTCCAAACACTCAACCCTGAGGAACTCCTTGACTAAGTGATGTAGAACAGGAGCAAACTCGATGAGATAAGTGTGACTTTTCATTAAAACCTTTTTGTTTCAGACGAGTCGAGCAACGTTTCCGAGGACGAGGCGACGGCTCCGACGCTCAAACACCCTCAGGTGACCAAAACGGCTCGAGTCCTGCTGAAGAGGTGCGACGTTGGAGGGTCAGCGGCAGCTCTGACGAAGTCCAGACCAGGTACTGGTTTAATTTCACTTCCTGTTGATGCTGAGGGGTCCGGTCTAAAACTGATCCTCCGTGTTCTTCACAGCAGGAAGGAAAGCAGCTAAAGTGAACTGGGAGGGATCTTCAGACGAAGAATAGAAGCAGAACGCTGCAGTTTGTTCTCGTGTTTTATAATCTGTTTTAATCCAAAGGTTTCCGCTTCAGACCACGTGTTTCCAGCCTTGTCCTTTTTTATTTCACACTGTGCTCCGTTTGTTTGCATCGACTGGTTTTATATAAAACAAAAGAAGTTTCAAACCCGTTCTTTCTGCATGGACTTCTTCACATCTGCTCCAGCTGCTGGATTCCTTTACAGTCGGTAAATAAACAAAATACTCCAATTCCAATGAAAGTATAAAAAGCTGAAGTAAATACTCTGATGGTCGAGTTGCACAAAGGTTTTCTCACATCACATTTTACAAAAGTCCACTGGAATAAAGTTTTAATGTTAAAAAATGTAATCAAAAAATTAATGCGTTTATTGAATTAAATAAACTGTTGCCTTTTATTACTTTTATTGGAATATTTCAAGGAATTTGAAAAACAAAGTGTTTTTAGTTAAATCCTTTAAAAAAAGTTTAGTTTGAAAAATGAAAGTGACGTAATTCATCCCGACTGTTTATAAATGTACGTACAATATGTTGAAGTATATGAAATAATAAATGTTGGGTTTTTTAATCTAAAAACTCATTTCAACTTGTTTTATTCATCTGTTTTATCTATTTTATCTATTTTATCTATTTCATCGTCTGCTGGGGAAAAAAAAGTAAATCTGAGGATTATTTACAAACAAGAACTTAAAAAAACTAAACTATTCTCAAATATTTCTGACTCGCTTCATGACAATAAACTTCTTTCAGCTTTTCTCTCTTCAGGGGTGTCCACAGTGAGTCCTCCTCCACTTCACTTTGTCCTCTGTGTCCTATGTCCTCACTCTGTCCTCTGTGTCCTCCGTCCTCACTCCAACTACCTCCATGTCCTCTCTAACTGCATCCATACGTCTCCTCTTTGTCTTTTTCTTGCAGCTGCATTTCTAACATCCTTCTACCGATATACCCACTGTCCCTCCTCTGGACATGTCCATACCACTGTCCCTCCTTTGGACATGTCCACACAATCTCAGTGTGTCCTCTCCAACTTTATCTCCCAGTTGTTCAACCTGTGCTGTACCTCTGATGATCTCATTCCTGATCTTCTCCATCCTTGTCTCTCCTAAGGAGAACCTCAACATCTTCATTTCTGACACTTCCAGTTCTGTCTCCTGTCTTTTTGTCCATGTCTCTGTCTCCAGACCATACAACATAGCTGGTCTCACCACTGTCTTGTAAACTTTTCCTTTGACCTTTGCTGACACCCTTTTACCATTAAAAACTTTCAAAACAATAAAAATGTCAGCTGTAGGAGCTGGTGCCATCTGGTGGCAAAGTTAGGAACTGCACGAGTCACAACAGAAACGTTCATATATATTTATTTATATATATATATATATAATAAGTCAAGTGTTTTTATTTTAATACTAACATAATTTGTAATGAAAACACATTTCTTATTTTATCCGATTCTAGTTGGATTAAAATACGAGGATTAAAAATTATTAATATTGTTTTTGTTCAGATAGACATTAAATCTATTCGAAGTGAATTCAGTTAGTTGTTTCTCGTGCAGCCTAAAGAAAACACGAATCTGAAAAAAATCTTAAATGTCTTTTAAAAAATTAAAAAAATAAAAATAAAGTCAGATTTTTTTTTTTGTATAAGTTTTACTTTTGTTATGAGTGCTTAGTGTATATTTAGTTAATGTTTTTCTTAGTTCATATCTTAGATGTTATTACTGTTTTTCTTATACATTTTATTGTTGGATGTAACTGGGACCCTGTGTACATAGTTTCGCTCCACCACATGTACCACATGAGGTGCGAATGACAATAAAGAATCTCTGACTCTGACTTTTGTGGGTCTATAACGGATATGACGTCACAGGTTTCGGTTTTAACCTTTTTTTTCATGAGAAATGTGCAGAACTGAAGTTTTCAACATTGGAAAAAGGTAATAAACAGTAAATTACTCCCACATGTTGTGCGCATGCTCAGTTTGAAAGTGAAACTTGTCAATCGGAGCGTTTGTGCGCATGCGCAGACTGAAGCTAGAACTAGTAAAGTTTAAGAGCTGTAAACATCACGGACTGTTTGAAGGTTGGACATAGATTCTTCTTTTACAAGTTAAAGGTTTACGTCGTTTTTGTTCCTGTAATGCCTTTAAAATTGTTATTATTTAAAGTTTAATTGGTTTTATGAGTATTGTTGCTCAGTAAAATAAATCTAAAACCACAAACACCTTGACAGGTACTTTCACTTCCGGTGAGACGTTTAAAGAAGCTCGGGTCGATCAAAGGTTAAAGAGCAAACAAAACTGTTGATTTAACATTTATAAAAAAAACATGTTGCTAGAATAAAAATAAACACACTATAAAGATCTAGGATCCACACTGCAGGCTAAACATAACTTTTTTTAATTTAATCTTTATACAGGTTAATCCCATTGAGCCTCGGGGACTCATTTATGGTATGGTATGGTATAAAGTTTATTCATTTTAAAAAAGTACAAAACAATTCCATAACAATATAAAAAGATACAAAAGATTTAAAATGAAAGGCAGCAGAAAGAAGAAAAAATCTTATTATATCTGCCCCTTTTTTCAAACAATTATTTCAGACATAATAATCTTCAAGTAACAGAACAAAATGAATAACTTTCTAATTTTTCTAATTCTAATACAAAACACACACTAAGCTACTTCATATATACTTTTTTAACAATTCAGCTTTGATCTTTTTCTTAAATGTTCACATTGACTTGACATTTTTCACATCACTCTCTAGAACATTCCACAATCCAACTCCTTGGATTGAGGTAGACCTTCCCTTCAGACTAGTTCTGAATTTTGGTTTGACAAATATCTCTATCCCCTTAAGATTGTAACAACTTTGTCTTTTAACAAAATTTCTTTGGATATTTAATGGTAATGTGTTATTTTGAGCCCTATACATAACTGATAAAATACTATAATCTACCAAATCATGGAACTTCAATAACTTCAGTTGATAAAATAATGTACTTGATGGGTGACTGTAATGCTTTCTGGTGATAATTCTTACAGCTCTTTTCTGTAAAATGAAAATAGGTTTTGTAAAAGTTTTACACGCTTTCCCCCAAACATCAATGCAATAGATTAAATGTGGAACAATGATTGTGTTATACAACATGTACAGAGCTTTATCATTTAATAATTCCCTGACTTTGTATAGTAGTGCAATACATTTAGATATTTTTGTTCTTACAGAATTTATGTGATTTTTCCATGTTAGCTGTTCATCAATGATTACACCCAAAAATTTAATCTCATTAACTCTACAAATCTCAACAGCCTCAATTTTAAATGGATCATCAACAGTTCTCTTTTTGTTACTAAATTTACAAGAGACACCTGATTTTAATAAAGAGTGATGACAACAATAGACAATCATAAAGGATGTGTACAAAGTGAGAATAAAAAGTGAAAATAAAATGGGATTAAAAAGTAACAAAAAAACAGCTAGATTATAAGTCAAATGTAGAATCTAAAAACAGGAACATGTTTGCATTGGTCCCTGCCAGGAGTCCAACAGATTCTTAAAGCCACTTAGAGAGGTCAAAGGTCCAGAGCTTCAGGTCTGTTTGTAAGATATTCCAGGAAACAGGAGCGGAGTAGGAGAAGGTCCTTTTGTCTAGTTCAGTCCTCACTGAGGGAACACTGCAGGTAATGATGTCCTGAGAGCGCACGCTGTAGCTGCACTCACACAGAGACATGTAGGAGGAGATGTATGAAGGCAGCAGACCAGGAAGTGATTTAAAGATGAAGATGTACCAGTGGGAGAGTCTGTGTGAAGGTAATGGTGACCAGTTAACCAGTGAATACTGGGTGCAGTGGTGGGTACGGTAGTTACAGCCAGTTATGAATCTTAGTGCACCATGATAGACAGCATCCAACATCTGCAGCATCCAACATCTGCAGCATCCAACATCTGCAGGTTCTTGTAGGAGCGTTCATGTAAATAATGTCACCGTAATCAATGGAGGGAAGGAAAGTCACAGATACAAGGTGTTCCTCAGGGTTCAGAGTTAGACAGGATCTGTTTCTGAAAAAGAAACCCAGTTTAACTTCCAGTTTCTTTACCAAGTTTAACACGTGGAGCTTAAAAGATGTGAATCGACCAAGATACCCAAATATTTATAGGAATCAACAAACTCAATGGGGACACCATTTGAGGATAAAATCAAAGGAAGAACTTCTGGGACCGACTTCCTGTTTATATCCCACTATCTAATTTATCCCAGTTTATCATTTTTATTTTCCCACTAATTTATCCCAATATCCCACTTCTTTATGACTGAACTGGATCAATCAGACTTTCTAATCAGACCAAGGTCCTGTTCATTAAAGGTCCTACAGCAGATGCCTTTAGTAGGTCATTTGTGTAGTTTGCTTGGTAGGAAGGTTGTTTGGTTGGTTCTGTAAGAAATTTGGTACTTTGTTGATCGCAAAAGGACATTTAAAATTCCGTTTTATAAAATAATGAAAGTGAAAACGGATCTTCCTGCTCTCTGCACTGATGTTTTCCTGATCTTTGTAGAGGAACCACGAGTCTAACATGGTCCAGATGATTTTACTGATGATCACAGATCGGTCGTGTCGTGATGCAGATGTCATCGACGTGTTTGTTTGTATCATTTTGTAGTAAATGGTTTATAACCTAAAAATAATCTGCTTTAGTTCGGTCATGAAATTAATCTTCAGTGAATTGATCCGTTTGTTTGTTCTGCTGAACGAAGTGGTTCTGTTCACAGGTTCTAAACGTGTTCTTCTTTGTGTCCGTCGTTCTCAGATGGATGTCCAGGTTGAAGCTACGATCCTCATGGATCGTTTCCTGGATCGGGCGGAGGTGCAGAGGACGATCAGGTCACATGGCTTTAAAGTTCAGGATCTGGGCCGAGGCCAGGTTCAGGTTCAGGGTTATTTTATGGAGCTGAAAGCTCTGAAGGCCCATTTGGACCAGCTCGTTGTTCCTCTGGTTCCTCCTGGAGCTGGTTCTGAACACTACACTGAAAGTGATCCTGATGGAGGAAGATCTGAGCCTCCTTCCTCCTCCTCACAGAGACATCCAGCCGCCCAGGACTACAGGACCTCCTCGTCTGTGGACCACCAGGCGTCTGGAGAGTCGATCATCGTGGACTCTGATGTGTTCAGGTACGCCCAACAGCTCAGGACAAACGAGCTCAACAGCATCCGGACCGGCCGTGGTGTAGAAATTATGACGAGGGAGGATGGTGAGAGCACCATCATCAGTTTTCAGGGACGGAGGTCCAGGAAGCTGCAGAACCTTCTGGATGATCTGAGCCAGTCTCTAAGGACACAGGAAGTTCCTCTGAGGGACTTGAACCAGCGGGGACAAGTTCTGTTAGAGAGGATTCAGCAAAACCAGAACATCTCTGGGTCAGTTCTGGTCTGTAAGATGGAGGACCGACTGCACCTCATCGGTCCGTCCAAAGACAGCTACGAGCTGAAGCAAAGGCTGCTGGGAAAACTGATCGACCAATCAGGACCCAGGAGTCGGACCGTGGCTAAGAGGAGCAGCTCGGTGCCGCTGCCTGGTCCAAAGAACTCCGGAGGAGGCGCAGTGGCTGGTTCCTCCCCGTCAGGACCTGCTGCTCCGAGCAGACGGAGTCAGAAGGAGGAAAAACGTGTGTCCTCTCCCGGGAAAACTAAACGTTTTTTTTCCAGTTTTAGTCTGAAGAAAACGAAGCCGGTCGAGCGACCAGGACCCAGAGGACGGACCGTGGCGACAACCTCCAGAGGGAGGAGCAGCTCGGTGCCGCTGCCTGGTCCGAAGAGCTCCGGAGGAGGAGGAGGAGGAGGAGGCGCCGTCGGTCCGTCTGCAGGTGAAGCGGCTGGGTCCCCCCCATCAGGACCTGCGAGTCTGTCCGAGTCCCGGGAAAAGAGACAGTCAGAAAAACTAGACCAGAAGAAGGACAAAATCTGTCTTCTCCTGTGAAAACTAAGTGTTTTTAGTTTTAGTTTAATTCCAAGAAAAAAATAAAAACAGAAGTTTAAAAAGAGAAAGAAAGAAAAACGATCAAATATTCTTTATCTTTGGGCATATTTTATGTTTTCTAGTTTCTAAAATCCTAAACTGCTACAATAAGACACAAAATGAAGGTTTTTAAATGAGGAGTCGAAGGTTATTCATGAGGAAGCATGTCGAATAATTAATATCTTACCTGTTGCAGATGGCTCTCTCTGTGGCCTCAGTTTGGAGAAATGCAGTTAAAATGTGACTGTAAGCTAATGGCTAATCAGCTAGCTTATAGCACCCCTTGGCTGCACAGGAAGTGCCACAGCTAGCTGCTTCTGCTGCTTTCTCCTCATCCACATTTATTTCATTACCCATAAATTTCAAAAACACGTTTATAAAACGGTGAGCTGAAGTTCTGGAGCTGTCGGTTCTGATCCACTTTGACCGTCTGGTCATTTCTTCAAATGTCAGCTGTTCAGAGAGCTATGTACAACAGGTTAGATGATAACTGCTCACATTTTTCCTGCAGAACCACAGAATCATCTGTTTCTGTTTTAAACTTGAACAAAAATATAAATATACAAAATGAGTTTAAACTGATTAAAACCAGCTTTAAACAGCTGCGGCGGCCATCTTGAATCCAGTTGACTCCAACTCGTCCAGTTTTTACGAGTTCTTTGTTTTATTAAATGTTGAACTTTTGAATTCACTCCTGAGGTGTTTGTTGATTAAATGAATTAAATTTAATTAAATTAAATGTGACTGGTTGGTGTCCGTGTTGTGTTGTCGATGTGACGCCTCTGAGGCCGGAGCAGCAGAGAGGAAGTGTGAGGAGGAAGAGACCCAGAGGAAGTTCTGATGAGGATCTGAAAAGCAGCCGAACCTCCAGAACCACATCAGCTGAAGGTGAGCGCTCTGCAGGAGGTGGAGGACGACTCGAGCTCAGGTCTGATCAGATTTACTTTTAACAGCTAAATTTATCAGAAATTTGCAACAAAAAAGCAGAACCTGAAAACTTCTGGTTTGTCTCTTTAGTTGAAGATTTTTAAACATTTTGTCTAAATCTAAACTGATAAAAACGGCTTTTTACAAAAACACCGTCTGAACGCAGACATGGAAAAATGCAAACGTGCAGAAAAGAAGCCAAAACAGTAACTAAAAGCTAAAATTAGAAAAATTACATGAGCTACAAAGCGTAAAACGGTCACTAAAACTATTAGCACAACAGTAGCTAAAAGCTAAAATGAGCAAAGTACTTTATAGCTAAATGAAGTAAAACTAGCTAAAATTAGCTAAATTGTAGCTATAATCTAAGATGAGCACAACAGTAGCTAAAAGCTAAAATTAGAAAAATTACACAAGTTAAAATGAGTTAAACTGAGTTAAACTGTCACTAAAACTATTAGCACAACAGTGGCTAAAAGCTAAAATGAGTAAACTAGCTTAAAGCAAAATTAAGTAAACTGTAGCTAAAATTAGCACAACACTGGCTAAAAGCTAAAATGAGCAAACAATAGCTAAATTAATTCAAACTATCTAAAATTAGCTAAATAGTAGCTATAATCTAAAAGTAGCACAACAGTAGCTAAAAGCTAAAATGAGCAGAAGAAAACTGAGCCCGTTTACTGAAGATTTCAAGGAGAACAAAGTTTCTGAAGGAACTGAATAAATCTGTATTTCTATGAGGAAACTATTTGTAAATAAAGTAAAATATAATTTTTTAATCTTTATATTCTGGTCCAGGCTTGTCCTCCTCTGTCCAGCAGGAGGCGCTGTGGCTCCTCCTCCCTCAGACTCACCTGCACAACTGTTTAAAATAAACTGATGGTGTTTTATGAAACAGAAATATGTGACTTTATGAACTCATAGCTGCTTGAATCCAATCCACGTTTATTATTGTAAAATAAAAATCTGAGCTTTAATCAGAGCGTTTGCATAACTTTAACAATTTTACACAATCAATCAATCAATCAATCAATCAACCTTTATTTATACAGGTAAATCCCATCACAATAATTCCACCTTCAGTTTGCCCGTTAAAACTAGGAGTTAGTTACGTCTTCGTCCGCTCGGTGTCTCCGCTGTAAGGCTGAAGGTGTTCAGTAAACCCCACAGAGGTCAAAGGTCACACAGCCAAACTCTTACAGAGCTCAGGATCTTCTCTTCAAAACTAACCTTACACACCATCGAGAGTCGGACCTTCTGGTGCCAGAACATGATGTTTCATGAGCGGTGAGCTCAGGTGTGTCCAGGCTGTTTACAGGGGGACAGGTAGTCACAGGGCCGACTGGTATCCTGGTGTGTAACACTGACCAGGGACCACAGGAAGCTGAGGACGGAGTGTCTCAGGAGCTCAGAGACGACTGACATGTTGAAGGTAAAGACAATCAGATCGTCTCCATCAGCTCCATGTTCCTCTGAGAGCAGCTGCAGATTACTCAGGAGGTTAAAGGTCCACGGGACTGGAGACAGTCTCCCTGGACGTGTCCACAAGAAGACAAGTGACGACAAACTGAAGAGGCAGATAAAACGAACGGTGGCCAGAGAGTCCAGATGTTCAAAGAGATCAGAGGTCAAAGGTCATCAGGGTCAGACCTCACCATCAGCCTGAGACAGAGTGGACTTGATGGAAGACAACCGAGGACACAGATCAGAAAACAGACTGTCTTCTCTGTCCTCTGGACAGAGGAGACAACTGGAGCCCATCAGCTTCATGTCCACAGACCCAAAAGAACCAGAACCTACAGTGGAACATGGAGGAGGCCCAGTTCTGTTCTGGTCCTGCTGTGCTGCATCTGGATCTGTGCAGGGTCCAATGAAACCTCAAGACTATCAAGACCTTCTGGATTAAATGTTCTGCTCGGTGTCAGTCTCAGCTCATGGGTCCTCCAAGACGACCCAAAACACCAGGACTGGACCAGAACTAAACCCTGGACCCAAGAGTCCTGATCTAAACCCTGCTGAACATCTGGAGAAGAACCTTCAGACCTGAGACAGCTGGAGCAGTTTGATCAGGACTGGACCTGGACACCTGAGGACAGAAGACCTGAGGACAGAACACCTGAGGACAGAACACCTGAGGACAGGTGGACAGAAGACCTGGGGACAGGTGGACAGAAGACCTGAGGACAGGTGGACAGAAGACCTGGGGACAGGTGGACAGAAGACCTGAGGACAGGTGGACAGAAGACCTGGGGACAGGTGCAGAGGTCTCAGAGTTACAGAATCTCAGCAGGTTGATCAACGTAAAGTTCATGTTTTAAAATAATTCAGTTGAACCAAATTGAAAAGTTTTAATTTTTATTGTCTTTTTATTTCTAATAATTTCAGCGACCTTTGTTGTTGTTGTTTGTTTTTCGACAACAAACGTGTGTTGGTCTGTAAATAAAACAGCTGTCAGGGACTCGGGGCCTCTCGCGGCACCAAAGTGAACATTGGTCACGTGTCAGAGTCAGAAATTGTTTCTGGAGCCAAAGATAAAAGTGAGCGAGCGGCGGGTTAGACATGTTAGATGTCTAGATGTTTGAGGCAGGAAGAGGCGTGGAGGAGGATGCAGAAGAGGCGTGAACGTTTTCTGAGCCTCTGGGTGACGTGCTGCAGCTTGCAACCACAGCTGTGATGAGCACACCAAAGATCTCGCCACGCCTCCACTCTCACGTCCTCCTTTCTCTTCCTGCTTCAGGCTCCGAGCTCCTCGCCTGCTCTCACGTTCTGCTTCTGTTTGAGCTTCGAGGAGCGCAGGGATGGCCGAGCTGGAGGGTCTGGAGTTCGGCAAGTCGGACTTCGTTCTGCTGGACGAGGTGACCATGGAGCAGTTCATGGAGAACCTGAGGATGAGGTAGGACCTGAGGAGATGAGCTCCAAACTGCTCCTGTTGGAGTTGAGCTCAGTGAGAACGGTTCCTCACGTTATGAACTTTACTGACACACACAAACATTAAAACTCAAAAACTGGAGGATGAGAAGATGGAACGAGTCTGAGTCACTTCTGTTCCTGCTCAGCCTCAAATGTCAGCCTGCTGCTTTGATCAGCTTCACCACAAGATGGACAATCATGTCAGTGTGTGCACATGTGTGTCTGTTAGCAAAATATATCATCAACCTCTCAGACTTTGATGAAACGTTCAGGATTAAATCACTGGATGTTGAATTACAACTGATTAACTTTTGTAGCCAATCCAATTCAAGATGGCCGCCACAGCCAGTTGGTTTTAGAGATCAGAAAATAGCCATAGCTCAGTCAGTTCACAGATATTTTACTAAAGTTTGGAATCGTAGTAGCTGAAGTTTCCTGGAGACAGAAAAAATGCAAAAATTTACCAAACAGTTTAAAAAACACTGAGAAGTTTTATCTCCTCACCTGATCAGACCAACCTCGAGGGAAAACTTGAACTTTTACTTGTGTGACGTTAAACTGTTCAGACCAAAGGGAAGACACCTGAACGAGCTGCTGACGTCACCTCGAGTCACGTTAAATCTGCTGACGTCACGTTAAAT
>NC_056516.1:38699996-38700810 GCF_014905685.2 Nematolebias whitei
CTGACGTCACCTCGAGTCACGTTAAATCTGCTGACGTCACGTTAAATCTGCTGACGTCACGTTAAATCTGCTGACGTCAAGTTAAATCTGCTGACGTCACGTTAAATCTGCTGATGTCACCTCAAGTCACGTTAAATCTGCTGACGTCACGTTAAATCTGCTGACGTCAAGTTAAATCTGCTGACGTCACGTTAAATCTGCTGACGTCACGTTAAATCTGCTGACGTCACGTTAAATCAGCTGACGTCACGTTAAATCTGCTGACGTCACGTTAAATCTGCTGACGTCACGTTAAATCGGCCAATGTCACTTTAAATCTACTGACTTCACGTTAAACCCGCTGACGTCATGTTAAAGCTGCTGACGTCACGTTAAAATCGGCTGACGTCACGTTAAAGCCGCTGACATCATGTTAAAGCCGCTGACATCATGTTAAAGCTGCTGACATCATGTTAAAGCTGCTGACGTCACGTTAAACCCGCTGACGTCACGTTAAACCCGCTGACGTCACGTTAAACCCGCTGACGTCATGTTAAATTGGCTGACATCATGTTAAAGCCGCTGACGTCATGTTAAATCGGCTGACATCATGTTAAAGCTGCTGACATCATGTTAAAGCTGCTGACGTCATGTTAAATCTGCTGACATCATGTTAAAGCCGCTGACGTCATGTTAAAGCCGCTGACGTCATGTTAAAGCCGCTGACATCATGTTAAAGCTGCTGACATCATGTTAAAGCTGCTGACATCATGTTAAAGCCGCTGACGTCATGTTAAAGCTGCTGACATCATGTTAAAGCTGCTGACATCATGTT
>NC_056516.1:38700820-38717466 GCF_014905685.2 Nematolebias whitei
TTAAAGCTGCTGACATCATGTTAAAGCTGCTGACATCATGTTAAAGCCGCTGACGTCATGTTAAAGCCGCTGACATCTTGATTTGGGTTGACTCAAAAAATTACATTCAGTGAATTTAATCAAAATCTGTCCAGTGGCTTATGAGATATTTTTCTAACAGGCAGACACAGATCTCATGCTATAAATTAGCTCTCAGAGTATGAGTTCCGGAAGACTCTCAGCTACTACCACATCAAATTTAAGCTGAATATCTGTCAATCTGATGGAGTTTTAAATATTTTAGTGTTTTTTATGGTCACTTTACTGCGGCAGCCATCTTGAACTGGGTTACCTCGGTTAAATAAAACGATGCAGCTGATTCTGAAACGCCCCTCGTTTAGTGACAAACCACACCGAGTGTAACACTCACCATTACGAGTGAACTTTAAACCCTGACGCTCAACGTTCCATCCTTCCTGTTTGATTTTTGGACAGAAAGTGTTTTGATGCCGAGCTAACACATTCTGACCTTTGTTAACCAGTCGGCACAAGTTTCTGAGGTGCTGGTTAAATATTTGTGACAAACTTTAGTCTAATTACCTCAGACACAGGCTCCTGCTTCAGCTGTCAACTTCTGTTTAAACTTTAGAGGCTGAGCGTTCCTCACAGCAATGCCTGTCACCTGTCATCTTCTATATTTTTACATAAGTATGACCTCTGTGACCTATGATGACATCATCAGATTTTTACACAAGTCTTAAAAGTAGACCAAGAGAACCCAGCTAAACAAATGAGACAAAAATATTATACTTGGTCATTTATTTATTGAGGAAAATGATCCAAGATTACATTTTAGTGGTAAAAGTATGTGAACCTCTGGGATCACATTGACTGATGTTGATGTTCATGAGTCCACCAGGAGACTCTGAACAACAACGGTTCATGGCAGGTTGAAGGAGAAACCACTGCTCTCCAACAGGAACATGCTGCTCGTCTGCAGTTTGATAAAGATCACGTGGACGAGCCAGAAGACCGTTGGAAGAACGTTCTGTGGACCATGAGACGAAGAAGAACTTTGTGGTTGAAATGAAAAGAGTTCTGTTTAGAGAAAGGACAAGAGCATTCCTGCAGAAGAACCTGATCCCATCTGTGGAACATGGTGGTGGTAGTATCATGGTTTGGGTCTGTTCTGCTGCATCTGGGCCTGGACTTCTTGCCATAATTGATGGAACAATGAATTCTGAATTATATCAGAGAATTCTGAAGGAACATGTCAGAACATCTGTCCATGAGCTGAATCTAAGAGAAGGTGGGTCCTGCAGCAACACAACGATCCTCAGCACACGTGTGGTTCTACCAAAGAATGTTCAAGAAGAATGACGTTCATGTTGTGGAAGGACCGAGTCAAAGTCCTGACCTTCATCCAATCCAGATGTGGAAGGACCTGAAGCTGCAGCTCATGTGAGGAGTGGTGGCGCAGAGGTTAGAGAAGGTGGGCCTGTGATCGGAAGATCGCTGATTCAACTCCCGGTACCGACAACATCAAAAATGTGGGTGGGGTAGGTGAAGCACCCACACCTGCCTCCACCCTCATTGGCTCCACTCTGGGTCCATGAGCAAGGCCCTTAACCCCCATCTGCTCCCTAAACAGGTCTCTCTTGAAAATGAGTTCTCGTGGCTCAGTGACACTACCTGGATAAATGAAGGTAAATGAAACACCAGCATCCAGAGTTGAAGCTGTTCTGTACGGAGGAATGGATGAAAGTCCTCCAAGGAGAGCAGGACTGATCAAATGTTACCAGAAACGTTTAGTTGAAGTTAATGCAGCACAGGGCTGGTGCTGGTGGTGGTGGGGGGTGGTGTCACAGTACTGAAAGCAAAGGTTCACATACTTTTACCACTCACAAATACGTAATATTGGATCATTTTCTTCCATAAATAAATTACCAAGTATTCGTTCATTTGTTTAACTGGTTCTCTTCATCTACTTTTAGGACTTGTGTGAAAATGTGAAGCTGTTTTAGGTCATATTGAAGCAGAAATACAGAAAATTACAAAGACTTTGCAAACTTTGAAGCACCGCTGTAGCAGCCCATAAACCCCTGCAGCTTGTTCGAGAACACACGGGTCGCACAGAAACACCTTTTCAAACCACAAGTTTCATTTCCTGCTTTCAGTGAACAAACTCTTGTGTCACTTCCTGTCATCGCTGCGTGACATCAGGGCGTCAGGGGTGGTTTGACACAAAGATAAAACCCCACACTGGTCTGTGGACAGATTATTTATATTAAAAGAGTCAGAAATGTGTGAAGTTTAATCTTAAATACCTGCAGCTGAGCGAGTGTTTTCTGCTTGGGCAGGTTTGAGATGGGCCGGATCTACACCTACATCGGGGAAGTGGTCGTCTCCGTTAACCCCTACAGACAGATGGACATTTATGGCCAAGATACCATCGATGCATACAGAGGCCGGGAGCTGTACGAAAACCCTCCTCACCTGTACGCCGTGTCTGATGCTGCTTATAAGGCCATGAAGAGACGAGCTAAAGACACCTGCATAGTCATCTCAGGTGTGTCAGCTCCGTTTATCAACTGTCCAAACGCAGGTTCATCGAACACGAGCTGATCTGCATTTGATTATCTCAGTCTGACCCTGTCTGAAAAATTGGAGTCACAGAATTTTACTTATGGAAAAAAAAATAATAATCACATTTGAATAAAACATTAATCTATTAAAAGAACACGAAAATTAAGACCAGTGGCCGTCTGTATCTAATCAATCAACTTTATTTTTCAAACACATTTAAAACACCAAAGTGCTTAACAAAAAAATCAACTAATAACACTTTAGTCCAAATATAATGCAACAGATGCATGAAAATATATTTAGTCATAAACCAAACAGTAGAAATCTAGATGAAACTGAATTAAGAACACAAATGGACACCTAAAGTAGTGAGGTTTATTTAAATTAATTGTTTTAAAAGAAAACTGCACGGTGTTGCAGATTGTTTTTTATGCAGTCAGTTTTAATTTTAATAAAAAACAAGCAAACAGCTTCTCTCCCTTATTGATCAACTAGTTAGCTAATCAGCTAACAGTTACTAACTATGGTGTTAACTGTGTTACATTTTCAGGTCATGACTCGTATGTTGAAATAATATCAAATTAGCAAAGTTCGTTATGGATTATAAATAGGAGCGTTAACTTGGCTCAGTTTTAATCTATTAGCAGCGTCTACAGCTGATAATGTGCATGCTGTCAGAGCGCTAACATAGCTAACAGTAGGCTAGCTGGTGTTTACAGGGACTTCCGGTTTTCAGGAAACTCTAAAGATAAACAACAACAACAACAAAAAAGAAACTCTAAAGACCTTTTCTCTTTTCTTTTTTTATGTTGAAATTTTAATTCATTCATTCAACTTTTGTTTATACGTCCCGTTGAGCCTGGGGAACTCATTTACAAGAGAGACCTGATGTTTATTTTTTTCAATAAATAGAATAAATACATAAATAAATTTAAAAAAATAAATTAGCACTTAAAATTATTTGTAGAACAGTGACAGCAGTTCACCAGACTCGGTTGTAAACAAACACCTAGCGTTGTATTCGGCTGCATGCTAACATGCATGCTAACATATGCTAAGTTAGCTTCCATTGACGAGCGGAGTTTATTTGAACTTCCGGTTTTCAAGAAACGCCAGGTAGTGAGCATATAAAAAGTTAATTACTACCTATAGCTATGTTTAAATAAATAGTCACTTAGTAAAATAATCATGGATCACTAGTAACATAGTTTAGGCTAAATTTTAAACTGATATAACGTTTAGCTAGCAGCACCCACAGCTTTATGCTAATGTTATGAATGCTAAGTTAGCTAGTCGCGTTAAGCTAGCGGGCGTTTACTGAGACTTCCGGTCTTCAAGAAAATCAACAGTTATTGTGACAAAATGTAAAGTTATATAGGACTAAAATGCATTGAAACTATTTCATTTAACATACTCTTTAAATTGTGGTGAAAATGTAACAATTTTCTTGATTAATAAAGGCTATATTAATAAAAGTAAACCAGACTGTTTTGAATTGGCTGCTACTTCCGTTAAATAAAAATTCTGGTCTGGTTCAGATGATTCACTGGGCTGGTTAATGGTTTGGTAAAGTAACTCACAGACTAAGCAGTGAAGCATAGTTTGAAGTAGAAAACAAGGTTGAAACAGTTTATTCTGTTTGTCACATATTATATTTCATAGTGGGCGTAAATTCAGATTTACTGTATGTTTTTCTCTTTTACTCATCGGTGATTGTTTTCGTGTTTTAGGTGAAAGTGGAGCTGGAAAAACTGAAGCCAGTAAGTACATCATGCAGTATATCGCAGCCATCACGAACCCCAGCCAGAGGGCCGAGGTGGAGAGGTGAGCTCCCTTCTAGTTTAATCCAGTAACTTATTCAATAATCCTGCGTGAATTCATTCATTCAGCCGTTATTTAGACAGATAAGTCACACTGAGCCTAGAAGAGTGAAACTGGACACATGTAGGAATAACGAGGCGTCGCCATTAAACACTTCACCTCATCTCTCTTGTGTTTTTCCACCAACGTGACGACTCAGCGTGAAGAACGTGCTTCTCAAGTCCAACTGTGTGCTGGAGGCCTTCGGGAACGCCAAGACGAACCGCAACGACAACTCCAGCCGCTTCGGCAAGTACATGGACATCAACTTCAACTTCAACGGCGATCCCACCGGGGGTCACATCAACAACTACCTGCTGGAGAAGGTGAGGGGGGGACGATTACCTGCAGGCCGGGACAGAACGTCTCGTTTTTAACTGCACATAAAGTCTTTGTGATGTGATGAAGAAGAGGAAACATCTTTAACTAGACGCGAGAGCAATGAAGCTGCTAAATATGTCCACCGGATACAAAACCTGTGATTTATTGTGAAGGAGCAGAAATAAAAAGCTGCCGCCTCATCTCCTCAGAACCAGGCGGTCCAACTTTTGGATTTAGTGACAAAAAACCATTTGAAGGAGCTCATTCTTCAGGATCACAAACTTCTGCAGCTTTACCAGAAAAACTAATCTTTTAAAACATGAACGCGACGGCGACTCCTTTGACCACGTGACGTCGGACAGTCCTTGGAAAACGAGCGTCCTGCCAGTTTCAGTCAGGACGTAATGAAACTGTGATGGTCGTTACCAGGTTCTGAGGTGATTCAGATCGAACCTCAAGTGAGCAAGAACTCACAGCAGATTCCACCGAGTCGATATTAATTAATTAATTAAACAAGTCGTTGAAGCTGCGAGTAAAAAAACTGTTTCTAGTCTCACTGCCTCCACAGGATCTCAGAGGTTCAGGATCAGCTGGGAGCTGCTGATGAACTGGTCCTCGTCAGTGGGGCCAGCTCTGACCTGCAGCGTACAGGTGTGTGTTAACACAACACCAAGGTGGGAAGACAACAGCAATGATCTTAGAGAAGCAGCAGCTGCTGTTCATCAATCTGGGAAGGGTCAAAGGTCATCTGGAGTCCATCTTTCTACAGAGAGAAACATTATCCATGAGTGGAAAACAATTAAGACTGATGACAGTCTTCACAGCAGATTCACCCCGAAGGTCAGACTGTGCAGTGACTCCACAGGTCTCAGCAGGTCAAAAGTCATGGACTCTTCGCTCTAAAAACAAGATGGCAGCATGACTCAGGTTTAGAAAGTTTCATCTGCAGGAAATAAAAGATTTCAGGACCAGAAACGGACCAGAGGACAGATGTTTACCCAGAATGCACTGCAGCTGTCTGCACGGTGGTGGAGGCTGATGGTTTGGGCTCCTGTCAGTCGCTGAGTGGACCAGGAGCTCCTCTGTAGACCAAAGGGTTCAGATGTGAGTCCATCTGGACTCGGGGTTGGATTAAAATCCTTTCAGAACCCGGTGAAGACCAGACCAGATCTTTTTACTGTCAACCCCCAGAACTGAAAGAGGATCAACTTTATTTTTCTCCTGACTGCGTTTGATTCAAGCGTTACTTTAACTTTTCTTTTCCTTTGACCTCCCTGGAGCTCTGTTTGTTCACGTTTTCAAATATTTCATTCACAGTTCACTTTTTTTTTTTAACCTTTATTTAAAAAATCCTTAGAAAATTAATGTCTCTTAACGGGTCAAAGTATTGCAGCTAAACTGGTAAAAATGATGTTGATGTCACGATGCTCTTCCTGTTCAAGTCCAGGGTGGTCCAGCAGCACGAGGGGGAGAGGAACTTCCACTCCTTCTATCAGGTGAACCCAGGGCTGAGTCGCACAAATCATACTGGTTTCTGTTAAATGTGATGGTTTCTGAACGGAGGCTCTGCTGTTTGTGCAGCTGCTGCGTGGAGGAACAGATGAGATGCTGACGTCGTTCCACCTGCAGAACGATCCCGCTCGTTATTTTTACACCAGAGAAGGAGCTGCAGCCGCCGTCAGTTTATCCTCTTTTTAAATTTTTAGTTTTAAACTTCAAGTGGGATGTTTAAAAATGTAATAAAAAATGTTAAATTCTGTTTTCCAGACTTCTAACAACGATCGCTCGAACCACAAAGCAGTGATGAGTGCGCTCCATGTGATCGGCTTTTCACAAGAGGAGATCGCTTCAATCTACCAGATCCTCGCCTCCATTTTACATTTGGTAGGATTTATTTTGTGCAAAGGCTCAAATGTATGCATAACACACCACAGAAATAGGAAGGTTTCCCTGGAACAGGATGCCTAAAGTGGAGTTCTTCAGTCCATCACCTGAATGATCCACATGTTGCATCACAAGCTGTAGATTTTGTACAATTTAAAGAATAAACTTAAACACGTGACTATTTCAACTACCAAAACATCCATCCACCCATTGTCTTTACCCGCTTCTTCCTTTTTGGGTCGCGGGGCTCACTGGTGCCCATATTCAGCCATCACTGTGCGAGAGGCGGGGGACACCCTGGACAGGTCTCCAGTCCATCACAGGGACACATAGGGACAATTTAGAGTTACCAGTCAGTCTAACATGCATGTTTTTGGTCTGTGGGAGGAAACTGGAGAACCCGGAGAAAACCCACGCATGCACGGAGAGAACATGCTGAAGAAGATCAGGGCTGAAGTTTAATGCGACAGGACTGGGATCAAATTAGACTAACAAAACCAAAAAAACCAAAATGGCCTCATTTTGGTTTCTGTGGTCCGTCTTTAACTACTCTGGATTTTATCCCTAATGCATCCATACATTTCTATGCTGATGACACAGTTGTTTATTGTCGAGCTAAAACAGTTGCTAAGGCTTTCCAGCTTCTGAAATCTGCATTTAACTACATCCAGACTGATTTGTTTCACCTCAAACTTGTCCTAAATGCCGAAAAAACCAAAGGGATGCTTTTTTCAAATAGGAAGTTGGTCCCAGCAGTTCTTCCTCTGATTTTATCCTCAAATGGTGTCCCCATTGAGTTTGTTGATTCCTATAAATATTTGGGTATCTTGGTCGACTCACATCTCTCTTTTAAGCTCCATGTGGAAAACTTGGTAAAGAAACTGAAAGTTAAACTGGGTTTCTTTTTCAGAAACAGATCCTGTCTAACCCTGAATGTTAGGAAACACCTTGTATCTGTGACTTTCCTTCCCTCCATTGATTACGGTGATATTATTTACATGAACGCTCCTACAAGAACCCTGCAGATGTTGGATGCTGTCTATCATGGTGCACTAAGATTCATAACTGGCTGTGATTATCGTACCCACCACTGCACCCAGTATTCACTGGTTAACTGGTCACCATTAACTTCACGCAGACTCTCTCACTGGTACATTTTCATCTTTAAATCACTTCTTGGTCTGCTGCCTTCATACATCTCCTCCTACATGTCTCTGCGTGAGTGCAGCTACAGCGTGCGCTCTCAGGACATCATTACCTGCAGTGTTCCCTCAGTGAGGACTGAACTAGACAAAAGGGCCTTCTCTTACTCCGCTCCTGTTTCCTGGAATATCTTACAAAAAGATTTGAAGCTCTCGACCTTTGACCTCTCTAAGTGGCTTTAAGAATCTGTTGGACTCCTGGCAGGGACCAATGCAGACATGTTCCTGTTTTTAGTTTTATACATTTGTCTTGGAATCTAGCTGTTTTTTTTTTTTTTTTTTGTTTTGTTACCTTTTTCCTTTTAGCCATCCTATTTGTTAAAAAAAAAAAAAAAAAAACTAGTATGAGTTTTTATAACTGCTTATTGTTGTTGCTGTTGTCCATGGTTGTCATCTTTCTTTGTTGAAATCAGGTCTCTCTTGTAAATGAGTCCTCGAGGCTCAATGGAATTTACCTGTATAAATAAAGGTTGATTGATTTTTTAAATATAAACTGAAGCTTCCTTCTCCGTTTGCACCTTTCGTTCTCACAAACTGAGTTTTTGGTGAGAAAGTTATTTTATTAAACTGCTAACTGCGGTTGTGGAGGATCTGTGTGAGCTTTTCAGAAACCACATAACGCCTGTTATCACTCTGTGTCCTAGAAATCAACATAAAGGAGACATTTTTGACTGTTTTTCTGTCCGTTTCACTTCATCCTTCATGGGCCACTCCATCTGAAGTGGTGAAATCGGCCCTCATTGATGTAGCTGCGTGATGAAAATCACATCATTTTTGTTCTCAGAGTAGCTCCGCCCCTTCTCGACACAAGGCACAGATTTAACTTTTTCTCACACGTCAAGTGTTGTGTGATTGGTCAGAAGTTTGTGGGCGTGTTCATCAATGTGGAAATGTGTTCGGACATTCAGCTGTACGACTCTTCAAACACACTAAATTAGTGAAACAGCCAAAAACTCCTCAGTGTTCCCCTACCTTTATACAAGCAGGGCACCCCTCCCTGTCAACAGAACCGAGCGCCCTGCCTACCAAACCGAACCAACCCCTTGCCCCCCAGTCGACAACAGCCGACACTGACGTAGCTCTAAGTTAGCGGCACGCAATACAGATGCACTAGCAAAAAAGCTCAGTTTCCCTCACGCTTAGACGTCTCCTACAACACCCCCCACTCAAAAACTCTCTGTACAAACAGCACGCGACACAAACCAACACTGTCCCCCCCCCCCGACAAAAATCACAGGAGCTCATGCACACATCGTGTCTGGGACTGAGTCTCATGGATTATGAAAGCTTTTCCTTAGTTTACACATATCCCAGGAAAAATTTGATAGTCGGTCTACTTTGAGGCCAACCGGGGAAGTCAGATTCAGATAAGCCACAATTGTTGATTTTTTTTTTTCAGGCAGACTGTTTTTCTTCTTGTCAGCCTTGAGTCCTGCTGGTACTTTCAATCCCAAAATGGTCAGATTAGTGGGCATTCCACTGGTCTGTGCTTATTAGCTTCCTCCAAGATCATCTCCAACATGCAGGCGAGTCCCAGAAGCCGCAGGTGGCTTACGATTCTCACAAATCACTTCCATCTTATGGTTTAGCTCATAAATCAGCTGATTTTTAGTACTCGAAGCACGAACCAAACCTTCACACAGACTTTGCAGTTTTGCCATGGCCGAAACTGCTGCCGCCGTCTTCTTCATTAGCCGATAACATAAGAATCCGCCGATGCCAAAAAGCAGAAACCCCGCTGTCATGAATCCAAGTATATAAACGTCTTCAGCGTCCTCCTGAGACAAAGCGAAAAGACACATCAGCTCCCAAACTCCCCACGGATCCATGACGTATCCTGCAGCGTGAGTCTCAGCAGGGCGTGAGGGCTCTCCAGGACCCTGTCGCTTTGCTGAAAAGATTTTATCGATTGCGTTGACAGTCCAGCTGACCATATCCATGACAGTAGTTTTAGTTTCAGAAGATGTGTAACAGGAGCTCCGATGCACAGACAGAGAGCAAAAAAAAAAAAGCAAGAGGAGGACAGGAGAGCAGCAGGAGGAGGAAAAAGCATCTTTTTTATCTTTTTATTTACAGTGAACCCTCGCTATAACGCGGTTCACCTTTCACGTCTCGCTGCTTCACGGATTTGCATCGTGCGTTGTGTTCTGCATTCTGATTGGCTAAACAGTCTCAGTAGTTACAGTAGTTATTTGTAAAAAACGTTTATACAGTACTTTTATTTGTTAAAACAAATGCTTGGGCCTGTAAAAAGGTTTTGTTCTTTGGTTTGAATGTATTATGGAGTATTTCATTGTATAATAATAGTAAAAAAATAAAGGTTACTACTTCACAGATTTCGCCTATCACGGGTTCTTTTTGGAACATAACCCCCGTGAAAAACGAGGGTTCACTGTATATGTATATTTGTTTACCTGGAGTGGGCGGGACTTAACTCTTGTGGGTTCATGTCAGAGCCAGATTTAAAACAAATGCACAGAACTATAAATGAAAACATTTTGTTGGTAACTTCTCAGGGTAACGTGCAGTTCGAGAGCGACGGGGAGAACGTTCGGATCCTGGGGCTCGACGCCGTGAGCCACATCTCAGAGCTGACCGCCACGGACCCGGACAGCATTGCTAAGAGCCTGCTGTACCGTACGGTGGCCACGGGCGGCGGAGAGGTCATCGAAAAGGGTCACACGGAGGAGGACGCCTGCTTCGGACGGGACGCCTTTGCTAAGGTGCTGTTAGCCGAAGAGTCTGAGATTATATTCAGCCGGTCGGCTGTGTCTCCTGAGAGTCAGGAAATAGTTTCTCAAGGTAAAACCAATGCTGACTCAGCAATCTGGAAATATGGATTCAGCATTCACCCTTTAGCTGTTTAGCTGTTTTAGCTGTTCGTAAATCCAAACCTTCAGCTCATTCAGGAGATGGCTGCTGGGACTTCTAGTTTTGTAAATTTTTAAACTTAAAAATTTACTTATGTTTGCAAACATTTTTTTCTAGAAACACGTCAAGATCTCTACCATGCAGCTTTGTAGTTTTTTAGCTTCTAGCTAGCTTCTAGCTAGCTTTTTGCCACCTTTAGGTAGGCTTTTGCTACTTTACTTTTCTACCTAGTCTTTTGCTACTTTTAGGATTTGACCTTTTAGCTGATTTTTGTTTTTTTAGCTAGCATTTTGCTACTTTTCCTTAGCGTTTTGGTATTTTTAGCTTTCAGTTAGCTTTTGATACCTTTAATGGCTTTAAATAACTATTTGCATATTTTAGCAATTCTTTATTAACTTTTAGCTTGCCTTTAATACTTTTAGCTTTTAACTAACCTTTTGCTACTTTTGACTAGTTTTAGCTTTAAGCTACACCTTAGCAACTATTAGCTAAAGTTTGGTTACTTTTAATTGTAACCTAACTTTTCGTTTGATTGTTATTTATCTGTTTAAGCTATTGTGGGTTTTTTTTAGCTGTAGCTAGCATTTTATTACTTTTAGCTTTTAGCTATCCCTTTATCACCATTTGTAGCATTTTGCTACATTCAGCTTTTACCTTGTGATTTGCTACTTTTAGCTATTGTTTTGCTACCTTTGAGTTTTAGCTAACCTTCTTATTTTAGCTTTACTGCAGTTTCAGCTTCTTCAGTGAAGTTCAGCTGTCCTTCAGCTAAATCTGCATTTTAGCAGAAAATGTCTTTTTAAAGTTTTTGTCTGGTTTGTGTCTCACTCTGTCCCTCTGCTCGTCTGTCCCTCCATCCGTCCCTCCATCCTTCCCTCTGTCCGTCCCTCCGTCCGTCCCTCCGTCCGGCTGCAGGCTCTCTATGAGAGACTCTTCGGCTGGATCGTGAGCCGCATCAATGGCATCATCGAGGTGAAAAACTACAACCCAGTGCTTCATGGGAAAAACACGGTCATCGGTGTGTTGGACATCTACGGCTTCGAGATCTTCGACAACAACAGGTTGACTTCTTGTGTCAGCGCATCTTCTCATCACCTTCGTGAGGTTTTGTCAACTGTGTTGCTCAACTTTTTTCTCGTGTGTTTCGGGGCAGCTTTGAACAGTTCTGCATCAACTACTGCAACGAGAAGCTGCAGCAGCTCTTCATCGAGCTGATCCTCCAGCAGGAGCAGGACGAATACCAGAGAGAAGGCATCACCTGGCAACATGTGAGGACACTCACCTGGACGGACCGGAACACAGAGCGACACGTCAGCGTGTCTGCAGGACGGAGACCGGAGACTCATCAGCTTAGTTTACAAACACTTTAATGACATAATCCCTGGATTAACAGATTATTTTCTCCCACTGCACCGTTCAGGTGCTACGATTTATTTTCTGTGAAGGTTTAAAGATTTGTCTAATTTCTGACATTTCTCTTCAGTTCCTGACAAAAGTAGCAAAAGGCAAGCTAAAAGCTAAAAATTCAGAATGGTAGCTAAAATTAGAAATTTAAAATAAGTTTAAAAATTCAGTTAAATAGTTTGAGCATTAAATCGTGTGTTGTAGATTACTCTCAGCTACTACCACACCTAATTTTAGCTCATTATCTGTGAAAATGACTGAACTTTAGTCATTTTTGTGTTTTCTAAGGTTGGTTGGTTGTGGCGGCCATCTTGAATCAGGTTTACTCCAAAAGTTAACGAGTTGTAGACGAACGTCCGCTGAATATTTCCTGGACACTTTGTTATAATTTGAGATATTTTATTAACACACCATCAACATAACATGATCATCCTCCTCTGCCTTTCAGCCACGAGTGATAATGAATATTTTTATTTTAAATGTAGGAGTTGTGCTTTGGTGGATTGCAGCATCAGACAGAGGAGCTAGTTTATAAATAAAAACACAACTTTGGCTCTTTAGACGCATTTCGTGATCACAACCATGAAACTTCACACAAACGTTAAGTATAAGTTGTTTACATGTGAACACAGCTGTCATGAAATCATCAGACAGCTCACGCTAACATGCTAAAACACATCCTGTTCACGCGCAGATCGATTACTTCAACAACCAGATCATCGTGGACCTCGTGGAGCAGCAGCACAAAGGCATCATCTCCATCCTGGACGAAGCCTGCCTCACCGTCGGTAAAGTCACGGACACGGTGTGCCTGGACAGCATGGACACCAAGCTGGCTCAGCATCCTCACTACACCTCCCGCAAGGTGACCGCGCTCCGCTCGGCCTCCTCCTGCGGCGTTCAGCTTCACAGACGGCTCCTTCAGAGTCCGGTCTGGTCTCGCTGCTTTCTGGGAGTTTAGGACTCTGAAGGTTTAATTACTGCGAGATCTGACTCGAGTCTTTAAGATCTATTAATTTATATAATTTCTGACCTCCAAAACCCAGAATAAAAAATAAATAAATAAATAATATATATATTTGTGCCACAAACATGAAGTTTTAAGGTTTTGCCAGCAGAGGGCAGCAGAGCGCACCTGTATATTTTTATAATGGAACCTTTTTAAACCTCCCAGTTTTAAACCTGTACAGACAGGAAGTGTTTATTTAATTATTTATCTGTAAAGTAAGAATTATTTTTTATTTTCTGACGCTGTCTCCGTCTGTTTTCCAGCGCAACCCTTCGGACAAAACCATGGAGTTCCAGAAACACTTCCGCATCCGTCACTACGCTGGAGACGTCACGTGAGTCGCTCTGGTTTTCAAAACGACGGCGCTCGTGCCGGGTCAGCGGCGTGAGCCCCGTGATCCGACTGAAGGAGCTCGGTCCCTGACGTCAGCGTCTCGGAGGCAGGGACTAAGTTACTGACGGGAACATGGAGGAAACGGCAATCTGTGCTGCTTTTAGATAAAGAGCTAAAAGTTCAGGGTTAGCTGCTGCCGTGAGGGCAGGGATTACATACAGTAACTGTTTATGTGTCTGTTAGCAAAATATCTCATGGACCAGCGTATAGATTTCAATGAAACACAATGGATGTACATCTACAACCTTTGGAGGACGATTCACAGTTTATCAACATTGACAAAAATATGTATAACTCTGTCAGTTTTACACGTATTGAGCTACGGTTTGGTGGTAGTGGCTGAGAGTCATCCACAACACGTGGCCTGAGCACCAACGACACACGTGTTCAGGAAGCTGATTAATTCTGAGCAGGTTTCAGAGGCTGTTTTTCCTCTTCCTTAATGCCTTCACTGGATTTGATGGAAGCTGCAGCCAGATGAGGCCCAGCAGGCCGTAGACCCCCCAAGCTCACGTGGTCTGACCTCAATCGAGCCTGGGCAAGGACCTTAATATGACGAGGAGACGAGGAGGAGGAGGAGGAGGAGGAGGAGGAGGAGGGATGGAGCGAGCTGATAAGACAGTTTGTGGACGCAGCAGTAACACAAACAGCATCTGCTCAGTTTATTTCTACAATAAAATCATAAAAAGGATCAAAGTAGGAATAAAAACAACACTAGCTAACATCGTTAGATTATAACATATTCCAGATTAATCTGTGGAAACCCTCAGACACTCTCAGATGATTGACCAGTCCACCACTGGTTCCCACTCAGATTATTGCAAACTATATTTTACAGTCCAAAAAAGTTCAATCTGGTCCTCTGGACATTAAAAAAAAAACACAAAAAAATGTAGAAATGTTTCGTCTCTCATCCTGAGGACTTCCTCAGTCTGAGGTGCTGTATTCAGCTCAGTCTCTTAAATAGCACCTTCTCAGAGTGGATCAACCAGAACCAGCTGCTCACATGCTCAAGAAGGTCCATCAGCCTAACAATGGATCATTAGCACTCTGATGGCTGAAGACCAGGGAGGGAGCTGGAACCCTGAAGACCAGGGAGGGAGCTGGAACCCTGAAGACCAGGGAGGGAGCTGGAACCCTGAAGACCAGGGAGGGAGCTGGAGCCCTGAAGAGCAACGAGTCGTCGGGTGATAATGTTGCTGTCGGTTGTGAGGAGAGCCGACCCAGTGGTCCCAGGGCGAAGAAGGAGCATGTCTGAACAATGGCAGGAGACGGGCAAGTGGTAGGAAGACATGGAGGCAGCTGAGGAGGCACAGAGGAGGTCCACAGAGGAGAACCCAGGGGGCAGGAGGACATCAGAGCTCATACACTGGAGGCACAGAGAAATATAAAGTCTGTTAATGTTCAGTTGAGCTCACGAGTAAAAGGCCAGAACACAAGTACCATCGGCAGACATCGCTCCAGCGCTGCAGCCTTTGAAGCTCCTCCTGCTCTTCAAGCCGAAGGTCCTCAGGTTCTGCTGATTCAAGTCTCGCTGTGGCTGCAGGAGCTGTCGGGAGCACAACTCCCACAAAGACGAGAGAGAACTGAAGCTACGGAAGCTCTGATGGGACAAACGGCACAGTGCAGCGTGACAGATTAACAGAAATTATTTTTGTGGTTTGAAGTTTACCCCCGCTCCGAACATAATCCCTCCTTCGTGGTTCCACCTCCTCCTGGTCTTCGGTCCAGAGCTCTGCTGCCGGGGTTCCTATGAGCACCAACCCTCGTTACGTCTTTCACCATCGTTTTTACAGATGCTGCGTTTAAATTAGCGGTGGTAGCTGCGAGTCGTCCTCAGCGCGGACTCTGAGTTCTGATGGGTCTCTCTTATCGTGGTCCCGTCCAGGTTCGACCAAAACGGGTCAAACTTCTCAAGACGAGACTTTGTCCTGAAGGAGGCGTCTGAGAGCCGCGAGGCCAAACTGTCTAATAAACCCTCGGAGATGTGGAGCTTCTGCTCCGGCCCTGACCCGAACAGAGAAAAGCTCGAACGCTCGGCCCGTCTCGTGGGTTCAGCAGGACCGGTCTGAGCCCGTCCTCAGCTGTCTCTGCAGGCAGAGAGGACAGGACTGAGACAGATGTGTCCTTTCTGGTCCGAGAGGCTTGAAACCATCTGACCAGATCCTGCACTCTGAGACGTGATGAAGAGGAGGGGCACGAAGGTGAGGGAACGATGACTCAGGAGAACCGAGACCCGAGGAGGACGGTGACGCTGTAAGAGGAGGGAACCTTCTGGAAAAGGTTCGGCTGTAAAAAGTTGTTTGATGTTTGCTCAAAGTGCTGCGTGTGCACACTGAGCCCCTGCAGGGAGGAAAGAGGAAGAGGAGGCAGCGAAGTGGGTCAGAGCTTGAGATAATGGCAGTTTGGTGACGCGGGGGGGCAGCGGGTGGAGAGGACGAGGTATATTTAGTCGGAGTGAGGACGGGATCGGATGAGACAGGACGGAGCTGAGAGGTGACAGCTCAGCTGGAACCGGCCTGGTCCTGAAACGGGTCTGATGGGGGCCGACAGTGAGTGACAGCCGTCTGCCATCACCACCACGGCTCGATGACATCATCCGCCATGTCAGGGGCGTGTCCGTACGATGGCGGCGTGATCGCACGAACAGCCTCAGAGTCCAGAGGAAGTGAACCTGCCGCTCCCGACCCGTGAACCCGGCTGAGGCTTCTGGGTCACTGTTACCGGACTAACTATAAAACCACATTTTCACTGAAGCGGCTCAAGGCGTGGCTTGTTCCTGCTGCCGCACCTCAGACCTTCAAAATAAGAGCCTCAACCACGGAGCGCTGCAACTCCCAAAACACCTGAAGCTTCTGAAACCAGCTCAGCTGGCTGAAACTAAAACAGCCGAGAAGTCAACACTCAGGCTGATTAAAGTCTGTCCAGTGGTTCATGAGATATTTTGCTAACAGACAGGCAGGAACTCGTGGTCAGTCAGTGAGAATTAAAAGTTTGTGCAAAATGTTTGTTTTTTACCTCAAAATAACTCGGACGGTGCCTGAAGACAAACTTCAGATATTTCCAAACATTCTTCTGTCCAGCTAAACAAACAGCTAAACAACAGCTAAACAAACAGCTTAACAACAACTAAACAA
>NC_056516.1:38717476-38718014 GCF_014905685.2 Nematolebias whitei
CAACAACTAAACAACAGCTAAACAACAGCTAAACAACAGCTTAACAAACAGCTTAACAACAGCTAAATAAACTGCTAAACAACAACTAAACAACTGCTTAAGAACAGCTTAACAACAGCTAAACAAACTGCTTAACAACTGCTAAACAACAACTACACAACAGCTAAACAACAGCTTAACAACAGCTCAACAACAACTAAACAACAGCTAAACAAACTGCTTAACAACAACGAAACAACAGCTAAACAACTGCTAAACAACAGCTAAACAACAGCTAAACAGCAGCTAAACAAACAGCTAAACAACAGCTAAACAAACAGCTAAACAACAGCTAAACAGCAGCTAAACAAACAGCTAAACAACAGCTAAACAAACTGCTTAACAACAACTAAACAACAGCTAAACAAACAGCTAAACAAACAGCTAAACAAACAGCTAAACAACAGCTAAACAGCAGCTAAACAAACAGCTAAACAACAGCTAAACAAACTGCTTAACAACAACTAAACAACAGCTAAACAAACAGCTAAACAAACAG
>NC_056516.1:38718114-38718769 GCF_014905685.2 Nematolebias whitei
AGCTAAACAAACAGCTAAACAACATCTAAACAAACAGCTAAACAACAGCTAAACAACAACTAAACAAACAGCTAAACAACAACTAAACAAAAACTAAACAACTAAACAACAACTAAACAAACAACAAAACAAACAGCTAAACAAACAGCTAAACAACATCTAAACAAACAGCTAAACAACATCTAAACAAACAGCTAAACAACATCTAAACAAACAGCTAAACAACAACTAAACAACAGCCAAACAACAGCTAAACAACAACTAAACAAACAGCTAAACAAACAGCTAAACAACATCTAAACAACAACTAAACAACAACTAAACAACAACTAAACAACAACTAAACAAACAACTAAACAAACAGCTAACAACAGCTAAACAACAACTAAACAACAACTAAACAACAACTAAACAACAACTAAACAACAACTAAACAAACAACTAAACAACAACTAAACAAACAACAAAACAAACAGCTAACAACAGCTAAACAAACAGCTAAACAACAACAACTAAACAACAACTAAACAACAGCTAAACAACAACTAAACAACAACTAAAAAACAGCTAAACAACAACTAAACAACATCTAAACAAACAGCTTAACAAACAGCTAAACAAACAGCTAAACAACAACTAAACAACAACTAAACAA
>NC_056516.1:38718869-38725961 GCF_014905685.2 Nematolebias whitei
CAGCTAAACAACAGCTAAACAAACAGCTAAACAACAGCTAAACAACAGCTTAACAACATCTAAACAAACAGCTAAACAACAACTAAACAACAGCTAAACAAACAGCTAAACAACAGCTAAACAAACAGCTAAACAACAACTAAACAACAGCTAAACAAACAGCTAAACAACAGCTAAATAAATTAAAAGCACAGTGGAAGTATTCCTCACACTTGCTGTCTGTAATCGTTATGACTCTGACAGGAAATGATCTTTGAACGATAATATTGAAACTTCGGCTCCTTCCTGTCTGCAGATATTCAGTCGAGGGGTTTTTGGAGAAAAACAAGGACCTGCTTTTCCAGGATTTCAAGCGCCTCATGTTCAACAGGTGCCGTTTCTGGGTCGAGTGGATAAATGAGTTTGCTCTTCACGCTCCGTGTCTCTCAGGGTTTGACCCAGTTTTCTTTCCCCGCTCGTCGTCCTTGTAGTTCTAACCCAGTCCTGAAGAACATGTGGCCCGATGGTCAGCTGAGCATCACCGAGGTCACCAAGAGACCTCAGACCGCCGCCTCGCTCTTCAAGACCTCCATGGTGGCGTTGGTGGATCGACTGGCCTGTAAGGTCGGTGCTTTCTGCTTTTTATGGACTCTGAGAAGATCGACGCCGTTTGTCCCAAATTAAACTTCTGGTCCTGCCTGTAGAAAGATCATGAATGGAGTTCTGATCCAAACTGCTGGAGCAGCAGTGGACAGGAACATGGACCTACATGAGAAGGTCTCTTTTCATGACCCAAATGTAAAAAATACTTTAAAATTCAGACATATTTGTTTAAACAAATGGATCAGCAGCAACAATACTTCAGCCAAATACCTGCTACTTACAGGGTATGTACCAGAACTATAAGGTACTTACAGGGTATGTACCAGAACTATAAGGTACTTACTGGGTATGTACCAGAACTATAAGGTACTTACAGGGTGTGTACCAGAACTATAAGGTACTTACAGGGTGTGTACCAGAACTATAAGTTACTTACAGGGTACATAAAGGGGAACATACTGGGTACTTACAAGGTAAATACCTGGTACACGTAACTTATGTACCAGGTTTTTACAGAGTATGTTCCAGGTACTTACAGGGTACATTTGTGGTACTTACTGCCTACACAGCAGGTACTGTGTGTAATCTGTCAGTAGAGAGTAAGAAGTTGTTACACGAACAGCTTCTGTTATTAGAGACTCACTCGTTTGACACGGATGGAACATTTTAAATTATTTAAATTTTAAGGACTCTGATTGGTTGAGAGTTGATCGTGTGATCTCTAATCCAGAAGCCCCGCCTGCACCGGAGCAGCTCAGGTTTGCAGCATCAGTTGCCATGGTAACAGATAAAACGTTAGCCAGTTTTGTGAAGCTGAACATCTTCTGATCCTGCAGCATCGTCGGCTGCTGGTCATGGAACGGTTTGTTTTCAGAGACGAGATGTTTCACGCCGTGTTTGTGACGGCGGCTGGTGGGGCTGACCTCGCCCGCTGCTGCCTGACATTTCCTCTGTTGGTTTGGGTGGAGCTGCTGCTGAGCCGTCGCAGCGCCTCCTCCTCATTTTTATTCAGGTCCTGCTGAAAGAGCAGACGGCCCCCGGTCATGTGGGGGGTGCGTTATTGATCCGGAGGACGTTTCTGACAGAACCCTCTCAGGGACGTCCAGCTGCGAGGCCGCTCCGTCTTCAGCCTGTTCAGAGCGGTTGTTGGACCCGGCTGCTCAGATCAGGTTCTGTGTGGACGCTGCAGGAAACAGCTAAAGGTTTTCATGTTGAGGGATCCTCGCCTCGTTGGTCCCTGCTGAGGAGATGAAACTCGTTGAAATGTCTCCTGCAGCCGAACGTGACCACATAAATCAGCCGAAGGGCTCGTTTTGTGTTTTCAGGAGCCGTACTACGTTCGATGCATCAAACCCAACGAGGTGAAGTCCTCGGTGCTGTTCGACGACGCCCGCTGCCAGCACCAGGTGGCCTACCTGGGCCTGCTGGAGAACGTGATGGTGCGCCGGGCCGGCTTCGCCTACAGGCAGCCGTACGCTCGCTTCCTGCAGCGGTAAGAACATGTGTTGGACACGCGGCGCCTGAACGCTGGATTCAGGCCGAGCTTCCTGTTCTGAACGTTTAAGTTCTGCTTGTTAACCACTAAAGTTTCCTGAAGCTGACGCTTCCTGTCTCTGGTTGTTGGTCGCTCAGGTACAAGATGACGTGCGAGTACACCTGGCCGAACCACCTGATGGTGTCGGACAGGGACGCCGTGGAGGCCATCATCACGCAGCACGGCTTCCAGGACGACGTGGCGTACGGACACACCAAGCTGTTCGTGCGAACGCCGCGCTCGCTCTTCACCCTGGAGCAGGAGCGAGCCGCCCTCATCCCCATCCTGGTGCTGTTCCTGCAGAAGGTCAGCTGAGACCTGCAGCCGTGGCTGCGCTGGTTTTAATGAGCAGCTTGAGTCGTGTCCTCCGGCCGCAGAGCTTCAGAGCAGCTAGACTCAGGAATGCTCACGCCTCGGCTCTGACTCTTCTCGCAGCTTGAATCTAATTTCCTGAAACAATAATTGGACGTTTGATGAGACCGGGCGCAGCTCTTGCATTAAAGTCATTACCGCTCCTCTTCCCTCCTTTCTCCTCCTCTGACCCACTTCCTGTCTGCAGTAGAACTTGCTCATGAAGACGTTTTCCTCCTTTTATTTATTTGTTTGTTTGTTTTTTGGACAGATATGGCGCGGAGCTCTGGCCCGCCTGCGGTGCCACCGGATGAGAGCCGTCTACGCCATCATGGGCTGCTACAAGCGCTACAAGGTGAAGGCCCACTTCTGGGAGGTGGAGCGGCGGTTCGCCTCCGTGCGGTCGATGCCGGACCACGGAAAGAGCGTGGAGTGGCCGGCGCCGCCCGCAGCGCTGGCCCAGTTTCACCGCATCACGACCACGCTGCACCGCAGGTCAGGAAACGCTCTGAACAGGTTCTGTTTGACCGGCGGCCTCGTCGTCTTCTCGGAGCTCCAGCAGAGTCCGAGGACCTCGCCATAGGAGGCTTTAGATAACGCCTGAAGGAGAGGGCGGCTGTTCTGGTTGCTGCAGCCGGTCCTGCTCCTGTGACCCGCAACGTTTTGCAACGTTCCTGTAAAGTTTGTCTGGACTCTGCAGAACGAAGCAGAACTTACAGAACCTGAGCAACTCCTGAGCGAACCGTGTCTCACCGCAGACTTTAATCTGCTCTAATTCTACTGAAATGTTTTTATTTTAAATCAGTCGGCTCGTTCAGGAGACGGGCGCTTTGAAGTTTGGCTTTTTATAACTTTTATATTTTAAAAATATTTTAATTTATTTTCAGCTTTTCTCTACAGAAGTTTAGATAAAAAAATAAACTTTGTTCTCTCTTTGGTCTGCCTCAGCTACTGGCTCCATTTTCTTATGCTACCTTTAGCTTTTAGCTACAGTTTTCTTACATTTAGCTATGTTTTTGCTACTCTTAGCTAGCCTTTTGCTAGTTTTAACTTTTTTCTACACTTCTGCTGCTTTTGCCACAATCATTACAACTTTTAACCACTTTCAGCTAGCCTTTTGCTTTGTAGTGTTTAGGCTGTGTCCTGCTACATTTAGCTTTTAGCTACTATTTTCTACTTTTAGCCTTCCTCTTGATACTTACAGCTTCTATCTATAGTGCCCCACTATTTTTAGCTGATGTCCTGCTTAGTTTTAGCTTAAACAGCTCAGTTTTAGCTCGTTCAGGACTCTGTGTCCATGCAGAAGTTTTCTTCAGTTTCCTTCAGCTGATGTCTGAAGTGACGTAAACCTCACTGTCGTCAGGTGGTGGGCGAGGCAGATCGTGAAGAACATCCCTCCGTCCGACATGTTGGAGGTTCGAGCCAAAGTGGCGGCTCTGTCGGCTCTGAGCGGCGAGAGGAAAGCCTGGGGGGTCGGCCGGGCCTGGCAGAGGGACTACCTTTCAAACGTGAGGACCACAAACCAACAGAGGACCAGGAAGAGTCCGTGTCTTTAAGGAGGGACACGATGTCTCCGTCTGGTCTCAGTAATGAATGTCCTCAGGGTTTTATTTGATCCGTTTGTTGTTTTCTCAGCCGGTGTTGGTTTGATCCACCGAACAGTCACAGTTCAGTTCAGTTCAGTTCAGTTCAGTTCAGTTCAGATCAGATCAGTTCAGTTCAGTTCAGTTTAGTTTAGTTTAGTTTAGTTCAGTTCAGTTCAGTTCAGTTCAGTTCAGTTCAGTTCAGTTCAGATCAGTTCAGTTCAGTTCAGTTCAGTTTAGTTTAGTTTAGTTTAGTTTAGTTCAGTTCAGTTCAGTTCAGTTCAGTTCAGTTCAGTTCAGTTTAGTTTATTTCTAAAGCTCCAAGTCACAACAGAAGTCGTTTCAGGGACTGAACAGAAACATTCATCTATAAAATAATAATTTAACATTATTTATCTGAGGAGCAGCTTTGAGTTTAACTCTTATGAGCCAATAAGAACTCATAAGAACTCTTTAGTTCTTATGAGTTCTTATGAGCCAATAAGAACTCATAAGAACTCTTTAGTTCTTATGAGCCAATAAGAACTCATAAGAACTCTTTTTAGTTCTTATGAGCCACTTTGTTTCAGCTTCCAGGACGTTTCTTCTCGCTGTAGTCGAACCTCGTTTCACTTCAACAAAAAGGGAAATTCCAGTTTATTTTCTGCCGTCGGCAGAGTGTTCCGCTCGAATCGGTCACAGTAAACAAGACGTGAATGACCCGCAGTGTGAGGGTTCTGTTGTTGGGGATGTACGTGGCGCATGTGACCCGCCTCGGGCTACAAAGCATGATGGAGGGCCGGGCGGAGCGCTCCAACAGCCGCCTCATTTAGCTGCTAATCTGAGGCTGTTTGGTGGCTCTGAAGACCGAGTCCTGGCCGCTCGCCTGCTCGGCCCGTCACTCAGGATTCATGTGATCGCTTTTAAAACCGGGTCAGAGCAGCGAGCCTGAACCAGGATTCAATGTGGAGCAGTTTACTTCCCAGACAGAATTAATGCCGATGGTTTAAAAAGCTGAAGGTGAAATCCTCCTCAGAGCTCGTCATGAATCATCAGAACCGTCCCGGTGGTCCTCGGTGCCGTCTGTACCTGAGATCCACAAGAAACTTGACTCTTTTTTAGCACATTTGGACCCCCAGGTGGTTTGGGAACCTCCGGGTCTCGTCTCTGCTTTATGCAGATGTTGTGGTTCTGTTGGTGTCTTCGGGTCATGAACTTCAGGGGTGGTGGGGGGAGGTCACAGCCTAGTGTGAAGCGGCTGGAATCAGTCCCTCCAAGTCTGAGACTGTGATTCTGGACCAGAAACGGGTTGAGATGGATGAAGATCAGGGCCTCATCCTCAGTAATGAGGACGCTGCTCCGGTCGGTAATAGTGAAGACATTGAGTTTGAAGGCAAAACTCTGGATTTACTGCTCAGTCTATGGTCCAACCCTCAACTGGGGTCCTGAGGTTTGGATCAGAACTGAAAGAACCAGATCCTGGATCTAAGCAGCTGAACTGGTCTTGGTTCGTAGGGTGTGTGTGGTGAGGGAGGGGGAGTTCCGTCATCCGGGGGGAGCTCGGAGTAGAGCTGCTGCTCCTCTGTATTGAAAGGAGCCAACTGAGGAGGTTCATCTGATCTGGACTCCCTCTGGAGGTTTTCCAGGCACCTCCCACTGGTAGGAGACCCCGGGGCAGACCCAGGACTCAGGAGGGCTTAAAGAGCCTCTCTGGTCTGGAAACACCTCAGGGTCCGCCAGGAGGAGCTGGAGAGGGTCTCTGAGGAGAAGGAGGTCTGTGTTCTTCTCATGGACCTGCTGCCTGCATGAAGCAGGAAGATGGAGAAGAAGGTCAGATTGTCTGAAGACTATTTACAGTTGTCATGTTTTAGTACAGATGTTTATAATAATTTACCGAAACAACATTTATAACTGAAGTGTTGTAGTAGTCACCCGGCTCCTAAAGGTGAGGGTCCGGTCGTGTTTCCTGTTGCTCATGTCTGCTGATCAGCGTTAGCCGAACCACAAGTAGCTATAATAATGTTCATCTCTGCTGAAGCTCTTCGGCTCATATCAGCCGTAGTGGCCGGTGACTCCAGACCTCCAGCTGTGATTTATAGATCTGATGTCATGAACCCGTGCCCCCCCACCTGCAGAATAACCGAGTCTTTGTTCCTCTGCAGGTGAGAGACTGCCCTCAGACCAGCTCCGCCTTCATCCAGGTCTCCAAACAGCTGAAGAACAAAGACGGCTACAGTCAGGTGGTCTTCTCCGGCTTCTGTAGGAAGGTACGTGAACGCCTCGACGGACTGGAGGAGAGGATTTTAAAAACTTCTGGTTTTTCTCAGGTTCCTCCCCCAGATGTGAGATCAGCTGTTCTGGGAGTTATTGTTCAAACTGTGAATTATCTTTAGCTCCGTCTGAAACCTTTTTATCGACCCCCTGTAGGGACACTGACCGCGTTCCCATGAGCAAGGCCCCGTCGTGTGAACGCTGAGTCAGCATTCTCTGTTTTCATGTTTATTTGTTTCTGTTTTATTTGAGCAAGGATGTAACTGCTGCATGAGCTGAGCTGTTTTACATGTTCAAGCATCAAAACCTTCGGCTCATTGAGGAGACGGGTGCTGCGACTTCTGGTTTTTGTAACGTTTAAACTTTTTAAAATATTTACCTTCGTGTAGTATCAGTACTTATATTTTCCCCATAGAAGTACATGATCTCATGAAAAACTTGTTTTTAAAACCAGCTTCAACAAACTGTCTGTTTTCCTTCCACGCTACTTTTAGCCACATGTTTTAGCTAACTCATTTCATGTTGAGCTAGCCTCTGTCCCCTTTAGCATTTAGGTCAAATTTTGCTACGGTTAGCAAAATTAGCTTTTAGCCTCTTGTTTTTTTGTTGTTGTTTTTTTTGCTAGTTTTCTGCTACTTTGGGGGTTTTAGCTAATGTTTTGCTAACTGTTGCTTTTGGATGGTTTTTTGCTACTCTTCGCTCATAGCTAGTGGTTTGCTACATTTAGCTTTTAGCTACTACTCTATACCTTTGGCTCATTGTTGCATTTTGTTCCTTTTAGCTAAGGTTTTG
>NC_056516.1:38725971-38735822 GCF_014905685.2 Nematolebias whitei
TATTTATCTTTGAGCTAGCCTTTTGCTTTTTATGCTGTTTAGCTAGTATTCTGCTACTTTTAGCTAGTGTTTTGAGCTTTATTAGCTTTAGCTAGCATTCTGCTCCTCTAAGCATTTAGCTATGTTTAGCTTCTTTCAGCAGAAAATGTAATTTCTTTAGTTCCAACGTTTTTTAGCCTCATCGTCTTTAAATAATTTGATTTTAAAAATCCTGAGCGTTTTTATTTGTTGTTTCTTTACAGAAAACAGAATTGTTAAACATCGAGCTCCTTCGGCTGCTGCGAGGATTTTAAAGTAGATTTTTTTCTTCTCTCGCAGGTGAACCGATTCAACAAACGCACGGACCGAGCCCTGCTGGTCACAGACGAGTCCATCTACAAACTGGACCCAAAGAAGAACTTCAAGGTTCTGAAGAGGCTTCCTCTGGACTCGGTGAGTCCTCTCATCGACTCTTCACGAGGACTCAGTGTCCTCTTGTCTTTTTATTATTTAAATCAAGTAATCCTATTAAAAGACGAGTTGTTACCCATAATGCATCACTGCAGCGGAGCTCCATCGTCGTCCTAAAAACTGAGCTGCTCTTTCTTCAAGATGCTTTTCTTCTCATCGGAAGAGTTTGAACTAAAAACGTTTCAAACTTCAATAATTTACTTTGTTTATGAGAGCTGAACTCACATGCAAATCACTGTGCCTGCCCTCCCTTCAGGGTTTGTTTTCTTTCAACTTTATTTGTACAGGTTAGTCCCATTGAGCCTCGGGGACTCTTTTACAGAGACCTGATTTAACAAACAGTGACGACAACGACAATAGACGATCATAAGAGCCATGCAAATGTAATTTATTTAATTTTTTTACAAATTAAAATAAAATGGCAACCAAAAGAACAGTCAAAAGGAAAAAGTAGCAACAAAACATCTAGATTATAAGACGTTGTAGAAAAGTAAAAACAGGAACATGTCTGCGTTGGTTCTTGTCAGGAACTCAACAGATGTTTTCCAGACTGTTGTCCCCGTCCACTGGGTATTAGACTCAGAACTGCTGCTCTTCAGACCCTAACGACCCTCAGGAAGGAGAGTGATTTGCACGTGAGCTCAACACGCATTAATAAAGCGACTCGCTGCAGATTCAAACTTTGATCTTTGTTCCTTTTTATTTAAATTAGAAAATATCTGCGATGGAAAGCAAAAACAATAAAACTACATTTATAAATTATAATTAAGGCTTTAGAAACAGTTAATTCATGAGTTTAATACTTAATAAATATAATTTTGACGCATTAATAATATTAATAAGCGCTTATAAATGATTTATTAATGCGTCATAAATTATATTTCTTGAGTTCAACTCTTAATAAAGCATTAATAATCACATAAATTATTTAGTAATCCTTAAAAATTATGTTTCATGTAACAATTAATAAAGATTATTAGTGAATTATAAAACTGTTATAAGAACATTCAGACAGTAAAGCAGTCAACATCAAGTGTTCTGTAGTAATAATTAACATTAACGTTAATAATCTTATACGTTCATTTTTCTTGTGGCTTAGTTTTTTTTAACTTTGTGACTTTTTAAAACCAAAGCAGTTTTTTTACGTTAGCGCTCGTTTAAACTGCCAGAGTGAACAGAACCAAGAGAACCGGTAAACATGGTGACGTCGTTCGATCTGAATGTAACGGTTTATTAAAGGCTTCTTTAGTTTCAGCGACTCCCGGCATCATTACGTTAGTTACTGCTCCTATACCTGAACGAGTCAACAAACTGAAACATTTGATTTATTCTGCTTTACTTTATTACTTTACTTTCCTGTTTTTATCGGGTCGGAGCTGAAAATGTTCAGAACTCCAGCAACGACTCCGGACCGCAGCAGGTCCACGTCTTCACAGCGTCCAACAATCTGGGTCAGACTTTTTGTTTTCAGTCTCGCCGGGTTTCGCAGCGTCTGAGCTGAACCGGTTTCAGAACCGGAGGAGGGGATCTTGACCCGTTTCAACGCAGAGGTTCTGCTGTTCTTCTGAACATCTGGACGCAGACTCAGTTCTGCTTCCTGTTTTCATGAGACGTGGATCTGGCTCATTTTTAAGACCTGACCTCAGGAACTGGATCGGAGGTCTCACAGGATCTGAAGTGACATCATCAAGCTTCAAATTTAGGTTTTAGCTCCGAGGGACGTGAACCTGGATTCTCCTGTGCAAAAGTCTTGATCGACCCCTCCTTCCTCCAACAACCATCTTTTTATCTTTTTGTATTTATTTGAAGTGGATCTTTTGTGTTTTTCAGTTCCGTGTGCTGCTCTGAGCTCTGTCATGTGAGCGACGCAGAGCGAGACCGAGTGGAAATTTAATTTTGATTTATTGCCAAAAGCTGCAGGTTTGATTCCAGAGTAGCGACAAACATCTGAGGACGAGTCTCATCGCTGCACACAACCCTGGATGAAACTCCAACGAGTCAAACACGTCCGTTTAATTCACGAAGACCTCAGCTGGTGGTTGTAAAACACAACGTGACCTCATCTGGTTTATAAACGAGAACACGCTGCCGTGTCTCTTCAGCAGATCTTTGTACGTTGTGTCGTATCGTACGCATCAACACCGACCTCAGTTTGGAGACGAGCTAACGGCTAGTCTGAGCCGAACTTCACCTTGTCCCACCCAGAACTTCTGGTCCACTCCAGATAATTTAACTGAACATCTACCACCATAAGATGGCACACCTGTACTCTTTTCATCATTCCAGAAGATCAAGGTCACAAATCAAGGTCAAACACTATGAAAGGTCTTTGTCCGGATCATTGCTATAGATTTCTGTGTAATGGTTTATCGACGAGCGTGTGATGTGCCGTGCACGTTGACATTTGAGTTGCTTTAAGATCCATTTTGATCTCGGTCCCGCTCAGACTAGCTGTTAGCTTGTCGGTCCGATCAGAATTAACTGTTTAAAACGGAAGTTACTGCAGTCAGTTTAGCTCCACCTGAGGTTCCAGTGAAGCCCAGGACCGGCTCTGGACCCGAGTCAGCGCAGCTGTTAGCCAGAGGGTTAAACGTCATCGTTATGCAGCGGCGAAGCAGCTGAAGATAGCTGCTGTCATTAAGGTCCGCTGCTCAGACCGAGGAGGGAGAGCCACGTCAGAAACACAAAACATTTATTTAAAAATCAGGACACGTCACCAGACCGAAGCCCAGATTCATCGAAAACTGGAGGAACCAGAATCAAACCTGTCGCTGTCGTTCAGACCCGTTTTCCTCCAGGATTACAGAACCAGAGCCGACGTCGGCTGTCTGCAGAGCTGCTGCTTCACAGGTGAGTTTAGGAAACTCCACTCCGCATGTCTTCCAGAGTTCATCCAAATTATTCTCGTTAAAGACGGCAGGTCCTCGAGGGGTCGCTGATGAGCGGGGTCTGAAGTCACTTTGAAGACAACAAAGTTCATGCTCAATCATCCAGGTGTCAAATCCAATAATTCTCTGTTGGCTCATCTGGACAGTTTCTTTTTTTAAAGTTTCTTTGAGGACATTTCATTTACACGAACGTCTCGTAACGTCGAAGCTTCAGCAGCAGAACAAATTGTTTAACAGATGTTTTTTAACTCAGGAGTGTTCCCTTCACCGAGGGGACAGGTTGTCCTTTTCAGGACGTCCAGCTCTTTATTGTCCTGACTGGATTAACCTGCGTGAGCTGGGGGTGGTAAGAGGATTATGATCTGCTCTGTCTCCCACTCCCACAGCTGAGACTCACTTTCTCTGTCCGGTTGTTCCTCAAACACTCGGCTTCACCTGGACCCGACTGGTTCTGATTCTTCTGATATCTACCTCCTCCTGCCTGCACAACGTCTGTTCGGTGCTCTAACTGGGTCACAGCACACGAGTCTCCCTCCACTGCACCTCCACGCGTGAACCGAAAGCTCAATTCCTCCCAGCAGACTCAGCCTGAGCAGAAATAATCCAAACATGCCGTGATTTAAATGAGAGAACACTGAAAGATACACGTATTAAAACTCATAACACTCACTGGTAGTTTCCAGTGCATTTGTGTCGCTCAGGCCCAGTTTACACGTGAACAATCTCTGGGGTCGTTAACGTTTTCCAGATGTTGATGGTGGAACAGTCACACGTTCACGCGGTAAAGCTGCGCTCGTTAAATCGGCTGTAGATTCCATGCCAGGTCAGTAGGTGGCGCTGTGACTGATGGATTTCAACGACACTCCCAGACATTAAAATCTGGAGCAATGAAACAGTTAAATGTGAGTACAGGAACGCTGGTTTGGACCAGGATGAGGCTGGTTTGCTCCCACATGTTGAAACGTGTGATCAGCACAAACAGCACTCTGCTGTCCGTTACTTTTATCCATCTGTTTGTGCAGAAAAACTGTAGCGCACATTATTGAGCACATCATTGAGCCTGCATCAGGAGGTAGCGCACATGCGTGACTTCACACCGACGTCGAGCAGCTCCTCGTTTAGCAAAGGAGAACTTTGAGGAGCTAATGAATGAAGAGAATGAAAGAGAAAGAAGAGCAGAGGTCATAGAAACTGTGGACCAGGAAGTGAGAAAGATTAGTGAGGGTGAAGTCCAGAAGCTCTGAAAAGAATGAAGAAGGGGAAGGCAGTAGGACCTGATGACCAGTGGAGGTTTGGAAATGTCTTGGAGAGATGGCAGTGAGGTTTTTGACTCAAATATTCAATGGCATATTTGAGGGTGAGAAAATGTCTGAGGAATGGAGAAGAAGTGCTGGTGGCCATTTTTAAGAACAAGGGTGATGTACAGAGTTGTAGCAACTACAGGGGAATTAAGTTGATGAGTCACATGATGAAGATCTGGGAGAGAGTTGTGGAAGCAAGACTTAGACCAGAGGTGACTATCTGTGAGCAGCAGGATGGTTTCATGCCAAGAAAGAGCACCACAGATCCATCTTTGCTTTGAGGATGCTGATGGAGAAGTACAGAGAGGGTCAGAAAGAACTCCATTGTGTCTTTGTGGATTTAGAAAAAGCACCTGACAGGAGGACAGCAGAACATGTTAGACTGGTACAGGACATGTATGAGGACATCAGGACAGTGGTGAGATGTGCAGTAGGCGTCATGTTTTCTGCCTCTGTCACTCTGCACTCACAGCTCAATCAATACTTATGCCCTGCACCTGTTTCCCGCTCTATTTAAGAGCTCTTGTCGCCCAAGCTTCTGGCCAGATTATACTATCAGGAGGTCTGGGTTTTTATTCAGAATCAGACAGACAACAAGAGTCTAATAACAAAGCATAGTTTTATTGATTTTGCAGCTGTAGGTGAGAGTCAGGATCCAGCTGCGGGAACACGTCTTCACAGGCAGGTGGGGTGAGAGCCACCTATTGAAGCTTGGAGTGATGACGTCACTGCAACTGGTGGAAAGGCAGAGCAGAGGGAGGCCTTTAATGCTGTTGACAGGGGGGCAATGCAGGGTCGTGGTCCAAAGGGCGAAGCGGGGTTAAACACAGGGAGTCAAAGGTTCAAGAACAAATCCAAAGATCAAACCATAATCCAGAATCCATAGTAGTCCAACACCAGGGTCAGATGGGCAGAACCAAATCGTATGAGGAACAATTCAATTCAGTTTATTTATATAGCGCTAAATCACAACAAGTTGAAGAACAGGCAGAACAGTAAATCCACAAGGCAGACGTGAAGTCGAAATCTGAAGAGCAAGGTGTGAAACAGGCAAGAACAGGATACTAGATGGCTGGATAACAGGATCCATGGAAGGTCTGATAATCTGGCAGAGTGGTGAGAGGAGTTCTTAAATAAGGCCAGGAACAGGCGCAGTGAATAAGGGCTGACGAGCTGCAAGTGCAGCGGGGGCGTGGTAGAGTGACAAACAGCAGAAACATGGCATGGAGGCAGATGACAGAGAACTGGGGATCATGGCAGTAGGAGTGACAGATAGCTTCGAGATGAAGGTGGAGTGCATCAAGGATCAGCTCTGAGCCCCTTCTTGTTTGCTCTGGTGATGGACCAACTAACAGCTGAGGTCAGGCAGGAATTCCCGTGGACTATGATGTTTGCAGATGACATTGTGATCTGTGGTGAGAACAGGGAGCAGGTGGAAGAGAACTTGGAGAGGTGGAGGTATGCTCTTGAAAGAAGAGGAATGAAAGTCAGTCGTAGTAAGACAGAGTCCATGTGTGAATGAGAGGGAGGAGGTGGAACAGTGAGGCTACAAGGAGCAGAGGTCTCAAAGGTGCAGGACTTCAAGGACTTGGGGTCCACTGTCCAGGAACATGGGGAGTGTGGTGAAGAGGAGAAGAAGAGAGTCCAGGCAGGATGGAGTGATGGAGAAAAGTTTCAGGAGTGATTTGAGACAAAAGGGTGTCAGCAAAGGTCAAAGGAAAAGTTTACAAAACAGTGGTGAGACCAGCTGTGTTGTCTGGTCTGGAGACAGAGACATGGACAAAAAGACAGGAGACAGAACTGGAAGTGAAATGAAGATGTTGAGGTTCTTCTTAGGAGAGACAAGGATGGAGAAGATCAGGACTGAGATCATCAGAGGTACAGTACAGGTTGAACAACTGGGAGATGAAGTTAGAGAGGACACACTGAGATGGTTTGGACATGTCCTGAGGAGGGACAGTGGTTTGGACATGTCCAGAGGAGGGACAGTGGTTTGGACATGTCCAGAGGAGGGACAGTGGGTATATTGATATAAGAATATTAGAAATGCAGCTGCAGGAAAAAGACAAAGAGGAGACATATGGATGCAGAGAGGACATGGAGGTAGTTGGAGTGAGGACAGAGGACAGAGTGAGGACAGAGTGAGATGGAGGAGGACAACTCGCTGTGGAGACCCCTGAGGTAAAAGCCAAAAGTAGAAGAAGAAGAAGATGATGAAGAGGAAGAAGAGCTAAAACATTTGTCAAAAAATGAAAACTGAAATGTGAAACAGTTTAGCTGCTGAAATAAAATAAAAATACTAAAAGCAACAGTTGCGTTTCATCACAGGAAACAAAAACTTTAATTATTGGTAAATAATAAACATTTAATTCCAGATCACATGAAGGTTTCATGTCCCGTGTTTGTTAAAGTTCTCCTGTATCCATGCAGATGAGCAAAGACTGTACGGTGGCAGCAGCTTCCATGAACTCCTGTGTCCTGTCCCAGTTTACAGGACTGAGCGTGACCAGCGGGGTGGACCAGATGGTGGCGCTGCACACGGCCTCTCAGGACGACGTCCTGCTGTGTCTTCAGGAAGGACAGCTGTGTCCCAACCAGGACAGGGTGGGCGAGCTGGTGGGAGCGCTGGTGGACCACTTCACACGGTCAGTCGCTGCTCCTTTATGAAGCCTCGAGACGCTCCTGCAGTTCGGAGTTGGTGCTCAGCAGGAAACCTTTCGGCTAATAATTAGCTAACATGCTAATGTCTGTTGAGTGACTCTGATGCAGAAAATGGAGCTGAACGAGGAGCTGCACAGTCTTAGTGAGTCAGGGTTTCTGGTTGAGCTCTCAAACTGCTGGACTTCTCCAAGTGTTTTTGTCTTCAGCTCTCTGAGTCCAGGCGAAACATTCAGCGCGCAGACTCGTTGCTAACGCCGCAGATTCGTTGGTTTATGCACAAACGATACAGTTTTTCATTAAAACAGAACCTCGTCGGCTGAATTCGCTCATTAAGAGTTTCTGAAGAGAGGAGAGATTAACGAGCTAAAGTCTGGAATCAAAACTTCAGCGCCTCAAATCTGGTAAACGAAGGAGCCAGACGTTCAGCTGCCAGACGCCGTCACATGACGATCGTGTTCTGGGTGTTCTTCAGGGTCCTGCTCCGGGACGTTTTTCTTCCTATGAATCTGAATCACTGAGTTTTCACACACGGCGGGAGGTTCTGGTTCTGTGCGAGTCCTCATCCTGCCGGCTCCACGTCGTGTTCTTCGCAGCATCTCTCAGAGTTCTTCAGCGCCGCCGGCGCTCGTCGTGATTCAAACTGAAGGACTCGTATCGTCCGTCGTTTCTGTTTCCAGCCTCTGTTCTGTGCGACAATGATTCACTCAGAGAAACATCAGGGAACCTTGTTTGTGACTCATGACGATGAGGCGATCCGGTTCCCTTGAGTGATTCATGCCCCCCCCCCCCCCCCCCTCAGTGTGCAGGAAGTCCTTATTCTTTAAGACCTTCTGATAAATCAACAAACTGAACGGAAGATAAAACGTTAGTTTTCGTGTTTCGTGGGTCCAGCAGATGGCGGCTCCTCGAGTCTCTTTGTGTTCAGGATCCCAGAGGAGGCTTTTGTGTTTTTATGAGATTTGTTTTCCTGGGAGGGGGGGTGGGGGGGTCAGTCCCCTCTGCAGCTGCAGAGAGCGGAGACCTTCGGGGAGCCGTCAGCTCTCCACCTGTCAGCGGGCCACCATCTGTGACGAGTGGGGGGTCGTGACCTCTGCTGGGGGTCCGAGCGCTGCCCAGTGTGAACAGCGGGGGGGATGAGCCTCCAACAGGAAGTGAAGGCTGCGTTGACCCGGACACAGGTGTGTGGTTACCATGGTGACCATAACGAGCTCAAACAGAAATCACTTCTGAAGCATCTGAGCTCCTCCGTTCAAACTGAGAGTCAGTGAAGGCATCACGCTTCAGAACGTCTGCACTGACAACTGTGAATAACTGGGTCAGTGAAGGCATCACGCTTCAGAACGTCTGCCCTGACAACTGTGAATAACTGGGTCAGTGAAGGCATCACGCTTCAGAACGTCTGCACTGACAACTGTGAATAACTGGGTCAGTGAAGGCATCGTTTCGCAGCAGAAAGGTGAAAATCTGACTTCAAAGCTCCTCTTCCTCTCCTGCTCTTCATCGTCTCGTCTCTGATCTGGTGTGTTCGGGTGTCGGCATGTCAGCCAGGAGAGTAAAGTGGGGGTTCTGGGGGGGTGGACCATCTGTTGGGACAGCTGGGGGAGCAGGATTTAAATCTGAGACGCTCCTTTATTCCTCAGTTTGATGAACTCCGCCGCCTCCTCAGCACCGTTTACTTTTATTCTTTTACAGCCTAATTATTTAATTATTAAATTATTAAATTATTAAATTTACGTAACGGTTCTGATCGTTTTAAACGGACTCTGTAAACGGTGCGGAGCTGTAGACAGTCGTTTGATTCGTCAACAATGAACTAAACAAATGAAGAGTTTTGAATAAATCTTCAATAAGAAGAGCTGAAAGTTTAAAAAGCAGCTTCAGTTCATGAAGTTATAAAATAAAAGATTAAAACTTTATCAACTAAAGTGGACGAGCTGGATCAAACAGGAAGCTTTAGTTTCTTTTTAATTATTTTAAAAACATTTTTCTGTTTGAGCATCGAGGTCCGACGGGTCTTCAAAGGTTCTGGTTCAGATCTAACGGCTCGTCTTCCGGGTCAGCCTCTGCAGAGCGGCAGCTAAAAACTTTCATTAGTTCTGAATGAGGCGCGAGGACTCGAGAAGTCCAGAGACCGGTTCTGGACGGGGGGGACCGGTCGGAGCTGGTGTCAGAACCTGGTCCCTCCCAGGTCTGAATGTAGTTTTTAGGTCATGAAGGACGTCACGCAGGTCCTGAAATATCTCCTCTGTCCCTCGGCGTCCGTCCTCGACGTGTTCGTCTCGCTGTCGGACCGGGCCGAACCGCAGGAGCCCGTCTCTTCTGGACCTGATCACTCTGGACCTGGTTTGGATTCACCGGATCACAAAAGAAACATAATGTTCTCCTGTTTTACTGTTTGACCCAAAGAACTGAGGGATTCATCAGAACAGCTGAAGATCTCCTTTAGCTGTTTTAACTAAACTCTGTCAGAACAGCTGAAGGAGCAGAACAGAAGCTAAAATGAACAGAACAGAAGCTGAAGGAGCAGAACAGAAGCTGAAGGAGCAGAACA
>NC_056516.1:38735832-38736547 GCF_014905685.2 Nematolebias whitei
AAGCTAAAAGGAGCAGAACAGAAGCTGAAGGAGAAGAACAGAAGCTGAAGGAGAAGAACAGAAGCTGAAGGAGCAGAACAGAAGCTGAAAGGAGCAGAGCAGAAGCTGAAGGAGCAGAACAGAAGCTAAAAGGAGCAGAACAGAAGCTGAAAGATGTTGAACACGAGCTAAAATTTAAAAGTAGCAAAGAGTTAGCTAACGTGAAAGAACCTCCTTAGAGGGCAAAGATGAAAACATGAAAAATATTCACCCTTGAAGGTTTGTTCTGAACATTTTGAGCTGTTGTAGAAGCTGAAGCTAAACGTTTAATTTTAGCTGTTAAACTACGACACATGAAGCTAAATCGGTCGCTTTTTGTTGTTGTGTGGATTAAAGAAGTGGTGAGAACTTTCCTTCTTACATTTTATCACCCCACAGTAGTCCTGATATCAGAACCAACAGAACCTCTGAGTCCAGAACTGGATCCAGGCCCAAACGTTTGGTCTTTAGCTACAAATAATCCGCTGACTCATCGCCTTTCTGCTGCGTCGCCTGAGCCATCAGACAGCGCCATGTTTGAGACGTTCTGCTCAGGAGACGTTACAGAACCAACCAGAACCACGACCGGTTCTTTAGGATCATTGAATCAGCTCAGAGCCTCCTTGGGACACGAGAACACGCAGAGCAAGGAGCCGAAGGAGAGTCCTGACTTTCGATAATGAGCCGAAGGAGAGTC
>NC_056516.1:38736557-38748369 GCF_014905685.2 Nematolebias whitei
CGAAGGAGAGTCCTGACTTTCGATAATGAGCCGAAGGAGAGTCCTGATTTTCGATAATGAGCCGAAGGAGAGTCCTGACTTTTTATTTCTGGAGGTGCGTCGGTGGAAAACGTCAGAGACGTCTGAACGCGCCACGTTGAACGAGTCGGAGCGGAAAGACGTTTTAATAAAACGATTATTAAGGCACTTGTGGTGTGAGCTGCTTTACAAAGGCAGCACATGTTTGGACCGACAGGATGAGTTCCTGCAGAACCAGAACCACGCCTCAGATCTGGACCTTTCACGGACTCTTCCTCAGTCAGAGCCGAGGAAACGTTTGGAGCCTCGGAGCTTCACGCTGAGTTCGACCCCGCCGAGCGTCTAAACTCTTGTTTTAGAAGCGTTGAGCATCATGAGTCACTTTTTTCCCAGAATGCTCCCTGAGGAGAGCCGGGAGGCGGGGCGCAGCCTGTCGAGGTGGTCCTGCTGGGCCCGATGACGCCAACGGTAATCAAAACAGACGAGGTCATCGATGATCAGCGCCGTGGTGCCTGAGTGGACCCTACGGGACGATCCGCTCCCCGACTGCCTGAACGCCTCGCAGTCGAAGGCTCGACTCGCCCCCGGGGCCCGCCCCCTGCTGCTGCTGTTGCCCCGGCGACCGTTTCCAGGAAGTGGTGATTAGACGCAGGTGGAGGCTGGAGGCTTGTCTCGAGGACGGGGTGCTGAGTTCAGAGAAGAAGAAGAGTCTGTTTCAGCCATCGTTCGGTGCTTCAAATTTAAAATGAGAACGATTTAACACGAAAAGTGGAATCAGGACAGGGTCTCGCTCACCACCTGCAGCCTGAGGGACTCTGCTCCACAGATCCGACCACATTTAAACTCTTTGAAATCACTCGGCCGCTTAAAAACCAAGAACTTCCCTAAAACGATGAAGCTAGAAGTCTGAAAACGTTTCATGAAGAGGAACCTCCAAGTTCTGGATCAGAGGAACACGTGTGGTCCTAGATCCCTGATCCACCTGTTTTTAACAGGTCCTGATCAAATCGTCCCTCTGCCACTCCGTGCACTGACCTCATGCACATATCCCAGCATGCACTTGTGTGTGCCGAGCCACCAGCCTCATCCTGCAACGTAAAAGATTTTATTTCTTATCATTTTACTTTATTTGTTGCTGACTTCACTTTGAGGCCAAAAGGAATTAGTTTGGATTCATCTTTGGTTCTGATGCAGAAAAAGTGACAGAGTTTCACTTTGAGACAGAGTTTGGCTCAGTTCATGTGATCTCACGTCACATTTTAATGCACGTGTTTAGTTCACTCAAAGGATCTTGTTGGACCTGCATCTGCCCTCGGACTGGACGGAGAGCAGACCATAATAACTTCAACCCCTCAACATGTATAATTCATCTCAGAGCTGGAACGTGGCAGGTCTACTGAACCTGACTGTTGGATTGTGTACCTGGATTACTGAGCATGGACTTTGTTGAGCGCAGCTCTGATGTTTGTTTAAAGGGTTCAAATCGAGTTTTATTTCAAAAGAACCCACTGGTGGAACCAACTGAGATCACCCGTGGGTCTGATCTGGCCCCCGGGCCGCTAGTTGAATAACCATGGTATAGATGAATAGATTTGTTTTTTTTAAATTAATTTTTAAATGTTCGCTCCAAAGTCCACCTCAGACTCTACAGGTCTCAGTCAGCAGGTCAAAGGTCATGGTCTTGTCTCTCTTAAAACAACATGGCAGCACCACTTGAGATTGTAGTTTTATCTGGAGGAACCACACGACCACGACTTCTGGGTCAAAACAAGGCCAAAGAGGAGACGTTTACCCAGAATGCACTGCAGCAGACAGCTCCCCCCAGCTGTCGGCACGGTGGTGGAGGCTGATGGTTCGGGCTCCTGTCAGTCACTGAGTGAAACTGTCTGATGTGTTTTTACCGTGTATGAGAGCTTGGTTTTCATATTTCCTGAGGCTTTGCTCAGAAACGTCTCTGGTGGATCTGCTGCCGGCCGTTTCATGACGTCTTCTCCTCCTTCCGAACCGGAGACCTCAGACGGGACTCTCAGCCGTGGTTCTGAACCGGCCCCGTCAGTCTGGGAGTAAAAACCAAAAACACTTTGGCTCAGAGCCAGGAGCCGGTGCAAGTCACTGGACCCGGGTCCTCTGAGGAGCTCAGAGGAAGCAGCAGCTTCACGGTGGATCTTCTTCAGCTGTCGGGACCACAGGTGTTGGGGGGGGGGGGGGGGTCAGGCTCTCCGAGAACAGTCGGGCCTTTTTAATTTTCTGCTGCAGTCATCTGAAGAAATGTTGAATTGGACCAACGCAAACATCCATCAGCCTTTTTCCCTAAAGCCCAGAGGCAACTTGGGACCTACTTTCAAAATAATCTACATGACAGATCCAGACTTTTATTTTGAAGAGTATCTGTGAAACTCCAATCCTCTTCCTGTTTGAATGTTTGTGTTTTTCTGACTAAATCCTGAATCTTGCCGTTCTTTTGAGGAACAGGAGAAAGAAAAGCATGCTGGGTAACCCAGAAACTGCTGAGTCACTGGTTGCTATGGTGATTCCCACTTTTTTTAGGGGGGGGGGGCAACTTTAGCTTCTTTTTAGTCTGAAAACTTTAAACAAAAAGAGTAAAAGTTTGTTGAACTGTCACTGAAACCACGAGTCGGATCAAAATAATTCTCCAACCTTGAGCAGCAGAAGGTTCTGTTCACCAGACGTGATCATTTTTATGTTTCTGGGGGGTTCTGTGGAAAATACTCAAAGCATTCTTCACTTCCTGTTTTGAAGAGAAGCTTCGCTGCAGTTGAAGTAAATGAGATTTTGTTGATTTGGGGACAAACCACAAGTCCGACAGTAACGAGAGGCCAAGCACCAACAGCCTGATGTAAACTTTGGAAGGTTTGTTGAAATAAAGAGTTTGGTTGCAAAAGTTCTCAACAGTTGTGACATCATCCAACTTTAAGTTGAACGTTTTGTGGTAAAATCAGTAAAAACCATCAAAGCTCGCCTGCGACCGTTAAAACTGCTGAAGATAATGAAACAGTTCAGTCGTGAAAAGCCCAACTTTCTGTGACCCGTTTAAACTGAATGATGGTTCTGATGTGAAGTCTGCGCTGGAGGTCCGAACGGGACCCACCAAAAACTGAAAGGACAATCCTGCTATGACTTGGTATTGGTGCAACTTTAGCTTTTTGAAATATTTAGCCTTTTCTGCCATTTTGTTCTCATAGAAAATGAATTGAGCTCGTTTTACCCCCTCCAGATCTTCAGACGTGTTTACAACCTTTTACTGCTCATTTCACATTTTGTTCTGCTTCAGCTTCTTTCAGCTTCCTGCTGCACATTTAAACTTTTTTTCAGCTACTTTCTGCTGTTTTTTAGCTGTTTTGTGCGCCTTTCAAGTTCTTTCTGCTAACTACAACATTTTTGTGCTTCTTCAAATTTATTCTGCCGTTTTCAGCTTGTTCTGCTCCTTTCAGCGTTTTCATGCTAGTTTAAGTTATTTCAGCTACAATTTAGCCCTTTTTTTTCTGATTTCAGCCTTTTTCTGATCATTTGCACTTCTTGTGCTCATTTCTGCTTCTTTCAGTAAACATATGTTCTTTCTTCTGCTAATTTAAGCTTGTTCTAACTTTCAGCTACCTTTTTAGCATAATTTGGTAATTTCAGCTGTTTTCAAGCTTTTCATGTTAATTTCTGCTACTTGCAACCTAATTAACTTATTTCTGCTAATTTCAGCTTGTTATGCTCCTTTCAACTTTTTTTTGCATGTTTAGCTACTATTTAGCTCTTTTGATGCTAATTTGAGCTTTTTCAGCTAATTCCACTTTTTTTTTTTTTTTTTTAGCTCCTTTCACCTCCTTTTACTTCCTGCTGGTAGTTTAAGCTTCTTTCTGCCTTTTCAGCTTATTTTAGCTAATTTAAGCTTTTTTTTTTTTTGGTTAATTTCTGAATTTTTGTGCAGTTTCTGCTTATTTAAACCAAATTCAGCAAATATGTGTTCTTTCTGCTTCAACTAGTTTAAGCTCTTTCTTCCATTTCAGCTACACTTCAGCTGTTTTTCAGCAAGTTCTTCTGCAGTAAGCATTCAAACTGCATTTTGTCAGGAAATGTAATTTGTGTAATTTAATCCTCGCTGTCCTGTTACCAGACATGGCCCTGAACTCCCAGAACGTCGGGTCGGGTCTGCGTTGTACTGGAAGGCTTTCAGGGCCGACAGCAGAACCTCGCAGGGTCAGAGGAGAGTTGTTCTGTGTCCAGTTCCTGAAGGTTCTCGTTTTTCTTCTTCCAGCGTCAGAAAGGTTCTGTTTCCTGTGAAGGTCTCCTGCTCAGCTCTGCAGCTCCACATGCGAGGAAAACCCAAGAGCGTCACCGTGGAAACCAAGCCGGGCCAGACCGCCGCCGACTTCAAGAAGAGCCAGGACGGTTTTGTCCTGCTGGTCCCGCTCGCCAACTGATGCTGACCAGAACCGGGCCAGAACCGGGCCAGAACTCTGAGCTCAACAAAGAGTTAAAGGTTTTCTGCTCCCTGAGCGGCACCAAACAGAGACGGCAGAAAGTAGACTTTATTGTTTTATTTCTTCGTTTGTATTATACTAATTTAGATTTTTATAGATTCTAAAGATGACATTAATTTAATGATGAGGCACTTTAATGACAAATTCTGCTTCCTAAAATAAAGTGAAAGAAACAATCCAGATGTTCATTCAGGGGTCACATCCAGATGAAAACAAGAGTTTCAGCGTCGTGTCACTTCCTGTCTCGTCCTCGTGGCGTTCCTCTGCAGCCAATCAGCTGCCTGATGATCTCACAGCAGGAAGTCCTCAGCTGCCTGATGATCTCACAGCAGGAAGTCCTCAGCTGCCTGATGATCTCACAGCAGGAAGTCCTCAGCTGCCTGATGATCTCACAGCAGGAAGTCCTCAGCTGCCTGATGATCTCACAGCAGGAAGTCCTCAGCTGCCTGATGATCTCACAGCAGGAAGTCCTCAGCTGCCTGATGATCTCACAGCAGGAAGTCCTCAACCTTTGTTTGTTTATCTTCGGTTAGTTTTGGCTTCGGCAGCTTTGATGTTCAATCTTTTGGGACCTGATGTGTTTTTGTTGGAACAGATTATTCTGGAAACACGCGGCCCGAACATTTAAATACGTTTACAGCTCCGAGACGACGACGTCCATGACTGAATATTTCTTCAGAGCCCCGCCCCCTCACCTCAACACCTGCTCAGATTTGACTGGAAAATTAGTTTTTGTCTTCTTGTTGCAGATATTTTCTGTTCTGGGTTTTTTTTCTTCCCACAATTAGAAATTTTTAAGTTTTAGGCTTCTTTCTGATTATTTTAGTTTTTTTCAGCTTTTTCAGCTACTTTTCAGGTGGTTTCTTTCCAATTTCAAAATTTATGCTACTTTTCCACTGATATCAGCTTTTTCAGCTACTTTTCAGGTTATTTCAGCTTTTTCAGCTACTTTTCTGCTGATATCAGCTTTTTCAGCTACTTTTCAGGTTATTTCAGCTTTTTCAGCTACTTTTCTGCTGATATCAGCTTTTTCAGCTACTTTTCAGGTTATTTCAGCTTTTTCAGCTACTTTTCCACTGATATCAGCTTTTTCAGCTACTTTTCCACTGATATCAGCTTTTTCAGGTTATTTCAGCTTCATTTGCTTCTGTTTATTTCTGTTTCCAGTAAATGTCAGCTGATCAGATCCAACCAGCACCAGCAGTTCAGTGATGAAACCTTTCAACTGCCTTCAGCTTCTTCAGCATCTCTCAGCTGAAATCCTTCAGCTGTAAGCGTTCACGTGCATCCAGTTTATTCTGAGTTGTTGTTGGGCGTAAACAAGCGGAGCCAATCGTCTTCATTTGTAACGTTTGTAAAACTGAGCTGGACGGACTTCCAGCAGCTGAAGCTCGGCTGCTTTCGGAGTGGTTTCTGTCAGCGGCTCTGATCCAGATCAGGGTCTGAGTTAATCTGCAGCTCCTCCCAGTTCCACCAGTTTGCTGAAGCACGGGGCCATCTTCACGTTGTGTCTAACAGAGTGTGAGCCTTGAGTCCTGGCTGTGAACTGATCAGTCTGCTCTGATCGATCAGTTCTCCTGATCAGTTTGTGTTTTCCGCTCCATCGGGTCGAACAAAGATTTTCTGCGTTACATCAGAACGTGTCAGAATTCTTCGGCAGCCTTTCAGTCATCTCCTCCCGTCGTCATCTGCTCGAACGCGCCCGTCCCCGACACAAACAGGACTCCTCCACGTTTAGTTCATGCAGTCGCTTCACGTGCGAGCAGTCCCAAACGGCCCCCCCATGCAGAGATTAGCAGCCCCCGCAGCCAGGATTTGGTGACGAGTGGGGAGGATTTACCAGGATATACATCAGAGCTGCTGTGTTGGTTTTTGTCCCCAAATCCTCTAAGAACGGGGCCGGTCCGGTGAGCCCGGCAGGACTGCCAGCAGGTCACATGCTGTAGATTACAGGAGCACGAGGGCAGATCGGTTCTTCCCCGAGCCCACGTTGAACTGGCAGCATGTGGAAACACTCAGGGACACGCAAAATGCATTTATTAACGTGTTCAGGGAAATTTACTCAAAACGGATACGAAATTACATTTTCTGTAAAAACGCAGTGAGATCTGCTGAAACCAACAAGTTGTTAAACCTTAGAAAAAGCTAAACACAATGCAAAACGCCAAAAAACAGCTAAAAGTAGAAAAGTGTAGAAGCTAAAGTTGTAAAAAATTAGGCTAAAGGTGAGAAAATGATCGCTAAAAGCCAGAGATTGCAAAAAGTCACAGCTGTTCTGAGCGAAATACAAAATTCCTGCAGGAAGCTGCACCAGAAGCGCCACAGCTAGCAGGTTTTAGCTGTTAAAAACTAGCTGGTTGTTATTAGCATACTTGTGGCTTATCTTAAACTGCAGCATTAACTGAAGAGGGCTGGTTGAACTTGTAGTTTTACATGAAAGCAGTAAAGTTAGAGCGTAGCTTGAAAACGTGTGTTGAGCTGATCCCACGGCGTCAGCAACAGTTCGGTCGTAAAACCCCGAGGACCAATAAAAACGACAGAAAGCTGCTGAGACGCAGACACGTGGAAATCTGCTCGTTTGTGTCTCAGCAGAAGGAAGCTGGACGCCATCTGCAGAGATACCCCTGTCCTTTCTTATCAAAGGCCCCCCCACCTGACCCCGGTCCTGGATCTGACCCCGGCCCAGTCAATATGGTTTCTGCCCCGCTGCCCGTCTCCTCAGGGATTGTCAAACGATTATTAAAAGCCTTTAAATAATCAGTTTTTCGACGGAGAGAGCAGACACCACTTTAAATAAGCTGCTTGTCCAGTCTTGGTTTTATTTGGGGGGGGGGGGGGGGGACATCTGTTACACAAAAAAAGAAAAAACTGCTTTAGGGTTCTCCTCAGAACTCTTGATCCGGTCCACCTTTCTTCATGTCCAGTTTCACAGGAAACAATATGTCGGCTCCAACAGCGGCACTTTTAAGCTTTTTTCCATTAACGTGAAAATGTTCGGCTCATTCAGGAGCTAGCTGCTGCGACCTTCGGCTTGTGTAAATATTTTTCTTTTACAAATATTTTCTTCAAAGAAATCTCAGTTTCTTCAGAAACAGTCTTTCAATCTGCTTCAGCTACAAACTCCATTCTGCTGCTTTTAGTTTTTAGCTGCCTTTTAGCTACTTCAGCTTTTATTGTTTTATTTTTAGCTTTTAGTTATTTGATAAATTATTTGCTCATCCAAGCTTCTCGTTAGCATTTTGGCTTTTTGACTATGTAGTTCTGCTACTTTTAGCCTTCACCTGTTTTGCTGCCTTTAGCTAGCCTTTAGCTACAATGAGTTTTTACCTAGTTTCTGCTTTAGCTAACATTTTACCACTTATTTTAGATTTTTTTTTTTTACTCTTTTAGCCATTTGACTTTTAGCACAAGTTTAGCTCTTTTAGGGTTCATCAAGTTTTGCTTCATTTAGCTCTGAGCTAGACTTGTTCTTTTAGTTTTTCTGCTTCTTTTAGCTTTGACCAGTCAACTTCGGCTCTTTCAGCAAACTTTCAGCTGTTATTCAACGCTTAGAATCCCACAGAAAAAAAGTTTTATTTTTTATTAATCCACGGGTGTGAGTGAAATTAGACAAACGACTGATTTAAAGTTTTTTTTAGCTGCGCTACAGGAGGCCTTCTTCAGCTCCGTCTTCGGCTGTTGGATGTCCCACTGCCCGAAGGAGACAAACAGCAGCTTCTGGTTTCACCTCCACTTTATTAAACAATCCACAGATTAAACGCCACAAAAATAAACACAAACGTGAAAAATCTTCAGTTTTTCTTCAAGTTTTTCCATCGACAGACTTTTAGTTTCCAGACAGCCGAGCCGAGCGACACTCCGGGAGGCTCGATTTTGGCGGGACTGAGGACGGTTACCATGGAAACCCGGAGGCCGAACTCGTTCATCTCGTGTTTGTTCACCACAGACGAGACGTTGTCGCGTCAGAGGCGGAGCTACGAGCCGACGGACGCCACGTGAACAACGGGCGGCTTTGTGTGTCATGAGACACGTCTCAGCCGTCAGCGACTCGAGGACAAACGTTAATTTGGCAAAGAGACGACTAAAAATCAGAGTTTTACGTTTTAAATGTGTGAAGATTTTCTGTCCCCGTTAGTTTAAACATTTAAAAACATCAAAGGTGAGAGCTCATGTGCAGACAGAGACTCTTTAGGGAAAGTTCAGACATTTGAAAATCTGGCTATGAACAGTGAACATCTTACCTGTTGTAGATAGATGTTCGCACCAAAGTGCCACCTTAACTTTACTCTCAGGTTTGTAGCCAAAACAGCAGGGTGGGTCAAAGGTCACTCAGCATCAACACAGCATGTTCGCTACCACAACTGAAGGCGTGGTGACATTTATTCACACACGCATCACGTGCGCTCTCATCTCTGCCTCTTTGCTCACTGGAGTTGGCGCAACGTATGGCAAACTGTTTAAATAATCAAATCAAGCTAGGGCAAGCTGTTGAACTAAAAAATACCTCCCACTCCTCTCTCCCCCTTTAGATTTGAACAATGCATTTTCCTGCCAACAGTGACGCACACAGCTCAGCTTACCGTGCACATCAGTCTCACGTGCACTCTGCGGCACGTCAGTGACTCCGTGTGCAGCAGAGTGCACGTCTTTGTAGATTTATCGACTGCATTTGTGAAAAACAGTAAATTCTGGTCGTAGAATAAAACGAGTCACAAAACGTGAACTTTTGTTCAGTTTGTAAAATAACGTCTTCGTGCCGTGAAGTTGGCAACATTTATGTTTAAACTTCTCTTTCAAGTTTTACTTTTTTAATGGTTTTAGCATTTATACATCTGTAAACGTTTGTCTTGTAAACATGTATTTAAATCAAACCAGTCAAAACTTTATTAATACAGTAACAAAATGTGCCTTTCATAAATAAAAATAATAAAACGTCATAAATCTGTTAAAAACTCAACGGACAAATGCTCCTCTGGTAGTCGGACTAGCCGTTAGCTCGTCAGTCTAGTCCGAATGAAACTGGGAACTATCTGCAACAGGTAAGATACTAACTGCTCATAACATTTTCACATGACCCCACCTCAAAATGTCCAAACTGTCCCTTTAATGTCTTCAGTGAAGAGACGCTCAGTTTTACGTCCCCGAAGACAAAAAAAGGCAGAAAGTTTTGACAAAGAACAAAGTTCTGTTAGACGATCGCCCGTGAACTCGTATTTACATCGTCGCTCGAAGACGAGATCTCCTAACGAACCACAACTCACAGAGCTGCTGGTCCAAAACCACCTGCAGAAGCCCCGGACCGGGCCAGAACTGTTTCTGCCACGGAGGTCCAGTGATGTCCACAAGTCTCTACAGCTGAGGTTCTGATGTCAGTTAAACCATCCGAGGTCCGCTGTTAGCACAAAACCAGAACCAGAAGTCTTTAAACCCGAGGTCCGGTTCTGACCGTCCTCAGGAACCTTTGACCCAGTTGGAAAGCTGCAAACTGTTTGGTGCCAGTCAGGTTCAGGAGATCCGGGAGCTTTAATTGGATGAAGCAGAACTAGAGCTCCGGTTGATTGGCTTGTGTGGACCGACCGGACCGGACCGAACCAGACCACATTACATCACATCCAACAGGTTCAGTGGAACCACAGCGTCTTCCTCTTGAGTCGATGAGGAGCGTGTAGAGGAGGAGACGGCAGCTTCTGAGCTCTACGATGAGATTTACAGAACCAGAACCAGCCTGGTTCTGGTGATACCTGCAGGGCGTCAAGTCCAAACTGGACACAAGTGTCCTCAGAGCCGGACCGGGCCGCTCAGCTGACACTAAAACGTCTTCAGAGAAAAACTAAGGAGGACGTTCTGAGTCCAAATCTGACAGAACGGGCCTCAAGAACTGACCTCAGGACCTGGATCCCATCAGACCCGGTCCTCAGCTGCGCGGTTCTGTTCAATCAGCAGAACAGCTCTACGTCTGTTTGGGTCGGCTCGGACGTTCTGAGGCCTCGGTTCTGACAGATTCTCGAGTGGACAAGTCAGAAACGGGTCCGGTCTGAGAGAACGGTTTTCACCAGAACTTTAGGGATGAACTCACGGATCTCTGACCAGAACGTCCGGTTCTGTCAGGCTGCTCGTTACTCTGAAACTGGACTTTTTATCCAGAAATTTTCAGTCAGGTCATCTGGACAGTTTCTTTTTTTTTGTGCTGGAACGTTTCACCTTCCTTTGTTGGTTTTGAACCAGTTTGACACGACTGTCGACGAGGAAGAGGGCCGGCACCGGAGGAGGGGGCGTGCCAAAGACACCATCTTAGCATCAACATAACTGGTTTGTTCCACTTTGGAGTAAGCTGTTGGGGGAAGAATCAGTTTTGTGTTGTGTGTTTCCTTGACTGATGAAGCCTTCTGGATGGAAGGTGAAATGTTTCAGCACAAAAAAAAGAAACTGTCCAGATGACCTGACTGAAAAATGTTGGATTGTATACCTGGATTATTGAGCATGGACTTTGTTGGACTTTTTATTGTTTCTTAAAGTTCTGATAGTCGGCCCGATGTCTCGCAGCAGGACAGCAACTCTGTGCGACCCAAACACAGAGAAATTAAACCCACAAACGTCTCACTGAGGGTCCGGTTCCTCAGGACACAAGATCCGTGTGGATCGATACCGGGTTCGGTCTGATCCACCGTGTCAGAACCACCACTCATTTCTGTCATATGGTTTGAATATATTTTAAGACTAAAGAGACAGAATGGGTTCTCGCTTTTCATGCTAACGCCGTTTCTAAAGGAACGTTTCCAACAAGTTATTGGGGTTAGCGTGTTAGCAGGTGCTACGTATACAGCCTGCTGACAGATTGCTAACGAGGCTAATAAAGTCTTGCTAATGAGGCTAATAAAGTCTTGCTAACGAGGCTAATAAAGTATTGCTAACAAGGCTAATAGTCTTGCTAACGAGGCTAATAAAGTATTGCTAACGAGGATCATGACGTCTTAACAACGCTAATAATGTCTTGTTAACAAGGCTAATTATGTCTTGCTAACAAGGCTAATAATGTCTTGCTAACAAGGCTAATAATGTCTTGCTAACAAGGCTAATAAAGTCTTGCTAACAAGGCTAATTATGTCTTGTTAAAAAGGCTAATAATGTCTTGCTAACAAGGCTAATAATGCCTTGCTACCAAGGCTAATAAAGTCTTGCTAATGGGGCTAATAATGTCTTGCTAACAAGGCTAATAATGTCTTGCTAACAAGGCTAATAATGTCCTGCTAACAAGGGTAATTATGTCTTGCTAACAAGGCTAATAAAGTCTTGCTAACAAGGCT
>NC_056516.1:38748379-38748546 GCF_014905685.2 Nematolebias whitei
GCTAACAAGGCTAATAAAGTCTTGCTAACAAGGCTAATTATGTCTTGTTAAAAAGTCTAATAATGTCTTGCTAACAAGGCAAATAATGCCTTGCTAACAAGGCTAATAATACCTTGCTACCAAGGCTAATAATGTCTTGCTAACAAGGCTAATAATGTCTTGCTAAC
>NC_056516.1:38748556-38748881 GCF_014905685.2 Nematolebias whitei
TAATGTCTTGCTAACAAGGCTAATAATGTCTTGCTAACAAGGCTAATTATGTCTTGCTAACAAGGCTAATAATGTCCTGCTAACAAGGCTAATTATGTCTTGCTAACAAGGCTAATAATGTCTTGCTAACAAGGTTAATTATGTCTTGCTAACAAGGCTAATAAAGTCTTGCTAACAAGGCTAATTATGTCTTGTTAAAAAGTCTAATAATGTCTTGCTAACAAGGCAAATAATGCCTTGCTAACAAGGCTAATAATACCTTGCTACCAAGGCTAATAATGTCTTGCTAACAAGGCTAATAATGTCTTGCTAACAAGGCTAATTA
>NC_056516.1:38748891-38755083 GCF_014905685.2 Nematolebias whitei
TAATGTCTTGCTAACAAGGCTAATTATGTCTTGCTAACAAGGCTAATTATGTCTTGCTAACAAGGCTAATAATGTCTTGCTAACAAGGCTAATTATGTCTTGCTAACAAGGCTAAATATGTCTTGCTAACAAGGCTAATAATGTCTTGCTAACAAGGCTAATAAAGTCTTGCTAACAAGGCTAATAAAGTCTTGTTACCAAGGCTAATAAAGTCTTGCTAATGGGGCTAATAATGTCTTGCTAACAAGGCTGATGTCTTGCTTAACGAGGCTAATAATGTCTTGCTAAAAAGCTAACGTCTTGCTAACGAGGCTAATAATGTCTTGTTTAACGAGGCTCATGACGTCTTAACAACGCTAATAATATCTTGTTAACAAGGCTAATTGTGTCTTGCTAACAAGGCTAATAAAGTCTTGCTTACAAGGCTAATAATGTGTTGCTAACAAGGCTAATAAAGTCTTGCTAACAAGGCTAATAATGTTTTGCTAACAAGGCTAATTATGTCTTGTTAAAAAGGCTAATAATATCTTGCTAACAAGGCTAATTATGTCTTGTTAAAAAGGCTAATAATATCTTGCTAACAAGGCTAATTATGTCTTGCCAACAAGCTAATAATGTCTTGCTTAACGAGGCTAATAATGGCTAGCTAACGAGGCTTATTATGCTTTATTTTATTTAACCAGGCAAATCCCATTGAGGTCATGGATCTCTTTTGCAAGGGAGGCCTGGGCCTGAAGGCAGCCTAAGGAAACCGGAGTACACAAAGAAAACCCACGCAGCACGAGAAGAACATGCAAACTCCACACAGAAAGACCCCAGGTTCAACCGGGGATTGAACCCAAGACCCTCTTTCTGTGCGGCAACAGTGCTAACCACTGAGCCGTCGTGATGACAATGCTAATTTATTATTAGTTGACATCAGAGCTCCATGTTCTAAAAGAAACTTTAAAACAGCAGAGACGAATTATTAAAAGTAAAATTACTCTAGGATTACAAACCTAAATGTAAATAAAATAACTTAAATTAAACATTTTCAATATTTGTGAATAAAATAAACCTTCAGTATTGATCCTAATGTCTTAAATCAAAATGTAAAAAATTCATTTGATCACGTATTGATTGATTGATCTTTGTATTAAAATAAAAGTGTAAATACTTTATGTAGTATTTATCAACTATTATACATAAAATACCAATTCTTAAGTAACGTGGTAATATTTAGGCAGCTGAAGTAAAAGTATTTGTGTTTTTAATATATTTTACTTCCGTATCGAGACACCGGGTGGTTCTGCTCACGGTGGTACCATCAGAGTTGCAGAAGGACCCATGCTTATCTGAGTCCCTGAACGCATCTCACATCAGACTGGAGCCCTGGTGACTGATGGGAAACTGGGCCAACCCCAGAACCAGCAACAACTGGGCCAACCCCAGAACCAGCAACAACTGGGCCAACCCCAGAACCAGCAACAACTGGGCTAAACCCAGAACCAGCAACAACTGGGCTAAACCCAGAACCAGCAACAACTGGGCTAAACCCAGAACCAGTGACAACTGGGCCAACCCCAGAACCAGCAACAACTGGGCCAAACCCAGAACCAGCAACAACTGGGCCAAACCCAGAACCAGCGACAACTGGGCCACCCCAGAACCAGTGGCAACAAAGCAGAACTTCCCTACCTAAAGAGCCCCGAGGCGGCCCGGCCCGGTCCGGTCCAGATTAGACTCTGAGGCCCTGCAGGGAGGGGCTGCAGTAATCTGGTAATCTCATCCTGGTCCGAGTCAACAACCTGGAAGTTGGACCTGGTTCATACCTGGACACCACCTAGATCCGGTCCACAACTGGACCCGTTTGCCCCCATCAGTCAGAACCATCTTCAACAGGGTCTGAGCTCCTTCATGGATCGGTATATATGGTGCAGCTGGGACCAGAACCAGGGGTTCTGATGGGTCGAATGGCTCCAGAGGTGATAAGTGGACGGGTCGAGACCAGAGTCTGTGTCCACGGGGAGGCCGGTCTCACCGGTCCAGAACCCGGCTGTAGCCGCCCTCGCTCTTCAGGTCTGCGAAGACCTGGGTGAAGAAGCCGGGGTCTGCGTTGATCCGGAGCATGTTGGCGCTGGTGGCGTTAATGATGGCGAGGCAGCGGGTCCAGAAGGCGTCCCGGCCCGGTTCCACCAGGAAGGGCTTGAGGGGGTAGGAGATCTCGGTGCCCATGTAGGCGTAGGACAGGTAGAGACAGGTGAGCAGGACGGCCTGCAGCTCGCGCTCCGAGGACACCGCGTCCCCGTCCACCACGTCCCGGCACAGCATGTAGACGAAGACCACGTTGGCCGGCGTGACGAAGGCCTGGTCCTGCCAGCCCTGCAGCAGCAGCGAGCGGTCCACGGCCCGGAGCCACAGAACCGGGTCGGCCGGACTCAGGCGCCGCAGCCGGAAGCAGCGGAGCCGCAGGAAGTCCCCGAGACAGCGCAGCAGCTCGCTGGTGGACGCCTGGACGATCACGCGCTTTGGGGACGACGTCCCCTGGGGGGCCCTCAGCGAGGATGGCGGCCCGGTTCTGGTGTAGCCAAATCCGAAGCCCGGACCCGACCCGAACCCATAGCTCAGACCCAGTCCTGCTGGGACTTCGTAGCTGGACAGGTTGGCACAGGACAGGGACTTCTTGACGTTGTCCCGGTTCAGGGTCAGAACCGGGTCGTTCTGGTAGAAGCTGTTGTTGCTCAGGGGGTCCACGGTACCACCGGGCCCCTTCCTGGTATCGTTCTTCTTGGTGGGGGCCACCAGGCGCCTCCAGGTCAGCGCCGGCAGGAGGATGGACCGGCCCCCCCTCAGGTTCCGGTCCTTCTGGCTGTTCAGGGACCGGCTGCTGAGCGAACCCGGCTGGTTCTGGTAGAACCCGGGTTTCCTGGAGCCCGGCGACAGCGACAGAACCGTGCCCATGGTGCCGGGTCAGAACTCCTGGACGAACAGAACCGACGTGTGGGAGACAGCTGGGGGACATGGAGAGGACAGATGTTAGAGAACCGGGCCTGAACAGAATCTGGTCCAGACTGGACTTAAAGATCTCGAACCAGAACAGTTCTGAACCTGATCAACTCGGAACCAGAACAAGAACCAGAACCCAAAACTGATTTAATCTAAAAACTGACCCAGTTTGTTTCTGGGTCAGAACCGAACCGACTCTGTGGTTCTGAGAAACTCACCTGTTTGGTGGATCCGGTTCCGGTGCCGCAGTCCGTGATGGGGCACAGACTTATGGAGGTACCGGGAGCGCTCCGGTACCAGGCGGTGCCTGGCGGTACCGGGCTGCAGGGTCACAGGCACAAAGTGGTCCAAACAGAACCGGACTGGGCGGAGAGGAGGTTCTCCAGAACCGGTGCAGCTGTCATGACCGAACCCAGACTATATTCCTGGTTCTGGTTCCGGTTCGGTCTGTTCAGCTCCATGTTCCGAAACAAAAACCCAAACTTTCACTCAGTCCGAGTCTAAAGGTTCCATCTCCGAACCACGACCCGGCTCCTCCGAACCTCCTGGTCCCGGTTCTGGTCCGGGTTCTGGTCCTGAGCAGCAGGAGGGTCCGCCTTCATAGAGCCTCAGCGGCTGAATGACCGAACCGGAACCACGGAGCTCCGAACCGCCGCAGCCGAACCTGTGATGAGCGGCTCTGAGCGAGAGCGCGCGGCGCGGCCCCGCCTCCACTGCGCGCACGCGCACGCGCTTCACCGAAAAACAAGTCAAAATATAAAAATTAAAAAAAATCTGTAAATGTTTTAAAAATTATTAACTTAAAAAATTTATAAAAATATTTTATCAAAATAAAATGAAACAAAAGTTGAACTAAAATAAAAAACAAAATTAAATAATTAAAAATAAAACTGAGGGATTTAAATAAAAACACCTATTTATTATTATTAATAAGCAAAAGTTTATTAAATACATTTAATAAATAAAATAATAAAACTTCATCAGATTAGTTTCAAACATTATTTAAATTACAGAATTAATCTGGATTGTTAAATTAAAATTAAAATTTAAATGAAACAAACTAACTGCACGTACTGAAAACTGCCGGATTGTTCTGAGGACTCTGCTGGTCAGACCCGTTTGGGTCGTCTTGTTTTTGGTCAGTTTGTTTATTTATTGTCCAAATTATTAAAAAATGTTTACAGACTTTTTGTTACGTCAGATTTGGACCGGAGCGGTTTTCCCTCGGCGGGTCAGCGGTTCGACCCGGCAGACCGGGTTCAGTTTTCCACTCAAAGTTCGAGCCTGAGGGATTAATTTGTTGAATTAGAGCCATTAAAGATGAGCTAACAACAATTAATAATCCACAATCTGAGCAGGTGACTGATTTTAAATACCTTGGAACAATAACTGACCTTTGACCCCAACACCGACTGTATTTACAAAAAATCCAGGCAGCGTCTCCACCTTCTGGAGGAGCTCAGGAGCTTTAATGTTAAAATTATTTTGCAGGTGGTGCACAGGTCACTGGTTGAAAGAGTTGTTTCCTTTAATATTGTCTCATGGGCTGGGAACCTCCCAGTCTGAGACAGGAAGTTGTCCCGGGGGTCAAACAAGTTCAGTGTCACAAGATGACAAAGGTCATCTGGAGTCTATCGTTCTACAGAAAGATTATCCACAAGAGGAAAATGTTTCAGACAGCTGACAAGCTTCACATGAGATTCACCCTGAAGGTCAGACCGTGCACTGAGCTCCATCAGACTCTACAGGCCTCAAACAGCAGGTCAAAGGTCATGACAGACTTACACCCTCTGTGAGGTCTTTAAAAAAAACGAGCCCTGCCTCCTCCAGCTCAGCTCCTCATCCTTTTAATGAAATGTTTCGACTATCAGTCGGCTTTAGGAGGTACCAGCGGTCCTGTTTGGGGGGTTTGGTTCTTTTGGTTTAAGGGAGCATCCTGAGTCCACATGCTGGTCTGAGGTTTTCTGTTTCTTTGACTTTCTTTTCGTCAAGTTCTCATCTGGTTTTGTTTGTAACGTTTCTAATAAAATATTTTAAAATGTTGAAATTAGTTGGACTCCACAAAGACAAGAATCACGGTGCTGCAGTGATCCAGAGTCCAGAACCTCAACCTGACCGATGCTGGTGGGACCAGAAACCTCGGCGATGGAAAGAAGAGCGGACCCAAAGTCCTCCACAACCACGAGAGACCAACTTTATAAGGAACAACCGGAGGCTGGTTTAGGATCGTGTTCAGGTGAACCTTGATGCTTCTACGTCGATGAAATCCTGATTTATATCCTGAAGATAAACTCATTTCCTGAGGCTCCAGGAGAGAAATGGTTTCAGGAACCAGATTAAACAAGTTGAGATCAGATGAGAGGCAGGGAACAATCACAAGAAACACTTTATTTAACGTCGTCACTGCACACAGTGTCAATAAAGTTGGTTTGAATTCAAACCTGACGTTTCTGAAAGGAAGCAGAGAATTTAGTCATTTGTTGATTTTGATCACTTTGAGTTTTTTGTTCCGTTTCTCCAAAGGTCCAGATCCTGCTGGATCTGTTCACCTGAGGGGGGAGTTTTAAAGGTTCCTCCAGCTGAGAACTCATCCACATGGGCTAGGCTGAGAGAAACCACGTCGCCGTGGCGAGTGTGGGAGGAGCCTAACGGAAATAAATGTTTTATTAATATTCATCTGCAGTTTTCTTTCAGCTGAAAAACAACGAAACAGCTGCTCCGGTAGTGCAGTGAGCTGGAGGGCCTCTCTAGTCAGAACCGGAGCGGTGTTCGGCTGTTGGACGTCTCACAGTTTGTCCTTCATGGACACCTTGTTGGACCATGAGTCCACGGGGCACCAGGACACTCCAGGACTTTGTTGTGTCCTCGGATCTGAGACCCAGTCTGGACCCTCGGGTGAAGAGACGAGCTGAGCTGTCAGCTGATCACCTCCTGGTGGGGAGTTGGAGCAGAGATGAGTGGTTTGATTATATAATAAAACTGCCTGCCATACTTTGTGCCAACTCAAACAAACAGGCCAAGCTGAGCTTCATGGCACAAAGACTTCATCTTTGAACTCTCAGGATTTACAGAGTCCCAGTTCACCAAGAAGCTACACCAGTTGAAGGTGAGTTGGCTGTGGTGGCCATCTTGAATCAGGTTGAATCCAGTCTCTCTCTCTCACACACACACACACACACACACACACACACACACACACACACACAC
>NC_056516.1:38755093-38757110 GCF_014905685.2 Nematolebias whitei
CACACACACACACACACACACACACACACACACACACACACACACACACACTGAACAGGAAGCACCAACCTGCAGTGTCGTCCTAATCTCTGTTCTGACACTTTATTGTCTAAATCCAGAGATTAAAACCTGAACAGAGACTGAAATCTCCTCTTTGGGCAGAACGTCTTCTCCTTTTCCTGTTCAATTTCTCCAAAATGTTTTTCGTGTGAACGTTCATCTTCCAGGATTCCACACAGACGCAACTGTTTCAGCAAATGAAGCATCATCATCCTCTGCAGCTGATCTAAGCTCTTTATCTTCCAATGCAACATGTGACGTCTTCAGTCACTTCATGTTGGATCCATCCACACAGGAAAACCTTCACTGTTCACCAAAATAAAAGCATCATGATGAGCAAACATCAAAAGGGGTTTTAAAGAGTTCAGGATCTGTTCGAGCGTCAGCCTGGACCCTGTTGTCTGTATGTATTCATCTCTTATTTTGGGAATTACTCAAAAAGATCAATAAGTTTGTTTTGTATTTGGTAATATTAATAAAAATGAAGCAGACACCGAAGATTTTTATCATTATTTGCTGTTAGAGTTTCCTGCTAGAGGAGAACGGTTGGTGTTTGCTCTTATGGCCCGTTGAGAACTGGGTAAAACCAGCAAACTGAGGCGTCTGCAGAACCAGCTGCACACGAGGCCTGATAATCTGCAGCTGGACGTGGACCGGTTCACCTGATGACACATCTGTCGCTCCGACTCATCCACACGCCGTAATCTGCCTCTGGGAGACCTGCAGACGACGCAGGGATTACGCTGCCCTTCGGGCCTCGCAGGCTTTTAGGAACCATCAAACATCAACGGGCCTTCATCGGGTTCTGCCTCACAGATACAGGAGTTTAAACTCAAACCTCTTTCCAGCGTCCACACTGCTGTTTTACAAACGCAGCAGGTTTTAGGAACAAAAACTGAATCTGTAGTTTTTCTGATCTGATGTAAAACTGTGACTGAAGGAGCTGAAGGGATGCTGCTCTCTGCTGGACACTCAGTTTGTACCATTTAGAAAATTAAATAGCAGCAAAAATAGGAAAAAGCAAAAATAATAGAAGGAAAATAATGGAATGGAAACAAAAACATAATAATACATAAAAATATTAAAGAAGTAAAGAAGAGATAATTGTGCCAAGCAGCATTAATGGACACTTAGAAACACGTTCGGAACTGAACACATAAATAAAAATGGTAAAAATATTATTTGTCTTTTTTCACATGTAAGCATTTCTGTGAAATAATAATTATAATAATATTTCTTAAAGACCAGTCATCTTGACCTTTTTGATCCTATTGATTATTGATCCATAATTTACTTAATTTTTCTTTAAGGTTATTAAAGTACAATTACAAAAAATGTACACTGATAAATATTTTGTTTTATTTACTTTTATGTCACATTTTATTTGTTAGGTTTGATCTTTTTAATTAGTTGAACTTTGAAATTTAATCTTTGTAAATGTTTGCACAAATGGAGTCCAACCTTGTAAAACATTATTTTGTAAATGTCAGCTGTAAGAAATACCAGAAATCAATTTATATTCGTAAACAAACATTTTATTGTTTTTGCGCCATGTTGAGTTTGAATCTTCTGGGGGCGTGGCCTGTTGAGCTAACGGTCCGAAGCTAACAAGTTGGAAAAATTAAATAAAAATGACTCGAAACTGGTTCAGTTGGTGATTGGAGCTTGAAAATATTTATTTCAGACTAAATCCAACGAGTCGTTTACGGCAGCGGCTGAAAAACATTCAGGTAAATAATATTTTTTTTTGCTTTGTGCTAACTGTATGCTAACTGTATGCTAACTGTACGCTAACTGTATGCTAACTGTATGCTAACTGTATGCTAACTGTACGCTAACTGTATGCTAACTGTATGCTAACTGTATGCTAACTGTACGCTAACTGTATGCTAACTGTACGCTAACTGTACGCTAACTGTACGCTAACTGTATGCTAACTGTATGCTAACTGTACGCT
>NC_056516.1:38757120-38761125 GCF_014905685.2 Nematolebias whitei
TACGCTAACTGTACGCTAACTGTACGCTAACTGTATGCTAACTGTACGCTAACTGTATGCTAACGATGTTTAGCACGGTTTGTTAAAATCTCAGATTGTTTCTGTTTCACATAAAACTAAACTTTTTAATTTTAGTGTTAGTTTGACAAAGACCTAAAACAAACTGTTAGCTCAGGCTGTCTGTTGGACTTAATGTTTTAAAAATTAAAAACAGACTCCGCTGCTTTTTTACCAACTGTTCTGTCACTTTTAGCATTTAGCTACTAGCTATTTTTAGCTTATAACTAACATTCTGCTGTTTTTAGGTTTTAATTACATTTTACATTTATTTTTAATTCTGTTAACAGTTTTACCAAATTTAGCAATATTTTGCTACTTTTAGTTATTTTTGCTTTTTTTAGCAATTTTCAGCTGTTTTACTTTACCACTTAGCTATCTTTTAGCTATTGTTTTGCTAACTTTATCATCTTTTCTGCAATTTTTCCCCCTCTATCATCAGTTTAGCTTCTTTGACTCTGTCTTACTAGTTTGAGCTTTTGCATTTTAGCAAATTTAGCTTCTTTTTTTAAAATTTAAACCTTTTTGTACCTTCAGCCTGCTGAGCCTTGTTCATCTGATTTCAGTGGTCTTTCAGCGCTCAGCCTCACTGCGTTTTCATAGAAACTGTCATTTTTCTGGTCCATAAGTCACAAGAACTAAGAGTAATTACGGTTCTGGTTTCATATTTGTGGCGCAGAACGGGCCTAAAGACATAAAAATATAAAATAAAACGGTCTGTGCAAAAGTTTCAGACACACTTTATTATCTTTTCCACAGTCAGGTTTCATTGTAATGTTTTAAAGTTGTGTCCCAATAAAATTTAAACAGTTGAGTGCCACGTGCATTGTGGTTTGTTATCCAGATAAAGTTCAATAATAATCTAGTATTTCCTCTCTGACACATTCAGAAGGTTAAAGTGAGTGAGAATATAATAATAAAGTTAAAATGTGGTGGAGCTTGCTGCCACCAGAGGGGAGCACAGATCCAGGGAACATCTTTGTTTTCTTGAAATCGTTTTCGGCTCCTTGTTGTTCGCCTGCCGTTGGATCGCGTTCTGCCTGTTCGGTCCTGATCCAACATGTTTTCCAGACACATTAAAAGCTCATTACAGCAGCTCAGAGCCTGCTCCTGCTGCAGGCAGCTGCCTCTTCGTTCATTACGACCCAGATCAACAGAATCCTGGGAAAGGACCGGCTGGTATGACCGCTATGCGCCGACTGTAAAACAAAAGCAGGATCTGGTGACAATCAGGAGCCTTTCAGCTGCAGAAAAACAAGTTTATTCTCTTTAGGATTGAACCAACTCTGAACCTTTCCCCAGTAAGGATCAAATAGTCGTCTCCGTGTCCTCCCTGGGAGCTTCAAACTCATTCTGCTGGGTCATTTCATTTGATTATGTTTCATGTCGACCAGACAGGTGACAGAGTAACTGAGGTTCAGGTGGGCTGGTTGGAAGAAAACCTCACCAGAAGTGTTGCCATTGCACCTGTCACCATAAATCAGTCTTTTCATTAACTGAAGCTGAAATATTTTCCTGTTTGTTTCTGCTGAGGAGAACGAACCACGACTCATTCCTGTGAAAAGATGTTCAACGTGTTTACCCTCAGATGTTCAGCCCTCCCTTCATTGCGTCCAGAAACTTTTTTCTCGACCCGTTACGATCCAAGCTGTGTGCTAGCTGGATGGCTACCGCTGGTCCCTCTCCGGGGAACATGGATGGTGGCAAGGCTAAGGACGTCAGTTCCTGTCCTTGCCGAGCCTCTTGCAGACTCACCATCTCAGGAAAGGACCAGCATCTCCTCTGCCTCATGCATGGGGGTGAAGCACAGGAGGCGCGGACTGACCCGGGCTCATGCGACCCCTGCCGCACTATGACAAGGCGGATTTAGCAAAGTCGCCTGCGTGTTGCAGCGGCCAATCTCTGTCTCTGAGGTGGGGATACAACCTGGTGGTAAGTCTGGTGGTGGTACGGGCGCATTAAGGTGGGCTGGGTGGGGGGGAATATGGTGGAGTTGAAAACCCTGTTGAGGAGTTTCCCCACTTTACCCCCAGCTTCTAGACTGAGGACGAGGACGGCCACAGAGAGGACGATGAGGTGGACTTGAATTAGGGCGTCCTCGAGGGGAAGAATGAGGATGATGATGAGGATGCCCAGTTGTCAAGACCGGGCAGCTCCATCGGTGATGGGGTTCAGCCATCACTGGCGCCTTATGAGGTTCACATTCACAACAGGTGCAAACGGGCCGTGACCCGACTAACCATGGACTGTCCTGCATCTCAAGATGACGGGTGAGGAGACAGATTTATATGATGGAAAAATCCCGCCCGGTTCATGCCTGCTGTTCCTGCGTGATGAAAGAGATGAAGCCTTATTGGGACAAACCGTTTCACCACAGGGCGCCCGTCAAGACTTCCTCAGGACTAGAAACAGCTACTGGTGAAGCTCTGGGGCTCGCAGAGGAAGTAGTCGTTCTTAGTTTTTATTTAAAGTTATCCTTTGATAGTTATTAAACACATTTTGTTTGTGTGACTCCAGGTCAGCCATCTTCTCTTCTTGTTTCTGTCGTCTCTGCAGCGTCTTGTGTGTCTGTGGGAATCAAACCTGTCAACCTCTCCACCCCCACCCTGCAGACAGAACGCAGCTTTCATCGCTTCGCAAACATTCGATCCCGCAGCAGATCAGCTGTCCGTCCTTTATCCTCTACCTGTCTCTCTCATCCCTCCATCAGTGACTCCATCAGTGACTCCATCAGTGACATCATATGTGATTTTCACTTTTTTTTTCTTAGATTCTGCCTCTCACAGTTGAAGTGTACCTTCAATAAACCACAGATCTTTACATTCTTGGGTGGGAAAACTTGACTCATTGTTCTTTGCTCAAAGCCGCAGACAGTGAACTTCTTCTTATTTTGACGTTTCCCTCTTCAGGAGTCTCCACATCGAGTCATCCTACTCCATCTCTGTCCTCTGTCCTCACTCCAACTACCTCCATGTCCTCTCTAACTGCATCCATATGTCTTCTCTTTGTCTTTTTCCTGGCAGCTGCATTTCTAACATCCTTATACGCACTGTCCCTCCTCTGGACATGTCCAAACCACTGTCCCTCCTCTGGACATGTCCAAACCACTGTCCCTCCTCTGGACATGTCCAAACCATCTCAGTGTGTCCTCTCTAAATTCATCTCCCAGTTGTTCAACCTGTACTGTACCTCTGATGATCTCAGTCCTGATCTTCTCCATCCTTGTCTCTCCTAAGGAGAACCTCAACATCTTCATTTCACTTCCAGTTCTGTCTCCTGTCTTTTTGTCCATGTCTCTGTCTCCAGACCATACAACATAGCTGGTCTCACCACTGTCTTGTAAACTTTTCCTTTGACCTTTGCTGACACCCTTTTGTCTCAAATCACTCCTGAAACTTTTCTCCATCACTCCATCCTGCCTGGACTCTCTTCTTCTCCTCTTCACCACACTCCCCATGTTCCTGGACAGTGGACCCAAGTCCTTGAAGTCCTGCACCTTTGTGACCTCTGCTCCTTGTAGCCTCACTGTTCCACCTCCTCCCTCTCATTCACACATGGACTCTGTCTTACTACGGCTGACTTTCATTCCTCTTCTTTCAAGTGCATACCTCCACCTCTCCAAGTTCTCTTCCACCTGTTCCCTGTTCTCACCACAGATCACAATGTCATCTGCAAACATCATCGTCCACGGGGATTCCTGCCTGACCTCATCTGTTAGTCGGTCCATCACCAGAACAAACAAGAAGGGGCTCAGAGCTGATCCTTGATGCACTCCCACCTCCACCTTGAAACCATATGTCACTCCTACAGCACATCTCACCACTGTCCTGCTGTCCTCATACATGTCCTGCTGTCCTCATGCATGTCCTGCTGTCCTCATGCATGTCCTGCTGTCCTCATGCATGTCCTGCTGTCCTCATACATGTCCTGCTGTCCTCATACATGTCC
>NC_056516.1:38761135-38761870 GCF_014905685.2 Nematolebias whitei
CTGTCCTCATACATGTCCTGCTGTCCTCATACATGTCCTGCTATCCTCATACATGTCCTGCTGTCCTCATACATGTCCTGTTGTCCTCATACATGTCCTGTACCAGTCTAACATACTTCTCTGCCACTCCAGACTTCCTCATGCAACACCACACCTCCTCCCTCGGCACCCTGTCAGATTATTTTTCTAAATCCTCAAAGACACAATGGAGTTCTTTCTGACTCTCCCTGTACTTCTCCATCAACGTCCTCAAATCAAAGATGGCATCTGTGATGCTCTTTCTCAGCATGAAACAATCCTGTTGCTCACAGATAGTCACCTCTCGTCTAAGTCCAGCTTCCACAACTTCCTCATCCTCTGTTTCCTTCACCAACATGTCCATTCAGATCTGCTCCCATCACCACTCTCTCCTCTCTGGGAATACTCTCCATCACTTCATCCAGATCTTTCCAAAATGTATCTTTCTCCTCCACATCACATCCAACCTGTGGAGCATAACCACTGACAATGTTTAGCATCAGACCTTTTGCTTCTACCTTCAGACACATCACCCTATCTGACACTCTTTTCACCTCTACTACATTCTTTATCAACTCCTCCTTCAGGACCACCCTTACTCCATTTCTCTTTCTATCCACACCATGGTAAAACAGTTTGAACCCTGCTCCAATGCTGCGAGCCTTGCTGCCCTTCCACTTGGTCTCTTGGACACATAAAACATCTACCTTCCTTCTC
>NC_056516.1:38761970-38767959 GCF_014905685.2 Nematolebias whitei
GGTTCAAACTGTTTTACCATGGTGTGGATAGAAAGAGAAATGGAGTAGGGGTGGTCCTGAAGGAGGAGTTGGCAAAGAATGTAGTAGAGGTGAAAAGAGTGTCAGATAGGGTGATGTGTCTGAAGGTAGAAGTAGAAGGTCTGATGCTAAATGTTGTCAGTGGTTATGCTCCACAGGTTGGATGTGATGTGGAGGAGAAAGATACATTTTGGAAAGATCTGGATGAAGTGATAGAGAGTATTCCCAGAGAGGAGAGAGTGGTGATGGAGCAGACCTGAATGGACATGTTGGTGAAGGAAACAGAGGATGAGGAAGTGATGGGTAGGTTTGGTGTCAAGGAAAGAAACCAGGAAGGACAGATGGTGGTGGATTTTACCAAGAGAATGGAAATGGCTGTAGTCAACACCTGTTTCCAAAAGAGGGAAGAACATGGAGTGACCTATAAGAGTGGAGGAAGGAGTGTGCAGGTCGACTACGTTCTGTGTAGAAGAGGAAACCTGAGGGAGACTGGAGACTGTAAGTATGGTTTCATACTGAGAAAAAGCATCACAGACGCCATCTTTGTTTTGAGGATGCTGATGGAGAAGAACAGAGAGGGTCAGAAAGAACTCCATTGTGTCTTTGTGGATTTAGAAAAAGCATCTGACAGGGTGCTGAGGGAGGAGGTGTGGTGTTACATGAGGAAGTCTGGAGTGGCAGAGAAGTATGTTAGACTGGTACAGGACATGTATGAGGACAGCAGGACATGAATGAGGACAGCAGGACATGTATGAAGATAGCAGGACATGTATGAGGACAGCAGGACAGTGGTGAGATGTGCTGTAGATAGCTTCAAGGTGGAGGTGGGAGTGCATAAAGGATCAGCTCTGAGCCCCTTCTTGTTTGCTCTGGTGATGGACCGACTAACAGATTAGGTCAGGCAGGAATCCCCATGGACGATGATGTTTGCAGATGACATTGTGATCGGTGGTGAGAACAGGGAACAGGTGGAAGAGAACTTGGAGAGGTGGAGGTATGCACTTAAAAGAAGAGGAATGAAAGTCAGTCGTAGTAAGACAGAGTCCATGTGTGTGACTGAGAGGGAGGAGGTGGAACAGTGAGGCTACAAGGAACAGAGGTCACAAAGGAGCAGGACTTCAAGGACTTGGGGTCCACTGTCCAGGAACATGGGGAGTGTGGTGAAGAGGAGAAGAAGAGAGTCCAGGCAGGATGGAGTGATGGAGAAAAGTTTCAGGAGTGATTTGTGACAAAAGGGTGTCAGCAAAGGTCAAAGGAAAAGTTTACAAGACAGTGGTGAGACCAGCTATGTTGTATGGTCTGGAGACAAGAGACATGGACAAAAAGACAGGAGACAGAACTGGAAGTGAAATGAAGATGTTGAGGTTCTTCTTAGGAGACACAAGGATGGAGAAGATCAGGAATGAGATAATCAGAGGGACAGCACAGGTTGAACAACTGGGAGATGAAGTTAGAGAGGACACACTGAGATGGTTTGGACATGTCCAGAGGAGGGACAGTGGGTATACTGGTAGAAGGGTGTTAGAAATGCAGCTGCAGGAAAAAGACTAAGATGAGACATATGATGCAGTTAGAGAGGACTCGGAGGTAGTTGGAGTGAGGACAGAGTGAGATGGAGGTGGACTCGCTGTGGAGACCCCTGAAGAGGGAAAAGCCGAAAGAAGAAGAAGATACTGGAAAAAATAGGAAGCTGCAAGATCCAGAGATTGTTTTATTTTAAATGCAAACTTTATAACTCTGTGAAAGTTTATTCTGGTTTAATAAAGGGTTCATTTGAAAGTATGACATCAAAGAACAACAGGCTGACCTGGATCCAGTCATGCACGTTACTCCATCAGTTCTTCAGATATGGTGATTTGTGGGTCTCCACTCGATGTAAACAACAGCGTGATGGAATAAACAGTTTGTGTTGCTCAACAAATGTGCCGGAATCAGACCAGCGTAGAAGATGCTCAGGTGGACACGTCCGACTGAGTCCGCTGCCAAACACGAAATAAAAGAGAACGAACGAGTGAAACAGCTGGTTGGATAGAAATCTGTGATCGATTGGTTGGAGAGAGTGGTGCGTTCATGCTTTCAACCTGAGCCGTTCTTTTGACTGCTTCATTTAATCATTCACACAAACATCTCAACTGATCACAGACGTCACCGTTGTTGACCAGTTTTCAGTCACTTTGGATATTTCTGCAGGTAAACTCACCTGGTAGTTGCCAGAGGGTGGAAGAAATGTGCTGTTTTAGTTCGAGGACACTTGACTGACCCGTCTTCACGACACTGAACAAATCTTTAGAAGGCAGCTCCGCGCTGACGCTGCTCTGAGCTCGAGTGTTCGTCTTCAGCCTGAGGAACCCTTTGATGGAGGGCTTCTGAGCGGGTGGAGGTGGCGGTCTGCATCCTCCCATCATCTGATGGACACACTGTCGGCTGTTGGTCTGAACGAGTTCTGCACCTTTTTTTTTTTTTTCATTTACCCTTTATTTATACAGGTAGTCTCATTGAGCCATGAGAACTCATTTTCAAGAGAGACCTGTTTAGGGAGCAGATGGGGGGTTAAGGGCCTTGCTCATGGGCCCAGGGTGGGGCGAATGAGGGTGGGGGCAAGTGTGGGAGCTTCACCTATCCCACCCACAATTTTGATGTTGTCGGGGCGTGAACCGGCGATCTTCGGATCACAGGCCCACCTCTCTAACCTCTGCGCCACCACTCCCCCATGTGTGTTTTTCCACCTTAAAAACTGTCTGAGCCAATGAATCCGTTCTGCTGTAATTCCACTTACAGGGATTCTCCTGGTTAGAGATTCATGCCTAACAGCCTCAGGGTAGAAGCTGTTCCTCAGTCTAGTGGTTCTACACTTAATGCTCCTCAACCTCCTTCCTGAGGGGAGCGGGGCAAAAAGTGTGTGTGCTGGGTGAGTGTGGTCCTTCATGATGCAGGTGGTTCTCTTCCTGCATCTGGAGGTGTAGATGTCAGTGATGGTGGGGAGACTGACTCCAACATTAACATTTTGAGATTAACATCTCAAAAGCTCAAATATCTCATCTACAGCCCCAAACCCCACATGAGTTGAAAAGGAGGTGCCGTGGACAAATTCCTGTCAACTTGGTGGCAGTGCTCGAGTACCTGACTGCCGAGATCCTGGAGCTGGTGAGAAAATCTGCTCGTGTGGAACTCTGCAGACTGCTAGGAGGCGTGACCATCGCTCAAGGAGGAATTCTGTCTGGCATTCAGGCAATCCTGCTGCACAGGAGGACCGAGAGGCCCGCCGGATCTGACAGCAAGCTGGATCTGGGTGGATGGATCAGTATCTGTGCCCAGATTCTTTGGCTTCACTGCAGGAGATCCTTCCTGCCCACAGCTCAGCATCTATAACAACTCTTGAAAGAAACCCGGATGATGAGCTACGACGACACTTCTTTTCCCTCTGGGATTAATAAAGTATTTCTGAATTTGAATTTTGAATTTGAACATCTTCTGCGCAGCCTTCACCACTCTCTGCAGAGCTTTTCTCTCCAGCTCCTGTGCCACACGTTGATGCTGGAGCACAGGACCTTTTTGTCACTTGATGCACATCCAGACAGGCAACAAATAATCCATCAGAACGACGATCCAGACTTTAGATCTGAACCTTTAGACCAGGCCTGTCCTGCAGGGTTTCAGATGTTTGGACTCACCTGGTGCCGACCACTCAGGGGTGACCAGACGTCTTTAAAGCTTGAAGACCTGGCTCCAGCCTGCTGGACTGGATCCATCATCACTAGACGGAGTGTCGTGTACGTTTCATCACTTCTGCTCCAAGGTCAAGGTCAAAGGTTATACAGTCCAGGCCATTTCTCCAGATGCTGTTGGTTTAGTCGACAGGCGGATGATGTGCCGTGTGAGGTTCTGTTGTGTAGTTACATCAGTTTGTTGTTCATCAGGTTTTACTTCAAAGATCTGAAAGTTTTTTTGTGGAGCCGTGATTTATGATGAAATGCACGTGGAGCAGTCGGCAGGGACACAGATTGTAGCGCACGTTTCAGCGTCTAGATGAGGTTTGTGCAGCTCTGATTGATCCAGCTGAACCTGATCTCACCCACTAGGGCTGCTCCTCCTGCAGCTCCTGGTGTTTGAGGGAGCAACAGGAAGTTCGGCCTCCTGTTTGAGGAGCAGGTAGCGTTCAGGCGGCCTTTTGTGACGGAACGATGGGAAACGAGAGCTGTGAGGGAAAAAGTCTGACATGGAAAACTACTCGGAGCTGCTGAAGCTTCAGACGTTCCATCCTTTAGAAACTGAGCGAGGAGGAGGAGGTGGAGGTGGAGGTGGGAGTCTCTCCTTTCAGGAGGCGGCCGAGAACAAAACAGGAAAGCATCGTCTTGTTTTGGCTCGCGCTCGCTACAAGTGTTTGGAATTTCAAGGAGGTGGATTCACGTGTTGCGTTCAGGTCAGAGCATGCACGCACAAACACGAACACGCATCCATTCACACGCGGCGGCGGCGGGAATGCGCGGCATGCTTCGATAAGCTGAGACACGATGACTGAAGCCCCCGTGGATGTTTGGAGCTGCGCTCTGTGAATAGACTAAATACTGAGATGCTGCGGCGGCCTTGGTCCAATCTCAGCTCGTGTTTCTTGTGGGCCAAAGTTCTGCTGATCGGCGTGTTTTCATGATTTTACAGAAACATCTCGACCTCCTCGCTCAAACTTTAAACAGAAGTTTATCTTGTTTGAGAAGCTCCGTGTTTGGATTAAATACAAACACTTGTCTCTGCGGTTTATCACCTCCAGCAGACGATCTGCGACTCGCTCCGCTCCTCCTCCTGCTCCTCCTCCTGCTCCTCCTCCTGTGGGCATCCTTCTGATCTGCTCTGACGTTGGAGGCGTCCTCTGTGGAGCTGTGACACATTCTGCGCCGGCCGAGACCTTCCTGTAGCTGTCAGCGTTCGGCTGCGACTCCCGTGACAAACAGCAGCCGAAGAGATGCCTCGGCTGATATTAAGCTTTTTATGTTTCCTTTTATTGTGTGAAACAAACACGGAGGTCAAAGGCCTCGGTGTTTGTGGAGCTACAAACGATCGCTCAGAGCGTCTTTGTTTTCTGAACAGAACTGACCCGCGGGTCGGCACACATGTCGCCCGCCACGTCACGCTCCAGAACCCCAGACTGAGAGTTGTTTTAGTTTTAGCTCCAGATGTGTAAAATGGATCAACTCCTTATGTTTCATGCCTACTAGCTGCGGCAGCCATCTTGAAATGTGTCTCCTTCATTAGTTGTAAACAACCAGTTGCTATTTACTACCTGAGCTGGTTCTGATCTTTCCCAGTCCGTGGGTCGAAGGCTCTTTTTCAACACTCGTTCGTCTCCAAACATCTGACAGAGGACGGACGATGTTCATGGCATGACGGGTTTGTGCTGCGGCCGATGGAGTCCAGTTGGTTCTGTAGTTCAAATCCCGCTGCAGCTGCCAAGGTGAGCTCAACGGCAGCCGACCAGGAGGGCTGCGAAACAAAGAGTTAGCTTTGATTTTTCAAACATCGGTTGCACAAACTGTGAATTGATTCTCAGAATTCAGAGACGGGCGGCACGGTGGATCAGTTGGTAGAGCTGCTGCCTCTCAGCAAGAAGGCCACTGGATCGAAACCCTGTCGGGGGCCTTTCTGGGTGGAGTTTGCATGTTCTCTCCGTGCTGCGTGGGTTTTCTCCAGGTTCTCCAGTTTCCTCCCACAGACCAAAAACATGCATGTTAGGCTGATCGGTAACTCTGAATTGTCCCCAAGTGTCCCTGTGATGGACTGGAGACCTGTTCTGGGTGTCCCCTCCTCTTGCACAGTGACTGCTGGACATGGGCACCAGTGACCCCCACGACCCGAAAAGGATGAAGATGATGGATGGATGGATGGATGGATGGATGGATGGATGGATGGATGGATGGATGGGTGGATGGATGGATGGATGGATGGATGGGTGGATGGATGGATGGGTGGATGGATGGGT
>NC_056516.1:38768059-38771026 GCF_014905685.2 Nematolebias whitei
ATGGGTGGATGGATGGATGGATGGATGGAAGGATGGATGGATGGGTGGATGGATGGATGGATGGATGGAAGGATGGATGGATGGGTGGATGGAAGGAAGGATGGATGGATGGATGGGTGGATGGATGGGTGGATGGATGAAAACATCCGAGTTGTGTGACGTTTGCCTCTAAATGTATTTCCTGATGTTTGAACTTGACGTTCTCAGTCTTCGTCCACATCTTTACAAACAATCAGCAGCAGGCGGACAACTAAAGAGAGATCAGCTGAACTGTGTCTGCAGATTTTCTCTCGTGCTTTATTAACTCTTGCTGCTCTGACGGCGGGCGATCATGTAACCTGTGTGTTTAAAGGCTCACCCGTCAGGTTGATGCTCGTCTACAGCTGCCGGTCTGACCTGGATCACAGGAAGTCCTGAAGTGGGATTATTGCTACAGAATCAACTCTAATCTCAAATATTTACATTTATAGACGGTCCTCAGATTATGGGATTAATTAAATAGAAAAGTCTGAAAAATGAATAAATTAATAAAATAATGATTGAAAGAAATAGAAATGTCTGACAGGTGTGGGTGAAGAAGAGGCGTTCTTTGTTGCTGCTCACATTTCTCTCATTAGCTGCGCTGCTCTTCGTTGACACGCAGCCGTTGTCACTCAGGTTCAATGGCTTTGACCTTTGACCCCCCACAAGTACTTCCAGGTGGGGCGTTTCTGGTCTGGGCCTGACGCGGGCCACAGACCTCCTGCAGCTACGCTCGGATCTTTCAACCCTAAACAAACAAAGATGTGAGCTCAAATGCTGCGTGATCTCCGGAACACGTCGGCTCCAGCGCTTCCTGAAACACCGGGAGGTCAAAGGTCAAAGGAAGCGACCGGTTTCAGTTCAGGTGACGCTGCAGCTGATTCTACCGTTCACAGAAAGACGCGTCGATATGAAACTGTTTCCTGTCCACCGGTCCGTCTGAGCGTTCGAGTCCGTCTCTGTTCCAACAGTTGGTGTTCGGCTCCTTCAGGGCCTCCCTGCTGGACTCCTGCTTTTACTGCACTTTGGACCTTTGGAAATATTTAGCTTTGTCGGCCATGTTTTCCTCTTCGAAGATGCTTGAAGCTCTTTGTGCGTTTACAAACTGTTTCTGCTCATTTCTGCGTTTCTTCCTCTTCAGTTAATTTCAGTTTCTTTTTATTGATATTTTCAGATTTTTTTAATCTGTTCAGCCGCTCTCATTCTATTTCAGCTCTTTCTTCTCGTTTCTCTTCTACTCACTTGCTTTTATTATTATTGAAGGGCGGCTGTGGCTGAGTGGTTAGAGCAGTCGTCCTCCAGTGCGAGAGTTGGGGGTTTGAATCCACCAGCAGTCACATGCTGAAGTGTCCCTGGGCAAGACACTGAACCCTCACAGCCTCTGATGTGTGTCCATCAGTGTCTGAATGTGATAAAGATCTGATCAGTCTCTTTAGAATGATTTGTTCCATTATCTTTGTAGAGATCTAGTATAGAGCTGTATGAACGGGTCAGTGAGGCACAGATTGTTGTAAAGAGCTCTGAGCATCTTGAAATAAGACAGAAAGGAGCTGTATAGGTGCCGTCCATTTAACATTTACCTGCTTTTATTTTCCTGCTTCAGCAAATTTCAGCTGTTCAAGTTCACTTAGCTACAAAACCTTTTCCACAAACATCATTTGTGCTGCATTTTGCCAGGAAGTGACATTTCTCCAGTTTTATTTCTAATTCTGCCAGAACCAGAACCCCAGAGTTCTGGTTCTCAGTCAGGTTCTGCTGGGTCACTTTTCTGCACAATCTGTCTGTATCCAAGTTTAGTTTGTGTTTAACAACACGGTGTGTCTTCAGCTCCGTGTTTGGAGTTATCACCGCCCCGTCCTCCCTCGTCCTCCCTCGTCCTCCCTCGTCCTCCCTCGTCCTCCCCCGTCCTCCCTCGTCCTCCCTCGTCCTCCCTCGTCCTCCCTCGTCCTCCCCGCTCCTCTCCTTTACCTCCCGAGCCCACTCTGAGCTGCAGCTCCTGCCGTTCAGCATCTGTCAGTCGACACCTGCAGCCTGTGGCGGCGAGGAAATGGAGCGGGTTGGAATGATGTAGGAGTGGTTCTGTCTCGGTTCTGCAGGCTGCAGGGGGACTGTGACAGCAGAACCTTGTGGTTCTGGTTGACCTGGTTCTGTTCAGAGACGACCTTCAGGTCGTTTCTCCCTTCGACGAGGAGTTTCACACAGCTGTAAAGTTTATGGTGTTTTTGTTTCCACTGCCTCTTTGATGGTTTTAATCAGCCCGCCGGGGGCCCGACCTCTGACCTCTGGACCCGCCTCTGATCCAGGATCTGGTTGCTGGGGGGTCTCTGAAGGACACAACAGGAATTAGGACAGATAGTTTGACAAACAGGCGGTAAATTCTGCTCTTTGCCAAGATATTTCACGCTTAACGAGGCTTTCACACAACTCGTTACTGCCGGGGGGGGGGGGGGGGGGGGGAGGAGGTGACACCAGCATCTGATGAAGAATGTGGATAAGAGTTCTGCCTGCTTGAAAATACAAACGGACTAATGTCCAAATAAATAGTTTAGTGGAGGAATAAATATCAGCAGGTGGTTCTGAACTCATCTGGACCTGCAGGTGGTTCTGAACACACCTGGACCTGCAGGTGGTTCTGAACTCATCTGGTCCTGCAGGTGGTTCTGAACTCATCTGGTCCTGCAGGTGGTTCTGAACTCATCTGGTCCTGCAGGTGGTCCTGAACACATCTGGTCCTGCAGGTGGTTCTGAACACACCTGGTCCTGCAGGTGGTTCTGAACTCATCTGGAACTGCAGGTGGTTCTGAACTCACCTGGACCTGCAGGTGGTTCTGAACACACCTGGACCTGCAGGTGGTTCTGAACTCACCTGGACCTGCAGGTGGTTCTGAACACACCTGGACCTGCAGGTGGTTCTGAACTCATCTGGACCTGCAGGTGGTTCTGAAC
>NC_056516.1:38771126-38777745 GCF_014905685.2 Nematolebias whitei
CCTGCAGGTGGTTCTGAACTCATCTGGTCCTGCAGGTGGTTCTGAACACATCTGGAACTGCTGATTGTTTCGTCCGGAACATGAATTCTGATCATATATAAATTTAAAACAGGGACCCTTAAAGGGATATTTCTAACGTTTTGAAGTGGGGTTCAGTTAAAAGCTTATGAGCAAATGATATCTTACCTGCTGTGGATAGGGTCGATCTCGGTTTAGTCCTGAATGGCTGACGAGCTAAAGGCTAGTCTGAACTCAGCTGAAAACAGTGGATCACTGCCGTAATAACTGGAGCCGTAAATATTTTATCTTTGTTTATTTTTATTGTTCACTTTACATTTCAGCCAGTTTCTCTTTCCAGGTTTATTGTGTCCCGACACGGAGAGACGAGGACGATTTGGAAACGCCCTCCATTCGTCTTCTGTCCATCTGTCCATCTGTCCATCTGTCCATCTGTCCATCTGTCCCTCTGTCCATCTGTCCCTCTGTCCATCTGTCCATCTGTCCCTCTGTCCATCTGTCCCTCTGTCCCTCTGTCCATCTGTCCCTCTGTCCCTCTGTCCATCTGTCCCTCTGTCCATCTGTCCATCTGTCCCTCTGTCCATCTGTCCCTCTGTCCATCTGTCCCTCTGGCCATCTGTCCCTCTGTCCATCTGTCCCTCTGTCCATCTGTCCACATGATAAAACTGCCTGAACAGCACGAGGCGTTTGTGTGTCTGCTTCAGGTTCCTGACAAAGATCGTGTTGCAGGGCCGTCATTTATTTTATTTAACAGATAAACAGCTAAAGTTTGGTTGATAGTAGCTGAAAGTTCTTGCTGCTCGTTGGTCATCAGATGTTGTCGGTGTGAAGCTGCGGGGGGCGGCAGGTGAGCGGTGCGCTCGTTGGGTGTGTTCGTCTCTGAACAAAGCCTGAAGGAAACTTTGAGTTTTTCCTTCAGCGCCGCCCAAAGAAACATTTTCCAGGCGTTTCTTTTCCGACCCTCCCGTTGAAATCGGACAAAGACGAACGTTTTGTTCGCCGTGACGGATTAACGGGGCGGGGCAGCGGTGGAAACGATGCGTTGGCGTGGTGCGGCGCTGGTTTCAGTAAACAGATGTTGGCAGCTGCTCCTCCTGCAGGTGAATGATCACCAACCAGCTGCAGCTCCGGTCAGGAAAGGTTCTGTTGGACTCTGAGTCCGGCATTTCTCTTCAAATGTTTTTAAACTGTTTGATCCGGTACCGTCAGCGCCTGCTGGCCTTTAGCTCCTGACGTTACAGGGGTTCGTGACGAAGCTGAAGGTCTTCAGATCAGGCTGAGGCGTCGGCTGCTCTACGAGAGACATAACAAATAAGAGCAGGTTCTGGTCGGGGTCGTCGGTCATTTCACTCAGAATATTCACGTTAAAACGACAAAACGTTTTCTAACTAAAGATGACGTGAGCGCTGAGAGCGGGTTAACTGAAGCCAAGAACAGCAGCTAAAGCTCAAACAGAGAAACAGCTACGAGATAAACTCAGCAAGGCAGTATTAAAAAATGAACTCATCCGGAGCACAGCTAAAAGCTACAAAATCAACCGTACTCAAGTTGATTTGGAAGTTTTTTAAGATTCAACACGTTAATTTGTTTCCATGGCAACAAAGAGTAAATGAACCAAACAAGCTAAGACCATTCAAACAGGAGCCAAACGATACTCGGCTCCAAAGTTCATCTCAATAATCCAGGTCATAATCCAACACAGTTCAGTCAGCTCATCTGGACGGTTTCTGGTTTTACCCCGAGACGTTTCAACCTTCATCCAAAGGACTTCTTCAATCTGAGGAGCCACCAAACTAGTTTCCAAAAACAGCAACACCCCGTAGTGGGAAAAAGTGGTTTTGAACCAGTTTGGCACGACTGTCTCAGAGGAGTTGATGGGGAGAGGGCGGGCCCAGAGGCCATCTTGGCACAGAAAACATTGTTTTTTCCACTATGGAGTTGCTGTTTGTGGGAATCAGTTTGGTGGCTCCTCAGATTGAAGAAGTCCTTTGGATGAAGGACGAAACGTCTCAGGGAAAAAACTAAACCATCCAGTTGAGCTGACTGAACTTTGTTGGATCCTCTTTGCTCCTCTCTGCTTCTCTCTGCTCCTCTCAGCTCCTCTCTGCTTCTCTCTGCTTCTCTCTGCTCCTCTCTGCTCCTCTCAGCTTCTCTCTGCTTCTCTCTGCTCCTCTCTGCTCCTCTCAGCTTCTCTCTGCTTCTCTCTGCTCCTCTCTGCTTCTCTCTGCTCCTCTCTGCTTCTCTCTGCTCCTCTCAGCTCCTCTCAGCTTCTCTCTGCTCCTCTCTGCTCCTCTCTGCTCCTCTCTGCTCCTCAGCTTTCTGCTCTCCAACCTTCTCCTCATTCTGCTTTATTTGTCTTTTTGCTCGTGACTCTCGTCTTTCAGACGATCCTGATTCTTTGAGTCACAATAACTAATCGCTCTGACTTTAGACTCGTTAGTTCAGAAGGTTTCACTTTATTAAAATAATAATAATAATAAATTTAAACTTTATTAAAATAATAATAAAACATTCAATCTTTACTAAAATAATAATAATAATAAATTCAAACTTTATTAAAATAATAATAATAAATTCAAACTTTATTAAAATAATAATAATAAATTTAAACTTTATTAAAATAATAATAATAAATTCAATCTTTACTAAAATGATAATAATCATACATTTTCACTTTATTGAAGCGTTTCATTCTTCTATAACGACGCTCAAATTAAATTGACCTCCAACAGTAAATTTTAGTCAGAGCTGGCAGACCTTCGGCTGTTTGGGGCATCTTTTAGCTCGTTGTTTGGTTTTATAACCAGAAACTTTAGAGTCAGCATATCCTGATGCTGCTCAATAATCCAGGTAGAAAAATCTGAAAAAGTTAAGTCTGGTCCTCTGGACATTCAAAAAAAATAAAAAAATAAAATAAAATAAATTGTAGAAACGTTTCGTCTCTCATCCTGAGGACTTCTTCAGTCTGAGGTGCTGTATTCAGCTCAGTCTCTTAAATAGCACCTTCTCAGAGTGGATCAACCAGTTTTGCTGCTGACAACCAGAACCAGCTGCTCACATGCTCAAGAAGGACCATCAGCCTAACAATGGATCATTAGCACCTGATGGCTGTTTACTGTTCACAGAGGGCTGAGTGATACTAGCAATCACAGCATTGTAAGAGGGGGACAGTTGAACCCGGAGGCCTCCACCCCTGTTTAATGATGGACGGTTTCTTTTCACAAAGATGGCCTCCTTTACTCCTCTCTCAAACCATCGTTCCTCTCTGTCCAGGATGTGAACATCTTCATCCCTGAAAGAGTTTAGAGTCAGAACTTATTCCAGCAGCTGCTCATCCGTCCATCTATTCTCCGTCCCTCTCCCTTCAGCTCCTCCTGGAGGATCCCAAGGTGCTCCTGGACCAGAGAGGATCTGTAATCCCTCCACAGAGCTCAGGCCCCGAGGTCTCCTCCTCAGCTGACGCCTATCGATGAAGAGGAGCAGAGGCTCTACTTGGAGCTCCCCCTGGATGATGGACCTCCTCACTTCATATGTCAGGCTGAGTCCAACCACTACCAGAGGAGGCTCAAGTCAGTCCAGGATCTGGTCCTCTCAGTCCTGATCCACACCTCATGACCTCAGGGGAGGGCTGGAACGTAGACGGAGCCTTGTGGCTCATTTTATGATGCAGAACTAACGGATCAACAGTCGGACCATGGGTTCTGGGTCCAGTTGTCTCGGACCATGGGCTCTGGGTCCAGTTGTCTCGGACCATGGGCTCTGGGTCCCGGTGGTCTGGGTCTCTCAGACGTGTTGGCGCTCTGCGACGTTCCTCTCGGCCGTCACGCTTGAAAAGTGTCTGTTTTCTCTCGGCTGGTGAATTTGTTGTCTCTGCTGCGAGACGTGGGGTTTGTCTTTTCTGCAACAGATTTGTGAAACCAACAAACGAGCAGCCAAGACAAACTCGTCGTGTTTTCACTGTCACCTCACAGACGTCGGGCTCAGAGCTGAGCGACTCCCGGAGCAGCGTCTGAACCTGCAGGAGCGACAGCCGGACGATACGAGGCGTTTTACTGAGCAGATGATCCAACCGAAGCAGGAAAACCGTGCCCCATTATCACTTCACAAAACACCAGTTGCCCTTTTTACAATCTGAACACGACAAGCTAAAAAAACAAGAGTCCTAAAGGAACGCCCTGCTGTTCGCCTTCATCTCAGATCATAATAACGAACTCCCGGGCTTCACTTCTCAAATGATGATCGTTTTTACTGTTTGTGGTTAAATGTTTTAGTGAAACTTTAAATTAAGTTCATGTGTTTAGGCCACAACCATCTCAGATGTTATTATTGTAAACTTTATAATTCATTGAATGAACGTGTTGTACACCAGATGTTCACAAACTCAAAGCTGCAGAGACCCAGGACCCTCAGGGTCTTTAAAGTCCTTCAGGGACCAGAACCTTTTTCACTGAGTGGGCTCCCGTTAAGGAACCAAGTATAAAAGAATAAAAACTTTTAAATTTGCACATGTTGTTTAACGCTATAGTAACTTGAGGGCTGCGGTTGCTCAGTGCTCAGTCCAGCGGTCTTGTACTCCTGAGGTTGCGAGTTTGAGCCCAGGTTGCATCAGGAAGAGCATCCGGCGTAAAACAAACCGCCAAATCTTTAACGCGAGTTTACGTGTGGTGAGGTGACCCCTGAAGAAGAGAGCAGTCGAAAGTTTACCACTTTATCTGAATCTTGTTGTTTCTTCGGCGTAAGACACAACAGAGCGATGAAGCAGCACTTTTCCATCTTCACGGCAGAATCAGAAAGTTTTGTTTCAACAGATGATAAAAAAAAACATTTTGATTATTTTCAGTAATTGTCAAAAATATGAATGACATGATGTGACTGCAACAGTACTGGTTAAAAATCAATGTCTTCAGGTTCAAACTTTAGATTTTGGGGGTGGGGTTAGTACAGATTTTGGGGGTGGGGTTAGTAGGAAAAATAAGGAGGTGGTGGTTTGTGGAGCTCTTTTTCTGTTGCTTTAGGCTCAGGGTGGGATTTGTAGGATATATTTAGGGAACATGGTTTGTAGAATAAATTTTGGGGTGCGGTTGTAAATTTTAATTTAGGGGTGTGGCTTATATAATAATTTGGGGGTTGTAAAGTTTTAGGTGTGTTTTGCGTAATAAATTTTGGGGTTTGGTTTGTAAGGATTTATTTATGGGTGTGGTTTGCAGACTAAATTTTGGGGGTGTGGTTTGTAGAAAGAATTTTGAGGGTGGAGTTTTGCTTTTTCCTGTGGATTTAGAGATGGGGCGGGACTTATTCGTCAAATGTTTGAACAGGAATTTGTGGGCGTGGCTTTGTGCAGCCTATTTGTAAAGGTTTAAATGTCGTCCTCTTTAAGTGAAACAAAACAAACAATGTCAGGTGGTGTTTAAAGGCAGCTGAATGCATAGGAAGAACAGTAACTACAGAGTTTTCCAGTTAAACAAGCCGGGTAACTTAAATTTGCTGGTAGGGTTGGACTGAACAATGTTTAACCAATTATTTTAAACATTATTTATTCATAGCATTTACTGTTTTCAGGCCAGTGCAACTCAAGCACGTTCCTAACATACAATTTCTCTGCAGCTCACTTGAGCTGTAGCTGCTCCAAAACAAAATGTTCAGACAAAACAGAAGACGTGAACTTTAAGAGTTGGTGTCTGAGAAGAAACACGAAGGCAAACAGCTGCCTCACACTGGCTACAAATACATTTCTTTATGACACATTTTCTGCTTAAATTATGTTTAGAATTCTGTCTGGATTATTTAATATGCTAAAAAAAACATAAGTCATTTAAAAAAGTTCAGTCTGGTCCTCTGGACATTCAAAACAACAAAAAACAGAGGACCAGATTGAACTTTTTTAGATTTTTCTACCTGGATTATTGAGCAGCATCAGGATATAAGTCGTTCAGTTATGTTTATTAGTCGTAAAGTCTGTGAACCGTCAAACTGATTCGATCTCATGTTGAGCGTTCACATCTCCGACCCACAAACTGTCCTTTCACACACACAGACCAAAACAACTGCATCACAACTTTAATTCAGTCCCAGGAACTTCTCACCAGAACCAGAATGCTCACGTTCAAACGAGACGCAGTCCGAGTTTGTCGTTTATTTTGCTAACAGAAGCTGCAAAGAAAAACTAAAACATGGTCAGAGGAAGTCGTGAGTGAGTTCGTCAAAGATTAAAACATATTTTATTACCTAATAACGATTTTCATCCCTGATGTCAGACTGTGCTCCACCACATGCAGAGCCGTTGGGCTCCTTCAGACTCCCGCCGGTAGTTTTATAGTTTTACTTCAATAATTCAGTCAACCGTTACTCTGACTCTGGTTGGAGCTGACGAGCAGGACCCTGACTGCTCCTCTGGTCTTCATCACAGATTCTCTTGTATCCATGAGCAGAACTCACAACCAGATCTGTTTTTACGTCCTGCACCTGAAGGGAGCGCTCAGGGGCAACAACCGCCTAATAAAACTAAATTAAACTCCATCCATCATCCATCATCCATCATCCATCCATCCATCCATCCATCATCCATCATCCATCCATCCATCCATCCATCATCCATCATCCA
>NC_056516.1:38780745-38784316 GCF_014905685.2 Nematolebias whitei
CATCCATCATCCATTCATCCATCCATTCATCCATCCATCATCCATCCATCCATCATTCATCATCATTCATCCGTCCATCGTCCATCCATCATCCATCCGTCCATCCGTCCATCCTCTTCCTCTTGATCTGGACTCAGGTCTCGGGAGCAGCATCTTGAGCAGGGAGGTCCACACATCTCTCTCCACAGCCTCTTCCAGCTCTTCTGGGAGAACTCTAAGGTGTTCCCAGAACAACAGAGATGCGTAGTCTCTCCAGTGTGTCCTGGGTCGTCCCCGGGGTCTCCTCCCAGTCAAACATGCCTGAAGCACCTCCCTAGGGAGGTGCTTAGGGAGCAGATGCTTGAACCACCTCAACTGGCTCCTCTGGATGTGGAGGATCAGTGGTTCTACTCAGTCTCTCCTGATAACTGAACTTCTCACCCTGTCTCTGAGGGAGAGTCCAGCTCCTGCAGAGGAAACTCATTTCAACCTCCTGGAGCCACAATCTCATTCTTTCAGTCTCTACAGAGTTCATGACCAGAGGCGAGGGGAGGAACGTAGACCGACCAGTAAACAGAGAACTTTGTCTTACAGCTCAGCTCCTCTTCACCACAACGGACCGGCACAGAGTCCACAATACTGCAGACGCTGCACCAACCCATCTGTCAGTCTCACGCTCCATTCTTCCCTCACTCGTGAACAAAACCCAGAGATACTTGAACTCCTCCACTTGAGGCAGAACCTCACTCTGGACCCGAAGAGAACAATCCACCCTCTGACTGAGGACCATGGCCTCAGATCTGGAGGTGCTGGTTCTCATCCCAGCTGCTTCACACTCAGCTGTGAACCGCTCCAGTGAGAGCTGGAGATCACGGCACGATGACGCCAGCAGGACCATGTCATCTGCACAGAGCAGAGATGAATCCTGAGGCCACAGAACTGGACTCCCTGCACCCCCCAGCTGCACCGAGAAGTTCTGTCCATGAAGTTCTGAAGAGAATCAGTGACAACGAGCAGCTCTGGAGGTCCAACTCCCACCCTGAAGGGTCCGACTTACTGCCAACAATGGGAACCGAACTCTCGCACCGACTGTACAGGGACTGAATGTGAACCTGTTCCATCTGAGAACATGTTCTGATGCTCGTGACGAGCAGCGGCGCTCTCTGCAGCACCTTCTCTCTCATCAGCATCTCTTCATTAAAGTCCTGCAGGAACTTCATCATCTTTTTCAGAACAAGACAAACTCAAACTGGGAGATGGTCAGAATTCTTCCTGGAGTCGGAGAAACGTTTCATGTTTTCAGTGGTTTCCTCCAGGTCTCACGTGCTACAGTCTCCGAGGCTCCGTGTGGTTTATCTGAAGGTTGAATGACTCCAGCTGGACCAGACCGCTGCTGCAGCTTTCAGACTCTGCTCGCCTGCTGTGCACTGACTGTTTGTTGGAAAGAGCTTTTCTCCGTTTTGTTTACAGTGTTTACAGAAACAACGTGATTACCGAGGAACACGCTGCTCAGTGTTTACACTCAACAAGAAGTAGGTTTTATTTGGACTTCTTATCGTGCGGAGTCGTATTTTGGAGCGCGAAGCGACAAAGATCACAGCGAGGCACAAACACTGAACTTTATCGCAGCTTCCAAACACAAACCTCAGGGTGATAAGCAGCCATCTTTATCTGTGGTTGTGTCAAAGAGGCACAATAATCTGCCACGTGGGGTCAGCAGCTGCTGACTCGTGCAGCTGGGACTCTGCAGCTGTTTGCAGCTGGACGGGATGCCAGCTGTCAGAACCTGCAGGTTTCATCTGCACCGCTCAGAAGCTTCAGCCCTGCCGGGGTTCATCCAAATGTTTGTGTTCTGGTCCGTTCAGGTGAGATTGTTGCGTTTCCTTCGGCTTGATTAGGTTGTCGTTCAGCTCAGATGGAAGTGAGGAGCTCAATCTGTGACCTGAACTGGATTAAACTGGATTACACGGAAACTGAGTGCAGGGGGAAGAGTCTGAGGTCTCTCCTTCAGTGGGCCTTAAAGGCCTCCACAGGAGAGGTCACTGAGACCTGAAAGGGGCCCCTAATGGCCCCCATAAAGGGTGTGGAGGGTCACAGACCCCTGCAGGGACCAGCCAGTGCCCCAGTTCAGGGTGAACTGTGGACCTGTTCATCTGGACCTCGCTGCACCACACAAGACGCTCTGAGGTCACTTCAGGTCGTCTGGTCGATGCCCTGCAGGTCTGAAGGTGAACCCAGTTGGTGCTGGTTCTGTTTTCACCTCACCAGCAGTAATGGTGAGTTCACCTGCAGCTCCACAAACTCCACCAGGGCCACCCGGGTCTCTGGTCCTGTCTGTGGTCTTCATGGATAAGATCTCAATCATCAATCATGGGGGGGGGACCTACAGATGAGGGGATTCTGTTGGGGCAGTCCACATATGAGTGTCAGGTGTTAGTATTCCCCTCGAGGTTCTGGGCATCTGGTTCCTGAGTGAAGGAGCAAGTCAGGGTCCCATCTGCAGTAGTGAGGGTGTTGCTCTGGTCTGTTGTGGTGAAAGAGCTGAGCTACAAGACAAATCTCTACAGGCGCATCTCAGAAAATTAGGATTGTAAAAAAATTCAATATTTTTATCACTCATTTCAGAAATGAAAACTTGTTGCATGAATATATTACAGAGTGAAACATTTCAGTCTTTATTTCTGTGATTCTAATGATTTTAATGATTTTAATGATTTTAACTTCCACAGAATAAAAGAACAACAAAATAACTCCTGGAGTCACGGCCTGATCAGCTGATGAACTCTGGACATCAGGTACAAACATCTCACTCCTTGAGTCCAGACACTCCTGAACCAGAAACAACATCAGAAGTGTCTTACCTGCTGAGGACACAAAGAACTGGACTGTCTCACTGGTCCAATGTCCTCTTTTCACATCACAGATTTATAAATCAAGGTCCCAGAGTCTGGAGGACAAGTGGACGTCCACAATCCACGTTGTTGAAGTCCAGAGTGAAGTTTCCACAGTCAGTGATGGTTTGGGTGCATGTCCTCTGCTGGTGCTGGTCCACTGGGTTTTCTGAAGTCCTCAGTCCACGCAGCATCTAGCAGGACATTTTAGAGACTTCGTGCTTCTGCTGACGAGCTTTGTGGAGACGCTGGTTCCATTTTCCAGCAGGACTCAACCCGATCCAACCCTCCGTTAGTCAGGAGGTCTGGTTCATGACCGTAAAATGAAGATCCTGGATCTTCCTCTGTAAGGGGGGGGGGACTCAGGGCTGGAGATAAGTTGATGGATCCTCAGGGGGAGCACGTAATCCAGCTGCTGCTCCTCATCAGAAAGTGGGCCAGGGATCTGGTTGGACGCCTTCTCTGACAGGAGACCTGGGGAAGACCCAGAACTCTGCAGGGATTATGTGTTCACTGGTCCGGGACCCCCCAGGAGGATCTTGAGAGTGTCCCTCCTGGACCTGTTGGCTCCATCCTGACGTCAAGTTCCAGGTTTCAGCACAGCTCAGGTTGGAGCGTTGAACGGTTCTGGACCGTCTGAAGGATTGAGACCAAAACACAAACACCACGACAAAACTGCACACAAACAACAACACAAACAA
>NC_056516.1:38784326-38791659 GCF_014905685.2 Nematolebias whitei
AAACACCACGACAAAACTGCACACAAACAACAACAACGCAAACAACAACAACACAAACACAAACAACAACACAAACACAAACAACATGAACACAAACAACAACACAAACAACAACAACAACAGCACAAACAACTCAAACAAAAACACCACGACAAAACTGAACACAAACGACAACAACACAAACGACAACAACACAAACAACAACAACGCAAACACAAGCTGCATCAAACGTCCAACGAGAAACCTCCAACTTCAGCTGCATCATTTCCACCTGTCGGACCGGCTCAGGGACCTCGTGGTCTCACGAGACCGTTCGGGTCCTGGAAAGTCCTGAGAAGATCAAAGGACCTAACAATAATTGTCAAAATCATTTTAAACTTCACAGTTTACACAAATGTAAAAACTGTCAGCATAAGAGCATAAAACACTTTGTAAACTTTAACAAAGCTCTGGGTTGTTGGGGAGTGTGGTGCAGAGGTTAGAGAAGGTGGGCCTGTGATCGGAAGGTCACCGGTTCGACTCCCCGGACCGACAACATCAAAATGTGAGTGGGAAAGGTGAAGCACCCACACCTGCCTCCATCCTCATTTGCCTCCACTCTGGGCCCTTGAGCAAGGCTCTTAACCCCCACCATCTGCTCCCCCGGGCGCCCTGATGGCAGCTCTCTGCTCCACAGAGGGCTGTGGTAGCTCGGTGTCTGTGGTTGTGTCAGGAAGAACATCAGGTGTAAAACAACCACCAAGTCTTGGTGTGACTCAGTTCTCTGTGGTGACCCCTGACCCCTGAAGAAGGAGCAGCCGCTGCATGTTATCAGCGCTTCTGTACCGGAGCCGAATAAAGACGTAAATCTGAGCGCATCAGCAGGTCCAGAAGAATTAAACCGAAGACCTAAACATTCAGGTGTTAATCAAACTAAGACTAGAGACTCTTTTCTTACATGGAGCACATTTTTATGGAACTTTTCTTTCATTCTGAATTTTACGGCGCTTCTTTGGGTTTTGTCCTGTTATGTAACGATCCTCCTCTTGTCTCTCGGAGTTTGGGCTGAAGTTCACTTTGGGTTGCGATAATCTCACGAGCTGTTTGGGTTTGAAGGACTCCGAGGATGTGTTGGTTCCATGCCCGATGTTGACAGAGTTGGACTCTTGTTTGGGAACTCCGCTGCAGGTGCTCACAATCTTTGTTTAGTTTCACACAGATAGTGAAGCATGGAGGCAGGGCCAGGCCTCTCCAGCTGTAGACACTCCTCACTCCTGCTCTGAGTCGGGGGTGATAGGGTGATACGGCAGCGCAGAGTGTAAACACGTTGCACTTTGTGTGTCTTGAAGGCAGCGGACACGCTTCGTTTGTGTCGGGACCTTTCACTCGGAGACAAACGAGCTTCTAAAGAACTTCTGAGAGTTGAGCTGTTCTGGGTTCCTGCAGGGCTGCGTGGCCAAGTCTTGACTTGGTACCCAGAGATGAGACGAGTCAAACTGACGGACGGCCAATGCTAAAATTGTAGCTTTGCTAACGCTAAAACACTAAACGGATTAAAGTAAAAACGCTAACCTCTAAAACGACGTCACTCAGTCTGCATCACACGACTTCATCTTCTTCCAGATGAAGCTGCTTCAACCAATTATGTCCTGTCACACGTGCACATAGTCAGCCAAAGGCGTGCCTCACGAACCCTTCGGGACACCCCCACACCGAACAGGAACAAGCTCATGATTCTGTTAGTGGACCTAAAGTTAGCAGAAGCTAATTCCACTAATGGTTTCCAAAATTAGCAAAAACACTAAACCACTAAATGAAAAATGAGTTCAACTATTAGCTGTTAGCGGTTTAGCTGCGCTGCGCCCACCGCTGCTGATAGCCGAGGAGTTTATATAATTTCACGTCACATCGAACAACCACAGAGTCTGTCAACTCTCAGAGGGTGAATGTCTACACTTTGGTTTTTTCACAAAAATACAGAGAGATGTTTGTTTTTTTTTTCTTCTGAGTCTTTAGCCGTTTGTGAAATGAGTTAAATAGAACCTGAAATGATCCTTTCCAGATCCAACAGCTCATAGAAGCTCATTTAGCAGCAACAATGGTTGTAGAGGAGTTTTGGCCAATCTTCTTTCCAACGTTGCTTCACTTTAGTTCAAGTTAAGTTTATTGTCATTCACATCACATGTGGCACATTGTACCGATATGCGAGAAAGAGGGATCAGGCTGGAAAGGATGTGCAGCAGGTTAGTCTTGTTAAAGATAGGAATAATGTTCTAACAAGTGAGGAGAGTGTGCCGGGAAGATGGAAGGAGTACTTTGAGGAACAAATGAATGAAGAGAATGAAAGAGAAAGAAGAGTAGATGTCATAGAAACGGTGGACCAGGAAGTGGGAAAGATTAGTGAGGGTGAAGTCCAGAAAGCTCTGAAAAGAATGAAGAAGGTGAAGGAAGTAGGACCTGATGACCAGTGGAGGTTTGGAAATGTCTTGGAGAGATGGCAGTGAGTTTTTGACTCAAATATTCAATGGTATATCTTCTTTTTGTCTTCTTCTTTCGGCTGCTCCCTTTGTCAGGGGTCACCACAGCGAACTAACTCACACGAAGATTTGGCAGTTATTTTTACACCAGATGTTCTTCCTGACGCAACCACAGACCACCGAGCTACCACAGCCCTCTGTGTGGAGCAGAGAGCTGCTATCTAGGACACCCAGAGGAGCAGATGGTGGGGGTTAAGTGCCTTGCTCAAGGGCCCAGAGTGGGATGAATGAGGGTGGGGGTAGGTGTGGGTGCTTCACCTACCCCACCCACATTTTTGATGTTGTCGGTACTGGGGCTTGAACCGGCGATCTTCCGATCACAGGCCCACCTTCTCTAACCTCTGTGCCACCACTCCCCTATTCAATGGTATATCTGAGGGTGAGAAAATGCCTGAGGAATGGAGAAGAAGTGCTGGTGGCCATTTTTAAGAACAAGTGTGATGTACAGAGTTGTAGCAACTACAGGGGAATTAAGTTGATGAGTCACATGATGAAGATCTGGGAGAGAGTTGTGGAAGCAAGACTTAGACCAGAGGTGACTATCTGTGAGCAGCAGGATGGTTTCATACTGAGAACGAGCACCACAGATCCATCTTTGTTTTGAGGATGATGATGGAGAAGTACAGAGAGGGTCAGAAAGAACTCCATTGTGTCTTTGTGGATTTAGAAAAAGCATCTGACAGGGTGCCGAGGGAGGAGGTGTGGTGTTACATGAGGAAGGCTGGAGTGGCAGAGAGGTATGTTAGACTGGTACAGGACATGTATGAGGACAGCAGGACATGTATGAGGACAGCAGGACAGTGGTGAGATGTGCTGTAGGAGTGACAGATAGCTTCAAGTTGGAGGTGGGAGTGCATCAAGGATCAGATCTGAGCCCCTTCTTGTTTGCTCTGGTGATGGACCGACTAACAGTTGAGGTCAGGCAGGAATCCCCATGGACTATGATGTTTGCAGATGACATTGTGATCTGTGGTGAGAACAGGGAGCAGGTGGAAGAGAACTTGGAGAGGTGGAGGTATGCACTTGAAAGAAGAGGAATGAAAGTCAGCCGTAGTAAGACAGGGTCCATGTGTGTGAATGAGAGGGAGGAGGTGGAACAGTGAGGCTACAAGGAGCAGAGGTCACAAAGGTGCAGGACTTCAAGGACTTGGGGTCCACTGTCCAGGAACATGGGGAGTGTGGTGAAGAGGAGAAGAAGAGAGTCCAGGCAGGATGGAGTGATGTAGAAAAGTTTCAGGAGTGATTTGAGACAAAAGGGTGTCAGCAAAGGTCAAAGGAAAAGTTTACAAGACAGTGGTGAGACCAGCTCTGTTGTATGGTCTGGAGACAGAGACATGGACAAAAAGACAGGAGACAGAACTGGAAGTAGCAGAAATGAAGATGGTGACGTTCTCCTTAGGAGAGACAAGGATGGAGAAGATCAGGAATGAGATTGTAACCCGCAATTAGTCAAGGACTTTTATTTTTGTGGGCCCACTTCCTGTGTTGCCCCAAACTCTGCTAACTTATTTAAAGCCCCGCCTCCAGCACGCAGTTCTGAACATCTTCACCTGTTTCCACTGTGATTGTGGCTTGCTGCTGGCGTCTTCCACCCAAACTGGTCCAAATCTTTGAACTTACTGATTTGATTACCTGGTGAGTTGTTATGAGATAGTAGTATTGTTTTTATATGTGAAACTTCTGCTCGATTGCTCATTAGAGCATTGTTTTATTAGAATTGTGGCGTTGGTTACCAGGGACGTCAACTGGATTCTGTCACAGCTGATTGTGGTTAAGTACGCCCCACTCTCTCTTGAAAAGGTACCTTGTTGCTGATTTTGTGCATGTTCTGGCACGTTTTTATTGATGCTGAAGAAATGAAATTGATCAGAACAAAATGTAGCACTTAAGTTGATACTGCGCAGTATATTTATTTATTTTCTTTCTCTCACTCTGCTTGAGTATTTGACAATTAAGTTATTTTATTTTTCTTTATTTTTGAAGTGCACTTTGACTTTAACTTTAACTTTAAATTGATTACCTTAAATTGAATAGCTTAAAATATGATTGATGCTCTTTTTTTGTTTTACTTTATTTAAATTATGGTTAATTTAACCTGATTATTGAGATGTTTGATCATGTCAAATTATTAGGAATCTATGCATAAACTAATGCCTAAATTTAATTATTTCATTTGTATGTTTGTACATGATTGTTTTTGATAAAATACTTAATGGGTTCTTCTGACCTTTTAGGTCGGGTTTTTTTTTTTTTTCTCCCTCTTGTTGGATCAGATCCTCATCCGGATCTGAAGATGGCGAGCTAGGAAAGATGACAATGGACTTTATGATTTTGTAATTAATTTATTCTGAGTCAATGATTTTGTGTCATCATACTGTTGTTATTGTTTGTTTTTTATTCAAATCACTCAATATATATATACACCAAAACTAAGAACACTGCCTCCTGTTTTCATTCACACCTCAGGCTCCTTAAAAGGACAATCTTCTGGTGCTGCTTTTGTAGCCACAGTTAGCTGCCTAGCCCATAACTGTTACAAGATCATCAGAGGTCCAGCACAGGTTGAACAACTGGGAGATAAAGTTAGAGAGGACACACTGAGATGGTTTGGACATGTGCAGAGGAGGGACAGTGGTTTGGACATGTCCAGAGGAGGGACAGTGGTTTGGACATGTCCAGAGGAGGGACAGTGGTTTGGACATGTCCAGAGGAGGGATAGTGGGTATATTGGTAGAAGGATGTTAGGAATGCATCTGCAGGAAAAAGACAAAGAGGAGACATATGGATGCAGTTAGAGAGGACATGGAGGTAGTTGGAGTGAGGACAGAGGACAGAGGATAACTCGCTGTGGAGACCCCTGATGAGGGAAAAGCCAGAAGAAGAAAAAGAAGAAGTCGTTACATGTGGTGCATGAGGTGGAAATAAATAATGTACTCGGGGTCCCAAACGTCTGTCCTCTGGTTCTGGTCCAGTAGTCTGGTGGTTCCTCAGTCGATGGTCTTCACCAGATTTTGTCTCAAGTGTTTGTTCACATTTTCTGGTCAAGACGGACAAACCTTGTCTAGATGTTGGCTTCAGCTGCTGGTGAAGATCTCAAAGCTCTAAAATGTTTGACAGAGGAGTCATAATCCAGGCTGAACATGCTGCGATAATCCCTGTTAATCTGTGAGATGAAGCTGAGCAGGAGATGAGGGACCCTGGTTTGTTTGGTGAGATCACCGCCGCTGGCTGCAGTGAGTTCCAGGGAGAGGCTTTCTCCTCGTCTCTCACTGTTTAGAAGTGTCGTGTCTCTGTCCGGTTTCGGACCTCAGAACCGTTCATGCTGCCTGTGCAGCGGGCTTGGAGGTCATTAGGGTCATTAGGGTCACGTCAGGCCTCGTCGTGCACCTACAGACGCTTTGGGAAGTGGGGCACGGCCTCGCAGGAAATATGTCAGGAATGTAGGAAGGAGACGCTTCATAGCCAAACGTAGGTGAACGTTGAGCTGCTCTGAGGGCCGATCCTCCGGAGTTGTCGTGTCTTCAGGGTCAGCTTGGTTCTCAGGACCGTGTTCAGTTTTACACGTTCACACGCCATCAGTCCACCATTGGTTCTGGGTTTGATGGATCAGAACATCAGCAAACTGATCGGTCTGCAGTGGCTGTTTAGTTTCCCCGATGTAAGACTGATCACCCTCCTGACACTGAACAACATACACAACATTACTCTGTTTGTGCCGGGGGACTGGATCTTTGGGATGAACCAGTCTTTAATGTATTTTGGGGTTTAAAAGCCACTGGGACGTTATGTTTAGAAAATAAACGTCTCAGTTTCTCTGATACTCCCTCAACATACGGAATGACCACTGGTCTGGGTCTGGGTTCCTCCTTTTCACCTGATGCTGACTGGAGTCCTGTTTGGGTTTCTTCTTTCAGGAAGGCCCAGTTAGGATATACACATTGCTCTGGAGCCTGTGTCAAACTCACAAAAAGGGGCCAAACCTCTCACACATACAGATATGGAGGTAAAGTGTGGTAGTAGCTGAGAGTCATCCTCAGCTTCAGCTCGTCTGAGCCGAACTCTGGCATGAATCGAGGTGAGCTACAAGCATTCCTTCACTGTTCATCTTCTTCAGCTGATCAAAACGTTCGGCTCGTTCAGGAGATTCTGCTTCAGCTTAAAAAAAAAAAACTTTATTGACAAACGTTTCCTACAGAGAACTTCAGAACATTTTGAGATCTAGATGTTTTTATCTTCTTGGGCTTCATTCAGGAAATGTTCGGCTAATTTCAGATAATTGCTAGTTAAGCTCGTTTTGGTTTTCAGCTACACTTTTTCTTATTTTAGTTGTCTGCTTTAGCTACTTTTAGCTGTTAGCTACAATTTTGCCAAATGTAGCTTTTAGCAACAGTTTAGCTTTTTGTAGCTTTCAGCTGTGGTTTAGCGGTATTTTTTCAGCTTTTAGCGTTTGATTACTGTAGTCCCTCGCTACTTCGCGGTTCGTTTTTTGTGGACTCGCTCTGTCGCAGTTTTTCAAAATAAGAGTGGACAGGACACCCAAATAGCTGATTGATGGATGAGCTGCACGATGGGCATGAAATTTTTATTTAAAATAAATTATTTTAAGTTATTTAGCACCTGCTGCACCTTTGTGCAGCCCACAGCTGTGGGAGAAGCTTCCTCCTGCAGCTGATCAGCTGATCTTGTGCAGAGCGGAGAAGTGGGTGTGGCTGAGAGAGCAGCCGGAGGCAGAGAGCTGAGGTCACGACATTCTGCTCTTTTAGAGCGTTTAGAAACATTGTTTAGAATATTGCAAGAGTGTGGGAAGAGTTTAAAAC
>NC_056516.1:38791759-38794509 GCF_014905685.2 Nematolebias whitei
ATATATGTATGTGTATATATGTATGTATATATACACATACATATATACATATATATATATATATATATGTATGTGTATATATGTATGTATATATACATATATATATATATATGTATGTGTATATATATGTATGTGTGTATGTAAACAGAAACGTTTTAAATCTCTTTAAATTATTTTTTGAAGTTTTGTTTGTTAAAAGTTGTTTTTTTTACAGTAAGTGAGAACCTGGGTCTTCAGGGTTCTGCTCGTGGTTCTGCTCAGAAACTCAGTTTCTCTTCAAACCTTCAGGCAGGAACTTCCTCCTCTGCTCATAAAAACGTTGGACACAAGAAGAACGGCGCCGACCCCTTCCACTGGAATAAACGTCTTTTATTAAAGTCGGGCCGGGTCTCGGCCTCGCAGCGGAACCATTTCACAGAAATGAGCAAACGGACCAACATGGCCGCCGGAGCAACATGGCCGCCGGAGCAACATGGCCGCCGGAGCAACATGGCCGCCGGAGCAACATGGCCGCCGGAGCCATGAATAAATAATAAAAACACTTTGAGTGAAACTTAAATACAGCAGAGTTCTACTGAACAGGTTCTGTTCAGGTTCTGGAAAGAAACGAGTCCAAACGGAACTCTCAGGTTCTGGCGGGCCTGAGGTCCGGGATCATCCGAGGATTTCAGCCACGGTTCTGGGTCCAGGTCTGCGTGTCCGGACCAGGATCAGAGTTCTGTGGGTCAGAAGCTCCTGCAGATCAGATGGTTCTGCCTCAGTTTGACGAGTTCAGTCCGGCTCTGAGGTCCGATCCGGCAGGATCCGGTCCCGATGACCCCCTCACCCCCCCGGGAGGAAAGCGTCCCTTTAGGAGGCCGAGCTCTCGTCCCGCCACGCTTTCGCCCTGTGGCGCCGCCTCGCCATCGTCCACTTCTCCAGCAGCGCTCGGGTTCTGATCGCGAGCACCGGGGGCGACACCGGTTTGTTGTTTATAACCTCCATCCTGTAAACAAACAAACAAACAAACAACGATCAGTCGGGTCAGAAATGACTTTCTGCAGCAAGTAAGATACTAACTGCTCATAATGTTTCCATAGAACCTCAACTCCAAAATATCCAGAATGTCTCTTTAAAATGTTTATTATACATTTATAAATTAATTATAGATTATAGATTATAATCTGATTTAATCCCAGAATCAAGTTTTACTAATGCTTATTATTTATGTCACTTTATTAAAGATAAATATTTATTATTCACGTGATTAATCATTTATTATTTAAGTGACTAATGATGAATATTTATTAAATATTAAAAATAAAGAGACATTTCAGCTCCTTTGATCTAAATAAAGTTTCATTAGGAGCTCAAATCATTTTGAGTTTATTAAAAACTAGAAACAGTCGTTTGAAGATGATTTTTATTTTACTAAATTAAACATTCGAGTAATTAATTATTTTAATTAATTTATTCATTGAGACGCAGCAGAGACGTGATGGGACACGGACCGGGCCGAAACAGAACCGAGAGACAAGAGACGTCTTTACATCAGGTCTCACCCTGAGTCTGAAGACAGTTGTCTCTCTGTGTCTCTGTCTGTCTCTTTGTCTCTGTCTGTCTCTTTGTCTCTGTCTCTCTGTGTCTCTGTCTGTCTGTCTCTGTGTCTCTGTCTGTCTGTCTCTGTGTCTCTTTGTCTCTGTGTCTCTGTCTCTTTGTCTCTGTCTGTGTCTCTGTCTGTCTCTCTGTGTGTCTCTCGTCCTGCGCACGGAAGGGACAGTGCGTGTGATGGTGTCAGACTCACCTGTCTGTCTCTTTACTCTGCGCCTGTCTGTCGCTCGCCGCGGTCTCCCACCTGCAGGAGAACCACATCATGTGTCAGAACTCCGGACCGGAACCAGAACTCTCAGGTCCAGAGGTCTGGACTTGTTCTCACCTGAGGCAGAAGTTCGCGCAGGTTCGGTCGGTTTCTCGCGCGCAGCGACACCTGTCCGCGCGCCCGGGCGCCCTGGAGTCGGTGAGCGCGCGCCTGGCCCGCGGCGCGTCCCCCAGCCCGTAGGAGACCACGCGCCTGGATGGACAGGAGGGCGCGTCATGTCGGGTTCAAACGCGTTTACAAAGAGGAGGGCGCGCGCGGAACTCACTCAGGTGTGTTGACCCAGATGATGTCCAGGTGGCAGAAGTACACGCACTCCTTGTCCAGGAAAGTGGCGCACGAGCAGCGCTTGTTGCGCACGTGCCGCGGCGGGCCGCCCGGGGCCGTCTCTGCAGCGGGAGCGGACCGAACTGAAGGGAGACACAAACACCTGGTTACACCTTTACCTGGACTGAACCGGGCCGCGCGCGGGTCCGAGCCGGTACCTGAACAGAAGATCCAGGAGCAGGTCAGGACTGAGACCCAGACCCGAACCTCCATCCTGCAGCGGCTTCAAACGGACTGATGTGGAGCGGCGCGTGAAACCTCAGGAGCTCTGCCGGCTCTGTGGCCCAGCTGCTGCGGCTCGAGACATTTATACTGACACGCCCCCCCACCCCAGACAGCCCATCCCTCCCCCTCCCCCCACACCCAGCCTGTCCAGCCCCGGGAGGTTTGTTTTGGTCCCGGGCCGAGAGTCTGCGGCCGGCAGGCGGCGCTGCTGCTCAGCTGATGATGACGTCAGACCAGACCGGTCCCACAGACCAAAAACATGCCTGTTAGGCTATGTGCCCCTGTGATGGACTGAGACCTGTCCAGGTGTCTCTGTGATGGACTGAAACCTGTCCAGGTGTCT
>NC_056516.1:38794519-38796723 GCF_014905685.2 Nematolebias whitei
CTCTGTGATGGACTGAAACCTGTCCAGGTGTCTCTGTGATGGACTGAGACCTGTCCAGGTGTCTCTGTGATGGACTGAGACCTGTCCAGGTGTCCCCCACTGCTCACACATGGCGGGACATGGGCACCAGTGACCCAAAAAAGAAGAAGCTGGTAAAGATGGTTCTCGTGCAGACGAGCAAAAACACGATCGCCTTTTTCCTTCCACTCCGTCAGAATTGTTTTAATTTATCCTGATTGTTTTTATTTTTTTATGAAAAAGATAAACTTCAGGTGTCTTTTGATGTGTTAAAATCATGTTGGAAGTGTATCAAACCACCGTTAAACAGGAGAAAAACAAATATTTCTCAAAAATAATCAACTCAAACAGTCACAACCTCCGCGTTCTTTTCAACACCATTAACACCATTAACACCATTAACACCATTAACTCCATTAACCTCATTAACACCATTAACACCATTAACACGATTCTAAACGTGCCCCAGTCTGCCACCATTGAGGCCTCTGTCCACACCTGTAATAAGTTTGTCAGGCATTTTGTTGAAAGGTTGAGTCGATCAGGTCAATTCCACACTCCACAGCCGACCCTTCAGTTCTTGTCCCCTGCTCAGCAGTCTTCAGTCACTTTGAACCATCTCACTCTCATTTTTAAATGAGGTCGTTGGTCACATGAAGCTCTCAGGCTCCCCTGCTGATCCCATCCCTGCTGATCCCATCCCTGCTGCATTTTTTAAACAGGTTCTACCGTCAACTGGACCCTCTGTTCTTGCCATTATTAACAGCAGTTTGGCTACAGGTGTGGTCCCCGATGTTTTAAAACATGCAGTTGTAACTCCATTCATTAAAAAACCCGGACTCGACCCTGCAGCTTGTTCAAACTTCAGGCCAATCTCAAAACTTCCATTTCTTTCTAAAATCTTGGAGAAAATAGTTTTTAGTCAAATAACCAAGTTTTTGAATGTAAATGGAATTTTTTAGATTTTTCCGTCAGGATTTAAACACCTGCACAGCACCGAGACAGCTTTAGTAAGGGTCTGTAATGACATTCTACTAGCAAATGACTCTGGTCAGTCTGTGATCCTGGTACTCCTCGACCTTACCGCTGCATTTGACACTGTTGATCACAGCATCCTTATGTCACGGCTAGAACACTGGGTTGGGATTACAGGGGTGGTGCTAGAATGGTTCCTTTCGTATCTAGGTGACAGGAGTTTTTGTGTTAACTTTGACAATCATTTTTCTGCTTCTGTCCCTCTTTCCTGTGGGGTCCCACAAGGCTCCATTCTTGGACCCCTTCTGTTCTCATTGTATCTGCTCCCCTTGGGGTCTATCCTAAGGAAACATGGTATTTCGTTTCACTGTTACGCCGATGACTCTCAGATCTATCTACATTTAAAACCAAACAGTTCCTGCTCCATCTTCCCTTTGCTAAAATGTCTTGATGACATCAAGACTTGGATGGCTGCAAACTTCTTGAGTTTTAATGATCAGAAGACTGAGGTCATTGTGTTTAACCCAAGCTCTACCACTGATCCTGTAAACCTGCACTCTCTTCAGCCTCATCTAAAGCAGTCAGTTACCAGTCTCGGGGTAGTGTTAGACTCGGACTTTAAGTTTAATAAACAGATCAACTATGTTCTACAAAAGAGCTTCTTTCAGCTAAGGCAGATAGCAAAGCTGAAGTCCGTTCTGTCCAGATCCGACCTTGAAAAACTAGTCCATGCATTTATTACAACCCTGCTGGACTACTGTAACTCGCTTTATGTTGGGGTCAGTCAGGCTTCACTTTCACGTCTCCAGCTCGTACAAAATGCTGCAGCTCGGCTACTAACAGGAACTCACAGGTTTGAGCACATTACTCCGGTTCTGTCCTCTCTTCACTGGCTTCCTGTACGTGTCAGAGTTGATTTTAAAATTCTCCTGCTGATGTTCAAGTGCATTAACGGCCTTGCACCATCATACCTCTCCGACCTTCTTCATCCCTATGCTCCTTCTCGGGCTTTGAGATCATCAGACCAGCTGCTTTTGGCCGTACCTAAAACCAGCTGAAGCTCAGAGGAGATCGAGCGTTTTCAGTCGTGGGCGCTAAACTCTGGAACAATCTGCCCATCAACATTCGACAGGCCACCTCAGTCTCTGCCTTTAAATCTCTCCTAAAACACATCTGTACTCACTGACACATCTGTACTCACTGACACATCT
>NC_056516.1:38796823-38801808 GCF_014905685.2 Nematolebias whitei
TTTTGTTCCATGTGCTGTAAATATATCTTGCTACTTTTCATTTGATGATGTGATATTTTTGTTAAGCACTTTGGTAACAGTTTCTGCTTTAAATGTGCTCGATAAATAAATCTGACTTGACTTATTTATCCTGATTGTTTTTATTTATCCTGATTCATTAATTTAAAAACATTTAGAGAAAACTAAATAAAACCAATTTAAATTTCAGGTAGTTTTTGTTTTTGTTTGTTTTTCACCTCTGAAAGAAATAAAATGTGTTCAGAAGTGTGTGGGGTCCTGGACTGGACCAGAGGTTCTGAGGTTCTGTTGGGCCTGCAGGGGGCTCTGTTGTCTTTGGTTTCCCTCTCCTGGGGGGTCTGATGGATGAGTCGGCCTCCAACAGGCTCAGCTCTGATTTGTTGTTCATTTAAATTTTCTGTAAATAACAAACAAAAAACATCTGACGTTTTGTTTGTCCCCTCCTGCAGCGAGGCGGGGGACACGGGGACAGGTCTCCGGTCCATCACAGGGACACACGAGTCAAACATGTGACCTTCTTGCTGTGAGACCAGCTCCAGCCGCTGCCCCGTCTTCAGGACCAGAACCTTCTCCGATGTTCTGAATGATGGTGCCGTTTGTCAAACTCCAGGAGTTCTTTTCGCTGCTCGGCCCGACGGGTCGACTGTTCAGAACCGTTTGAGTCGTGTTTACCGGGAACTCTGCAGGTTTTTCAGTGTGGAACTACCGGAGTGACGGCTCGGTGCTCGTTTATTTTAATGATGCGACCTCTGAACCACCGTCCGACCCGAGCTGGGCCACAGTGACCACTAACGAGCTTTCAGAACCGCCAGCGGGTTCTGTTGGAGCCCGGTTACATCACCATGGCAACAGAGACTAGACCTGCTCTGGACCGGTTCAGAGTTGAAACAGAACCATTAAATCAGACTGAACCCGTCCTCGTCCAGGTCCATCAGGATCCTCTGACCGTCTCACAGCCGTTTGTTGGACTTTTGTCCCGGTCCTCCTGACAGAACCGGTCTAACTGGGTCGGGTTTGTTGCCTCTTCAGCTCCACTCAGATTCTTTCTGGGACTGAGACCAGGACTTTGTGGTGGACAACATGGACCCTGTGCCGAGGGACCTTGTCCATTTGAAGACAAGCTTTAACTTCCTGTCTTATGTCTTCAGATGTCTTCAAAGTTCTTTCCTCGTGGTCCATTTTGGAAGGTAAGACACATCATGCTGCTGCCGCCACCGTGCTGCAGTTAGGACGGTGTCCTCAGCTCTGTCCTCCAAACATAACGATGGACACTGTGGACAAACTGTTCAACTTTACTCGTCAGACCACAGGACATGTCTCCAAACAGTAAGGTCCTTGTCCCTGTGTGGACAAACTAATCGGTCTTTTTTATGTTGCTTTGGGAGTAACGTCTTCGTCCTCTCTGGAGGTCCATTCAGTCCAGGACTCGTCTCACGGTGGACACAGACTCTGTGACCAGCTTCAGCACATCTTCACAAGATCTGCAGCTTTGGTTCTGGAGCCGAGTTCAGTCCAAAACACAGAACCCGTCTATGTCCTGGGTGGTCCTGTGGTATTTATGTGTCCAGATGTTTGAACAGAAGAACTTTGAGTCTTTGTGAAACTGGACCCAAGGACGAACCAGAGTTCTGGACGTGGACGCTTCTCTTCATGACCTCTTGCCTGATTTTTTTCCCCATGATGCACCAAAAGGAGCAGCGTGTTTGAGGTGTACCTTAAAATGCATCCACAGGTGAGTGTCCAGGTAATATAATAGTTTGTATTTGTAATTATTTCTATCTGAACATGTTTTTTGTCTTTCCTCCTGTAGAAAGTTCACCTGGACCTGTCATTCTGTCTGTTTCTACTTCCTGTCCTCTCTGTTTCTACTTCCTGTCCTCTCTGTTTCTACTTCCTGTCCTCTCAGACCCAGCTGGTCGAAGCAGACGGCCTCTCGTCCTGAGTCTGGTTCTGCTGGAGGTTTGTTCCTGCTAAAGGGAGTTTTTCCTTCCCACTGTCTCCTTTGTGCTTGCTCAGGATGGGAGACTAGGGCAAAGTGAAGATTCAACACGATCTGCTTCTTCCTTAGATAGAGAACTTTTACTGACTGTCTTTTATAAAGTCTGTGGATGTTTCTGTTCAGAGTCCTGAGACGACCTGTTTTCACTTGGAGCTACAGAAATCAACTGAATTAATTTAGGTTATATTAGAATGGTTATTATGGTTGTAAGATTCCACTATTATTATTATTACAAACTGGATTCCAAAAAAGTTGGGACACTAAACAAACTGTGAATAAAAACTGAATGCAATGATGTGGAGATGGCAAATGTCAATATTTTATTCATAATATAACATAGATGACAGATCAAAAGTTTAATCTGAGTAAATGTAACATTTTAAAGGAAAAATATGTTGATTCAAAATTTCACAGTGTCAACAAATCCCAAAAAAGTTGGGACAAGTAGCAATAAGTGGCTGGAAAAAGGAAATTGAGCATATAACGAACAGCTGGAAGACCAATTAACACTAATTAGGTCAATTGACAACATGATTGGGTATAAAAAGAGCTTCTCAGAGTGTCAGTGTCTCTCAGAAGCCAAGATGGTAAGAGGATCACCAATTCCACCATTGTTGTGCAGAAAGATAGTGCAGCAATACCAGAATGGTGTTACCCAGCGTAAAATAGCAAAGACTTTTAAGTTATCATCATCAACCGTGCATAACATCATCAAAAGATTCAGAGAATCTGGAACAATCGCTGTGCGTAAGGGTCAAGGCCGTAAAACTCTACTGGATGCTCGTGATCTCCGGGCCCTTAAACGTCACTGCACCTCAAACAGGAATGCCACTGTCAAGGAAATAACAGAATGGGCTCAGGAATACTTCCAGAAAGCATTGTCAGTGAACACAATCCACCGTGCCATCCGCCGTTGCCAGCTGAAACTCTACAGTGCAAAGAGGAAGCCATTTCTAAGCAAGCTCCACAAGCTCAGACGTTTGCACTGGGCCAGGGGTCATTTAAAATGGAGTGTGGCAAAATGGAAGACTGTTCTGTGGTCAGATGAGTCACGATTTGAAGTTCTTTATGGAACACTGGGACGCCATGTCATCCGGACCAGGGAGGACAAGGATAGCCCAAGTTGTTATCAACGCTCCGTTCAGAAGCCTGCATCACTGATGGTATGGGGTTGCATGAGCGCTTGTGGCATGGGCAGCTTGCATGTCTGGAAAGGCACCATTAATGCAGAGAACTATGTTCAGGTTCTAGAACAACATATGCTCCCATCTAGACGTCATCTCTTTCAGGGAAGACCCTGCATTTTTCAACACCATAATGCCAGACCACATTCTGCAGCAATCACAACATCATGGCTACGTAGGAGAAGGATCCGGGTACTGAAATGGCCAGCCTGCAGTCCAGATCTTTCACCTATAGAGAACATTTGGTGCATCATAAAGAGGAAGGTGGACAAAGAAGGCCCAAGACGATTGAACAGTTAGAGGCCTGTATTAGACATGAATGGGAGAGCATTCCTATTTCTAAACTGGAGAAACTGGTCTCCTCTGTCCCCAGACGTCTGTTGAGTGTTGGAAGAAGAAGGGGGGATGCCACACAGTGGGAAAAATGGACTTGTCCCAACTTTTTTGGATTTGTTGACGCCATGAAATTTGGAAACAACAGATTTTTCCCTTAAAATGAAACATTCTCTCAGTTTAAACTTTTGATCTGTGATTTGTGTTCTATTCTGAATAAAATATTAGATGTTGGCACCTCCACATCATTGCATTCACTTTTTATTCACAATTTGTGTCCCAACATTTTTGGAATCTGGTTTGTAGATTTTTGTGATATCAAATGTAATAAGTTTATAATAAGATGTTTATCCCAGTACTGTGTTTCTGGAGCACTTAAAAGGCAATAAATCGTCAGAGATTTCAATAAGGAACAAATTAAGAAGATTATTTCCAAATATTTATCTTTTCCTCTCCTCCAAAATCAAAGAAATGCAGTTCAAAATTATAAACAAAATTTATCCAACCAATGATTTTCTGAGACACGGGTTTAAAATGGATGTTTTATATAAATGTTTTTTCTGTGAGAACGTACCTGAGGATTTGAATCATGTTGTTCACACGTGACATCATACAACCCTTTTGACGAGATCTCCACCAGTTTCATGGGACACATTTAACAGATTTAACCATCCAAGAGATTAAATTAGGTGTTTTTATTAATGATCATAACATTGACTACGGTATAAATAATGTTCTGCTGTACATCACATACACAAATGTCGCTTCATTAAAACCATCTCTAACTTTATACAGTGGAAGAACGAGTGACATTTGTTTTAGACGTCTTCGTGTTTGGTGAAGTTAAAAAATGTTTCCAAGTTGACGTCTTCTTTGAAAACATTTCATGTTTAACGTGTGTCCTGGACTTATTTGTTTGCCAGTTGTAACTTTGTAAAGACGTAGTGTGAACACAAAGTATATATTATGGCGCCTTTTTTGATGTTTGTATACGTTTAAAAATTAAATTAAAAATAAAAAAACTCTGTTGCACGCGCGCTGTGAGTGACGTCCAGAGCGCATGCACATAAAAACGGCAGCGGCGGACGGAGGAGGTGCCGGTCCGAGTTTATTCATCGTGTCGGCAGCAGAGAGACGCGGTTCATTCGTGGCTCCCAAAACCACAAGGCGGCCATGTTTGTTCATAACTTTATTATTAGGAACGCACTCGACAAAATGAGAATGGTGAAAAAAAAACTACTCCCTGCAGCAAAAAAACAAACAAATGTGTTTTCTAGGGTCACATGTGCCCCCCTGGCATTGTCCCGGGCACCCCCAGGGGGGCGCGCCCCACTATTTGAGAAGGACTGGTTCAACCAGACTGATTTAAGGACAGATTAGTTTCCATGTGTGCATCCATTTAGAGTTAATGTCTACAATTTGTTTCTTATTTCTGTCAGTTTGGTTTGTGC
>NC_056516.1:38801908-38804828 GCF_014905685.2 Nematolebias whitei
AACAAATGTTTACTGACAGAGTTCAGAATATGAATACAGCACAAACCTGTGGACTTCTGAGAATAAATACCTGAACACAACAGCTGTACAACAAGCTCCGCCCACATCCAGAGAAATGTACAAACGCACGACAACATTTATAATTCCATGAAGTTACGAGACGAATCCTCCAAAATAAAACGGACTTTCTCCGTGATTTCATCTCTTCAGTCTTTGAACACCGACTTATTTACAGAATCCTAAACGAGAAACTTCAAAAAGGCACGATCGTCTTTACAACATTTACAAAAACAACAAATTGATCAGCTGACGATCAGATCAGACGAAGTGATCGATCAGCTGACGATCAGACGAAGTTATCGATCAGCTGACGATCAGACGAAGTGATATATCAGCTGACGATCAGACGAAGTTATCGATCAGCTGACGATCAGACAAAGTTATCGATCAGCTGACGATCAGACGAAGGGATCGATCAGCTGATGATCAGATCAGACGAAGTGATCGATCTGATGATCAGATCAGACGAAGTGATCGATCAGCTGACGATCAGACGAAGTGATCGATCAGCTGACGATCAGACGAAGGGATCGATCAGCTGACGATCAGATCAGACGAAGTGATCGATCAGCTGACGATCAGGTCAGACGAAGTGATCGATCAGCTGACGATCAGATGAAGTGATCGATCAGCTGACGATCAGACGAAGTGATCGATCAGCTGACGATCAGACGAAGTGATCGATCAGCTGACGATCAGATCAGACAAAGTGATCGATCAGCTGACGATCAGGTCAGACGAAGTGATTGCACGTAACGATATCTGTGCTTCGAAGGTGGTTCGCTAAAAGACAAACCCCTGAAAGTGTTTCAGTTTTCCAAAGTGACGAGAATTAAAAAAGAGAAGAAGAGCTGCTCAGGTGGCGATGACGAGTCGGTCTTCGTCGTCACTCGACGCCTCGTCATCGACCGCCGTCTGCCAGCTGCTCGCCGACGGCGCCGCAGGATCGGCTGCCGGCTCCTTTGGACCGTCAGTCTGTTGAGCTGCTGCTGGGTGCTGCTGGGGGGGCTTCCCTCCCTCCTCCTCCTCCTCCAGTGAAAGCGGCGCGCAGGAAGCCGCAGAGCCGCAGTCAGTCCGAGGCGTTGGGGCCCCCGGGATGCCCTGCCGGTCCGGGGGGCTCAGCAGAGGACTGAGGCTGGACAGGGGGCTGAGGGACGGGATGATGGCCGGCAGGGCGATGTTCACGATCTGCAGACCCGGGATCTGGGGTCCGCTTTGGGAGGTGGGACTGGCAGCCAGAACCTGCAGTCCCACAGCCGCGTTGAGCGTGAGGCCCTGGGGGGGCAGCAGCCCCGTGCTGGTCAGCCCCATCAGGTTGAGGGTCTCCAGGCCCACTGGCTGCAGGTTCTGGGCCTGCAGGCCCGCCACCTGGCCCAGAGGGAAGCAGGGCAGGATGCTGCTGAGGGGCTCTGGGCCCTGCAGGCCCTCCTGCTGAGGGGGGGTGCTGGGGGGAGGTAACAGGCTCGTGTTCCGGTGGATCACAGCCGGGATGGTGAGCTGGACCGGGCCAGCCTGGATCGGGACAAAAGTGGCCAGCCCAGCAGGAACCAGCTGGATCCCCCCAACGGGCACCATGCTGTAGGGGGAGCGGGCCGGCTGCTGCGAGTGCAACGGCAGGTGACTGAACAGGTGCGCCTCTGCAGGGGGCGGGGCTCCCTGCAGAGGGGGCAGGTAGGAGGAGGTCTGTGTACTGCGGTCCACCGGAGTGCTGGACTCTGAGGTCCCTGATGGAGCAGCAGGACGGTCCTGTGGAAACAAAACCAGAGGTTTTAGGTCGGGTCAGTCCCAGAAACGTGAGTCCACCTCAGGTCTCTGGGGGGAGAGGGGGAGAAGGAACAGAAAGGGTCTCACCTGGACTAACTTGGAGTTCTTGTTAGACACTGGGGGGCTAAGAGGACCGTCGAAGTCCGGGTAGTCGATGGACATCTGCCTGCAGGGGGACACGGGGCTCATCATGTGGACAGACTCTGGGTCGGACGTGTAGGAGTCCGTGGTGAGGATGGGGACCGGACTGCAGCGGGTCACGAGACACACCGCACGGACAGAGTCCGAGGTGACGGGTTCAGGAGGCCGGGACGGGAGGAAGGACAGGGAGCTGATAGACATCTGGGCTAGGAGTGCGCTTGGTGGGAAGTCGGTCTCTTTGGAGGAGATGTGCTGAGGACTGGCGGACATGGACGGGTTTGTGGACAAGCTGGACTCTGCCTGGCTGTCCTCCTCATCATCATCATCGTTGTCCTCGTCTGGACTGTCCGAGTCATCTCCGTCTGAGTCCTGACGGTCCACGCTGCTCAGCTGACTGCGGTCTTCTGCATGAGACAGGACAGCTTTAACAACCCGCTGTCCACAGTATGTCCTCAATCTGTCCACAGTATGTCCTCAATCTGTCCACACTATGTCCTCATTCTGTACTCACTATGTCCTCATTCTGTCCACACTTTGTCCTCATTCTGTCCATACTATGTCCTCATTCTGTACTCACTATGTCCTCAATCTGTCCACACTATGTCCTCATTCTGTCCACACTATGTCCTCATTTTGTCCACACTTTGTCCTCATTCTGTCTACACTATATACTCAATCTGTCCACACTATGTCCTCAATCTGTCCACACTATGTCCTCATTCTGTCCACACTATGTCCTCATTCTGTCCATACACTGTCCTCAATCTGTCCACACTATGTCCTCATTCTGTCCACACTATGTCCTCAATCTGTCCACACTATGTCCTCATTCTGTCCACACTATGTCCTTATTCTGTCCACACCATGTCCTCATTCTGTCCACACTATGTCCTCAATCTGTCCACACTATTCTGTCCACACTATGTCCTCATTCTGTCAACACTATATCCTCAAT
>NC_056516.1:38804838-38805212 GCF_014905685.2 Nematolebias whitei
GTCCTCATTCTGTCCATACCCTGTCCTCAATCTGTCCACACTATGTCCTCAATCTGTCCTCAGTTTCAATCAAAACTTCATTTTAATTATTTCAATTACAAATGAAAATACTTGTTAATTCATGAACCTTCATGAGTTTCTTAAAAACTAAGATCAGTCTGACTGCTGCAGGTAAGATACTGACTCATTACAAACATACATCCTCACTAAACAAAAGAATTAAATTAATGTTTCTATATTTTATACATTTTTTTAGGTTTCTTACTTTTGGTCAACTTTTACTATTCCCTGTTGTGTTCAGGGACCTTGTTTAGTTCTGTTCCCTGTTGTGTTCAGGGACCTTGTTTAGTTCTGTTCCCTGCTGCGTTCGGGGA
>NC_056516.1:38805222-38817404 GCF_014905685.2 Nematolebias whitei
CCTTGTTTAGTTCTGTTCTGTGCTGCGTTCAGGGTCCTTGTTTAGTTTTGTTCTGTGCTGCGTTCAGGGATGTTTCATGCTGCCCCGAGCTCCATCTCAGCAGAGGAGTAAACAGAACTCGGACCTCAGGAACCCTTCCAGGCAGCTCCGGTCTCTAACATTTGCCTCAGCAGCTTCCTGTCTTGTGCAGGCTCCGCCCACACGGCCTCGGTGAGGACAGGAAGGAGCCATGTTTAGAGTTTCCAATCAGACCGAGGACAAACTATTGATCCGGACAGCAGCAGAGCTCCAATGATCACAGGTCCTGCTAAAAGCTGCTCATCATAAACCGGACTCTGGTTCTGCAGAGACCCGGTCTATTTTAAATCTCAGCTAACGTCTGGTGTGGAGCTGCGTACCTGAGTCCTCTGCGTCCTGGTCCTCCACGAGGCCCTCGGGAACCCCCATCTCCGTGCACTTCTTGCTGTGGGCCTTGGACTTCATGTGCTTGGTGAGGTTTCCTGCGGACAGAGAGCAGTCGCTCAGCAGCAGCACAAGGACTCACGTGAAGGGACTCAAGGTAACGGCGGTTTTAAAGAACGGGGGCTGCGGCGTGACTTCTGCAGCGCTGCGTGGGAACACGAGCTCGACAGAAGAACGGTGAATCATTCTGAGACGGTGGAACGTCTTTAACTCGACGGCCTGAAAACAGGAAGCAGCTCAAACCAGAGGCGAACGTTTGGAGCTGAAGATCTGCGAGACCTCGGTTCAGTTCCTGAAGTCTAAAGACTCGTACGCATCATCAGCGCTCAGATCCTGGATCACAGGGGATCCGTACCTGAAGACCCGCGATGAGGGAAAAACTGCCGAGTAGGGATAGTAGTACAAGTAGTAAGTAGTAGTTTATTTTAATATACTGTGTGTGTGTGTGTGTGTGTGTGTGTGTGTGTGTGTGTGTGTGTGTATGTATGTATGTATGTATGTATGTATAAACATATATTTATATATATATAAACACACACATATATATATATAAAGACGTTGTAAACTCTTCCCACACTCTTTCAATATTCTAAACAATGTTTCTAAACGCTCTAAAAGACAGAATGTCATGATTTCAGCTCTCTGCCTCCGCTACTCTCAGACACCTGCAAGCGCTCTTGGCCACACCCACTTCTCCGCTCTGCACGAGAACAGCTGATCAGCTGCAGCAGGAAGTTTATCCTGCAGCTCTGGGCTGCACAAATGTGCAGCAGGTGCCAAATAATTTAAAATAATTGATTGTAAATAATTCCATGCCGATCGTGCGGCTCATCCATCAATCAGCCAGTTGTGTCATGTCCACTCTTATTTTGAAAAACTGTGATAGAGCGAGTCCGTGATAAACGAATCACGACGTAGCGAGGGACTACTGTATGCATAAGTTTGCATAGGATTTATTGGTCAATGCTTGGGGGGGCGCAGAGGTTAGAGAAGCAAATGTGATCGGAAGGTCGCTGGTTCAAATCCCCCCTGCTAACTAACAAAAATGTTGGTGTTGAAGATGAAACACCCACACCTGCCTCCACCCTCATTTGTCCCACTCTGGGCCCTTGAGCAAGGCACTTAACCCCCACTATCTGCTCCCCCGGGCACCCTAGATGTCAGGCCCCGCTCCACACAGAGGGCTGTGGTAGCTCGGTGTCTGTGGTTGAGTCTGGAAGAACATCTGGAGTAAAAGTCATCAAATCTTGGTGAGAGTTAGTTCTTTGTGGCGACCCCTGAAGACGGAGCAGCCGAAAGAAGAAAAACATTGATAAAAGTTTGAAGTAAGATTTTACTTTTAGGTCCCGCAGGCGTCACAAACCAACAGTTACAAAAACTAGTTTTAAATTTGAATATTTAAATTCTAATCTCGTATTAATTCCTGACATTAAACATCTCCTTCAAGAGCTCAGAGTCAAAGTTTAACCTTTATCAATAAAGAAAAATATTGTTTTTATTCATATAAACAGTGAAAAACATTTAAGTCAAATTGATCAATTTCCCGACATTTAAACTGTAAAATCTTAAAACTTATTTTAAACAGTTTGACTCCAGACTGAGAACTCCTCATCTGCTGATTGAAAGACGATCTTTGAGATTTGAACGCTGGGTCCATGTTCTGCTTCACGTGCACACAGTGCACGTGCCCTGGCTCTGATGTCATTAGAATGATCGCTGTGTGCACGTCATGTGCACATCATGTGCACGACGACAAGTTCTGAGCGTTTAGTTTTGGAGTTTTAGGATTTACTCAGGAAAAGTCATGAACGTCGTTGCGTCACGGTCGAGCACAAACATTTTCATTCTTCAGCATCTCCAGCTCCACCGCTGGTTCTGCAAACGTTGAAGGACGTTTAGTAAAATATAAACTGGACAAATTAAACTGAACTCGTCTCCACCACCACATGAAGGCGTAGTTTCAACATCTGATGCGTTTCGTTGAGAATATTTGTTAATCACTGCGCTCCCTTTCTACTTACATTTGACGTAACGTCGTAACTTTCTTTTGCAAAGTTTTATTTTTATCCTTTAGCCACATTTCTCGTGCATGGTTTAGTTTATTTTTGTCACAGTGATGCCGGACGTCATGATACTGCTCATGAGTGAGAACGTGACCGGGACCTCTGGACACCAGCAAGCTTCACACTCTGCACACTCTGACCTTTTGTCTTGAAGGAGAAGTTGCAGTGGACGCAGTGGTACGGCCGCACGTCCGAGTGGGTTCGGATGTGTTTGCGCAGCATGCTGGGCTTCTTGCAGCGGATCCCACACTCCTCGCAGATGTATTTCCCTCGTCCACGACCGCGGACGTACACGTACTCCTCGTTAGATTTGTATCTGAGGGTTTGCAGGTTGTGAGGGAAGCGTGTGAGAACAGAAACTTTAATGAAACGATAGAAGAATAAAATGTTGACTCTTACCCTCCATCAAATATTTTGACTCTCCGTGGTTCAGCTGAAGGCGGCATGTCCCGGTCTGAATCGTTGCTGGTCTGAGCCTCTGGTTGCAGTTTTCTTCTGGGTTGTGGTGATTCGGACGTCTGGCTTATTGGAAGCTGCAGGAAGAAGGAAGCATTGATTGGTTTATGGATCTGATTTAAGAAATGAGGCAAAAACATGCTAACGGTCTCACCTTGAGCATGACACTTTTCAGTTTGCCTGAGTATGACAAGATGTCTGACTTGCCGCTGGTTTTTATGGCGGAGGTGTAGTGGAACTTCTTGGAGCTTTGCTTGGAGTTGAACAGAGACATGACCACCTTGGTGGGCAGACAAAGGGGGTTGGGGTTGTTGGGACTGACTGTCCAGGCCATGTATGCTGAGGTCTTCTTGTCAGTCTGTGGCACATGCAGAGGCTTCCTCTTCAACAGGAAACACCACGTGAAGGTGGTGGTGGTCTTCAGACTGGGGAAGGATAGGCGGTGGGTGTCCTTGGTGTTCACCACAGACACAGAAGTGGTCAGCTTTGCCTGGCAGATGTGGAAACTGGAAGGCCGTATCAGGGATTTGGTTAGAGTCCATCGCTGCTCCTCGGTTTTCTCCTCAGACTTCAGAGTGTTAGTAGCTGAGATGGTGGCCTCCTGAGCTCCAGATGCAGGGTTCAGGACCGGACTTGCCTCCTCTTGAATAATGGTTGCTGTCTCTTTTTCAGGCCCAGCACCATCAGGGGACATGGGCTTAACATCGTCAGTGGCCTCTGAGTCCTTCTCAGTGTTCGTTTTGATATCCGGCAGAGTCAGCGCCTCAGTCTCTATGGGACCGTTCACTGGTTCCGTTGTGCAGACCTGCCTGACGAGCATCAGTTTCCGCTGCCGCGTCACCTCAGACATCTTTGAGTTTAAGTAACCGAGTGACCTTCCATCTGTCAGACAGGCCACTCCATGCTCATCTTTGGCCCGTTTCTGGTGCTTCTCCATGTAAATGTCCAAACTGTTGGCCGGTGACAGCATGCGTTTACTAGAAGTACTGGGTTCCTGCTGGGGACAGAGTGTCACTGAGGACAGTTTCTGGGTGCAGAAAGAAGGAAACTGCTCTGCTGCATGATGAGTGTGGTCCTTCCTCACCAGTGGTGCAGTCTGAGCATTGCTCTCCACGCTGTGAGAAGACAACTGGCAACTTTTATTGGACAAAGAGGAGGAAGGGTGCATCTGCTCATGAGTGATGAGAATCTGCGGCAGTGGGGCAGCACCTGATTGGCTCTGATCAAGTTGCTGTTCACCTGATAACACAACAGTCTGAGTCTTAATGTTGGAGGCCTGCTGACCAGCAACAAAGAGGTTCTGACCCATATCTGAGGGTTTGGATATGCTCAGAATGGGATTGGTGATTGGAATAGTTAATATTGGCAAGGCTATCTGAGCTCCCTGTGTGCAGAAGGAAAATGTTTGGCTGGTTTTCAGAGGACACTGGAGTTGATATTTGGGCACAAAACAGTTTTCATCTGAGTCACCTGGTTTGTTTTTGGCATTCTCATGAGAAACTGAGATCTGGCTGAGTTGCTGTTGTGTCTTTTGGCAAATCTGAACCCTTGATGTCTGATGCCATGGATGTGGAAGACCGTGTACTGGAGGCTGCTGAGTTGGGCTTCCCAGATTGATGCATTGCACCATTTGCTCATTCTTTTGCAGAGGTGGTTCTGCACCATGTAAGATGAAAGGCTGAGTTACAGGGCACCTGCTGGCGATGTAAATCTGCTGGGATCTGTTCTGAGTGAAAGAACTGATGTTGGGGATGGAAGGTTTATCTGAAGCAATGACAGCCTTACGAACTGGCTGTTGACTCTCTGGGCCAATCTTTAAAGACATCTGCCGAACCAATGGGCCCCGCCTCCTCTCAATTAATGGCACCTGGGATACTTGTCCAATCTTTGACTGACCAACAGGGGACAGAGATCTACTAGGAGAGACATTGCCACAGTCAAAAGACTTGCTACGGTAATCACAAGAAATCTCCACAGAGGGTTGCGTGCAGGTGATCTGCTCCGATGCGGCACGCCTCATCATTCCGGGCACTCCAAGGGTGTTAAAGCTTGGTGGAAGACTCTGAAGATCTGGAATTTTAGCAAGACCTTCTCCTCTGGATGGACTCTCCGATCGTGATGGTTCATCTCTGTCGAAAGATGCCGAAATGCTGGAACAACGAGAGAGACTGCTGTCCCTACTGAGGCTCCGGGAAAGACTTGACTCAAAGCTGGACTCACCAGAGGATTGATCCATCTGAGCTAGCCGAATTCTTTTCTTTTTAGGGGGAAGTTTTTCTGCTGGTAACTTGGACAGACTCTCGCTTCTCTGAGGCCAGCTGAACTGGTCTATAGGCCTGTCGGCTGGCTCGGCAGTCTGAGTCTCATGTTCCCTATCTGAGTCCTCTGTGACCAGGATCTCAGGAACTTGGATGTTGCTTTGACGAACAAGACGAGACTGATGGACAGGAGTGGAGTTTGCACTAACTGTGCCGTTGCTGCTTTGCTCATTCTTTTGTTTTCCATTTTCAGCACTGGTGGGTTGGGATATTTTTTCCTGGTAGGTGTCTGTTATGCCTGCTGATCCATCTTTGTTGTGTTTGTTTAAAGAATCCTTCTCCGTGCCATCAGCAGGAGAGACCCTCTCAACTGAGTCCGTCTCAAATGAGTTGGGTCTGCTGAGTGAGTTGGTGTGTCTAATCACTGAAGTCCCACTGCCCTGCCGCTGCAGGTCTCCCTTCACTGAGCTGCTAATTTGAGTCTCTCGTATTGGTGACAGTCTAGAATCTGCAGTATTCATTCCTCGTGCAACAAGTTGGATCTGGGTTAGCTTTGACTGGTTGTTTTTAGGCTGAATGTCTACTACTAGAGCATGTGGAGGAAAGGTTCTGTTCGTTGGAGCTATTGGTGACTCAAAACTAACTGAACATGGTGGAATAGTGTCAGTTGGCGACTGATCATCTTCATCGCCAACACTTTTCATTTTCCTCCTCTTCCTGATTGATGACTGCTGGTCCAGAATCCCTGAGCCAGGTGTTGCTCTCAGAAGGTTAGGCTGCTGTACACTGATGTGAAAAACCTCTTGATCAGTTTCTTTAACAGCTACTGTCCTGTTCTTAGGAGCACGGAGTTCAGAACAGTAGAACTTCTTGTGAGCTTCAAAGTTCTCCCACTTTCTGTACCGGTTACGGCATGTTTCACACTCATACATCGTGCCTTTGTTTTGCTGAGGCTTTTTGCTCCTGTCCGGACCGTGTTCAAAAGACTTACTCCGCTGCATCTGCTCTGCAACACTGTTCAGACCATGATAGCCCTCATCCATGGAGTGAACTGTAGGAAGGCCATGCCCCTCGCTTGTGGAAAAGTCCTCCACTGCTACTTGCCTGACCAGAGTTCGAGAATGTATGGCAGGGTTTGGAGTTGGTGGAGCCGATGAGAATACTTCATCATTCAAGGAGCTAATTTTCTCATCAAACGATTGACAAACCCTCAGAGGGTGGGGGATGGGAGGAACATTGAGGGGTAAAACTGAGTGTCCTGGTGTGGTTGGCATTGAGTTGCTCCTAGTTATTGGCAGGCAGTCCATTGGTGGGTACTGAGCAGGGACAGAGAGCAGAAACACAGGCTTTGACTTGTCTGTAGGGGTAAACGGGGACTTAGGGATGTCCGAGCTTGAACTTGACCGCCTCCCCATTGGTTTTAGGTCAAACTGAAATGAGTCTTTGAATATGTATGATTTAGGGGAGTCTATGCTGCCTCTCCTAGAGAGAGATGTCCTCCGTGGCTTCACACTGTCCAACTGCTTGTTGTCCACCACTGCCTCATTATCAGATATCAGTTTTGAAATGTGCTCTTCCAAAGAGCGTGCGCTGGCCTCCAATGGCGGTCGCATTTGTTTTTCTGCTGAACGTGTCTTTTGCGTAACTGCTACATGCATCACTGTTGCAACCACATGAGCGACGCTGGGAGGAATACTCTTGACAACATCAGTGTCTACCGGTGGCGTTATCTTTACAAAAGGACTTGAGGGGCTCATGACCTGATCGGCACTTTCAGAACGAGAGAAGTAGCCAGAATCTGTGCTTCCCAAACTGCGAGGACTGAGCAGACATTTGGGCTGCTGCTGCTGAGAGAAGTCTGTTGCTTGTTGTCGCTGGAGCTGAGCATGCCCACCCAACATAGGAGACTTGCACTGCTGGTCTTCGTCCTCACTCACAGTGTCCAGTGAAGGATTTGTGTCATCTACCTCCTTCAGAGATGACAGCACCATGTTTTGTCTCAGATTGGCAGTCTGGAACTCTCGTTGCCGCTGCGCAGCAGCTTGTTCAGGTGCGGCACCTGTAACTCTTGGACTGTCTGCCCTCAGAGGCGACACATTAACTGGGTATACAACAACTTTTGGAAGAGCAGTCGGGACTTTTGTCTCTTGGGTCTTTCGACCTGGGGAGGATCTGACAGGGTCCATCTCGGTGAGGGTTGTACCTGCACTTCTGTTTTCAGATGGAGCTGCTGTGCTGCTCTGTGAGGAGTCAGGATCCAAGTCAGCGGTGCTCCCTTCATCATCGCTTTCGCCGCTTTCTTCTGCTTCTGAGTGCGTACCGGCCCGGTCTGATTCTTGGGACAATGACCGTCCTCCAGACTCAGAGCGTGCGATGAGTCCCAGCTTTATGGCGTGAGCGTGTGATTTTTTGTGCTTGTATAGATTGCTCTTGGTTTTGAATGAGAAGCCACAGGTGATGCAGGGATACGGCCGTTCTCCGGTGTGGGACCTGATGTGTTTAAGTAACACGCTGGGTTTCGCACATGCCCGACTGCAGTACTCGCATACGTATTTTCCTGGCTTTTTGGGCTTTTGGTCTTTGGAGATTTGCTCAGCACCAAAGTTCATGACTGTGGTCACCTGCATTTGATTTGCACCCGGTGTTACTGGGACCTGGACGGTGCTGGGAACACTGGCAGAAAGGGACTGGCATGTGTGCACTACTGGTGGTTGGCTTTGGGGCAATGTGTTGGAGCCTGAAGGTGCTGATGGTCCAGTGTTAAAGTTCAGGTGCAAGCTGGACTTTTCAGCATTTGAAACACTTGGCAGGAACTGTGGTGTGACACGTGAAGAGGTACCTTGTGTGGTTTGTAAGTTTCCCTGCAACGCTGCTGTAATGCCAATAAAGTTTCCTTGTTTGTCGATGTAATACGTCTGCATGTGGGATGGTTGAGTCGGTAGGTTGACGTTCACAGCCGGCAGCGCAGTTATCTCCCTGCTGGGCTGAACACAAAGAGCAGCTGCTGGTTTACCGACGGCTGCAACCTGCAAGGGGTGTTTCCTCTCTGTCAGGGTGCTGAAGTCAGGCTCCATAGCCTTCAGCAGAACATCCAGAGCAGCACTGCCGTGGTAAGGATCTCCTTCAAAGCTGCGCTCTGGGCTCTTACTGCCTTTAGGTGGAAGTTCTTTAGCTGTAACCTGAGAACTCTCCTCATGTGATCCAGAAGACAAGTTCTCCTGCTTCACCCTCTCAGCATCTGGAGAACAGGACCCCTCATTGGGGGATGCTGCAGCTGCTTGAACATGTTGTGGATCTTCGTCCCTGCTGGCTGAGGATAAAGGATTGTGGGAAGGACTGTTGGAGGAAGAAGAGCAGGAAGTTGTGAGTTCTTTGGAGGACGTGTCCTGCAGAGCAGCTTCACACAGTTTACACTGCAGAGGCTTCTTCACTGGAGATTTGGGGATCTTTTTCAGCTGATTCTCTGCAACAAACTTCTTCCTCTTCAGGCCTTTTATGTTATCCACAGCCTGTTGACTGCTCTCAGATATACCTGAGGAGACACAACCAAAAACATATTTAGTTTTATTCTTATAGGACAGATCTGTACAGATGGGAAGAAATTCTGTTTGCTTTGCTGAGAAGTTGAAGTTACATTCTAATTACTGAAGCGCTGACTGCCAAGCTGCCAGCCTGAGTATTATTAGCCCGATCACTTCAATGCTCAGAGAAATGAGCTCCATCTCACACTCTACAGGCCACACTTCCAAACTGGGTCCGACAAACCACGATCCCAAACACAGCAACTGACCAACAACAGAACAGGTCAAGAACCTCAACATGAAATCTTCAAAGAGCCGATCAGAAACCTCAAAGAACTGAAAGCAATGTTGGAAAGAAGATCGGGCCAAAACTCCACGGCCATGAGAAAGACTGATAAAAGTCCCACAGAGGCTGCTGGGTGAGGTTCTGCTGTCAAACAACATAAAATGGACTAGCTTTAACAACTTTTACTAAATAATTAAAACTATTCTGTCAAAAAGTTCTTCGGATAAAGTTTGACAGTGATTTCTAAAGAACGTTTTTGTCCCATCAGGTTGCTCCTCGTCTGTTTTGGACTCAGTCATGTCTGGATGGTTTTCATCAACCAGCTGATTGGAAAACGGTTTCCTGTCTTTAATACAAGCAGCAGAGTTCCTGCAGAGCGCTGCTTTAAGAAGGCGTTGTGTAACGTCCGTGGTGCCGTCACAGTTTCCTGGCTCGTGTTGGTGTTTCCCAAGATGAGGTCACAGTTCCTCCAAGTTCTCCAGGAGTAATTAGATTAGGGAGCGCTTGTTCTTTGCAGACGTTAATCTGTTCTTAACACAAATACAAGACGAGAGGCTTTCTCAAATAACAGCAAAAGAACAGTTAATGAAGTCCGGTGTTTCAGAAACAAACAAACTGTGTCAGGTCAGAGATTTATTTGTCATTTGCATCTTATGTGGTACATGTGGTGGAACGAGATGATGTACACAGGGTCCCAGTTACATCCAACAATAAAATGTAAAAGAAAAACAATGAGAACATCTAAGATATGAACTAAGAAAAACATCAACTAAATATACACTAAGCACTAACAACATAAAAACATTACGTCAAACAGCAGCACGAACATGAGTCTGTGTGAGCAGATGAGCATGAATGGACACAGCAACATGAGACAGATCAGCAGCAACATGAAACAGATCAGCAGCAACGTGAAACAGATCAGCAGCAACATGAAACAGATCAGTAGCAACATGAAACAGATCAGCAGCAACATGAAACAGATCAGCAGCAACATGATGTGATTTTTCACAGTGATTATTCTGGTTAGAGATTCATGAGTCTAACAGCCTCAGGGTAGAAGCTGTTCCTCAGTCTAGTGGTTCTACACTTAATGCTCCTCAACCTCCTTCCTGAGGGGAGTGGGGCAAAAAGTGTGTGTGCTGGGTGAGTGGGGTCCTTCATGATGCAGGTGGCCCTCTTCCTGCATCTGGAGGTGTAGATGTCTGTGATGGTGGGGAGACTGACTCCAACATCTTCTGTGCAGCCTTCACGACTCTCTGCAGAGCTTTTCTTTCTGCAGCTGTGCAGCCTCCATGCCACACGTTGATGCTGGAGCACAGGATGCTCTCCACTGCACACCTGTAGAAGGAGGTGAGGACTGAGCTTCCAGACCAGCTCGCCTCAGCCGCCTGAGGAAGTAGAGTCTCTGATGAGCTTTCTTGATCAGGCTGGTGGTGTTGTTGCTCCAGCTGAGGTTGTTGTTCAGGTGCACACCCAAGTACTTGTAGTTGGAGACCACTTCCACTGCAGATCCTCTTATGTTCAGGGGGGTGTAGGTGAGTTTGCTCTTTCTGAAGTCCACAATACTTTGTCTTCTTCGACTACACTGGTCCTGTTAGACCTCAATGCTGCATTTGATACAGTTGATCACAATATATTGCAGAGATTTGAATTACAGGAAAGGCTCTAAAATAGTTTAATAAATCTTCTTCATACACCAAAGTTAGTCATGGAGTTCTTCAGGGCTCAGTGCTTGGGCCAATACTCTTTACCTTACATATGCTTCCATTAGGTAAAATTATTAAACAACATGGGATAAATTTTCATTGTTATGCTGATGATACACAATTATATTTGTCCATTAAACCCAATGAATCCAATCAGCTACTTAGACTAAAAGCATGTCTTAAAGACATAAAAACCTGGATGACCCTTAATTTTCTCCTGTTGAACAGACAAGACTGAGGTTTTGGTTTTTGGACCTGAGCACCTTAGGAATGAATGTTTCAGTCTTTCTCCCTCCTTAGATGCATTAATCTGTCCTCCAGCTCTAATGTTAAAAATCTTGGTGTTATTTTTGATCAGGACATGTCTTTTATCCCCCACATTAAAAACGTTACTAGAACCTCCTTCTTCCACCTGCGTAATATCACTAACATTAGAAACATCTGATCTAAAGATGATGCAGAAAAACTGGTCCATGCATTTGTCACGTCTAGACTGGACTATTGCAATGGTTTATTATCTGGGTGTCCAAATACTTCTTTAAAACGTCTTCAGTTGATCCAAAATGCTGCTGCCAGAGTCTTAACTGGAGTTACTGGGAGAGATCTTCTCTCTCCAGTTTTAGCTTCTCTCCATTGGCTCCCTGTCAAATCCAGAATATAATCCAAAATCTTACTTCTAACCTACAAAGCCCTCAACAACCTAGCTCCATCTTATATTACAGATCTTATTGTTCCATATTTTCCTAACAGAGCACTTCACTCTCAGACTGCAGGTTTACTCGTGGTTCCTAGAGTTTCCAAAAGCAGAATGGGAGGAAGATCTTTCAGTTCTCAGGCTCCTCTCTTGTGGAACCAACTTCCAGTTTCTGTCCGTGAGGCTGACACATGGTCCAGTTTTAAGACTTTTCTTTTTGATAAATCCTATAGTTAAGGTTAGCTTGGGTTTCGTGAGCTATCCCTTAGTTATGCTGCTATAGGCTTAGACTGCTGGAGGACAAATTGACCACGTCCTCTCTGCTTCTGTCTTTACTTGCTCTACTCAACCTGTTTGTAATTATTTCTTTCTTAACATGTTTTTGTCTTTCCTCCTACAGAAAGTACACCTGGACTATAGAAAGTACACCTGGACTACAGAAAGTACACCTGGACTATAGAAAGTTCACCTGGACTATAGAAAGTACACCTGGACTACAGAAAGTTCACCTGGACTATAGAAAGTTCACCTGGACTACAGAAAGTTCACCTGGACTACAGAAAGTTCACCTGGACTATAGAAAGTTCACCTGGACTATAGAAAGTACACCTGGACTACAGAAAGTTCACCTGGACTACAGAAAGTTCACCTGGACTATAGAAAGTTCACCTGGACTATAGAAAGTACACCTGGACTACAGAAAGTTCACCTGGACTACAGAAAGTTCACCTGG
>NC_056516.1:38817414-38824110 GCF_014905685.2 Nematolebias whitei
AGAAAGTTCACCTGGACTACAGAAAGTTCACCTGGACTATAGAAAGTTCACCTGGACTATAGAAAGTACACCTGGACTATAGGAAGTACACCTGGACATAGAAAGTACACCTGGACATAGAAAGTTCACCTGGACTACAGAAAGTTCACCTGGACTATAGAAAGTTCACCTGGACCTGTCATTCTGTGTGTGTCTCTACTTCCTGTCCTCTCCAACCAGCCAGCTGAAGCAGATGTTCGCTCGTCCTGAGCTGGTGCTGCTGGAGGTTTCTTCCTGTTAAAGGGAGTTTTTCCTCTGTGGCCTCAGACAAGAAATAAATAAAAATAAAAACACTCTGTTCTTCTCCACGGTGTAACTCCTCCCCACTTGAACACCAAAAACATTTTGGTTTACTTTATTTCCCTGTTCAGTTCTAGTGCAGAAAAACACTCATCTGTAAAACTACAAACATTCACTGTTCAGATCCCTCAGGGACTTCATCATCATCATCATCCTCAACAACAGCAACAACATAATCTGATTGAAGACGTACAGGTCCTTCTAAAAAAATGAGCATATTGTGATAAAGGTCCTTATTTTCCATAATGTAATGATAAAAATGAAACTTTCATATATTTCAGATTCATTGCACACCAACTGAAATATTTCAGGTCTTTAATTGTTTTAATACTGATGATTATGGCATACAGCTCATGAAAACCCAAAATGCCTGTCCCAAAAAATGAGCATATTTCATCCCACCAATGAAAGACAAGTGTTTTTAATACAAAAAACACCAACCTTCAAATAATCATGTTCAGTTATGCACTCAATACTTGGTCGGGAATCCTTTTGCATGAATGACTGCTTCAATGCGGCGTGGCATGGAGGCAATCAGCCTGTGGCACTGCTGAGGTGTTCTGGAGGCCCAGGATGCTTCGATAGCGGCCTTAAGCTCATCCAGAGTGTTGGGTCTTGGTCTCTCAACTTTCTCTTCACAATATCCCACAGGTTCTCTATGGGGTTCAGGTCAGGAGAGTTGGCAGGCCAATTGAGCACAGTAATACCATGGTCAGTAAACCAGTTACCAGTGGTTTTGGCTCTGTGAGCAGGTGCCAGGTCGTGCTGAAAAATGAAATCTTCATCTCCATAAAGCTTTTCAGCAGATGGAAGCATGAAGTGCTCCAAAATCTCCTGATGGCTGCTGCATTGACCCTGCCCTTGATAAAACACAGTGGACCAACACCAGCAGATGACATGACACCCCAGTGACTGTGGAAACTTGACACTGGACCTCAAGCAATGTGAACTCTGTGTCTCCTCTCTTCCTCCAGACTCTGGGACCTTGATTTCCAAAGGAAATGCAAAATTTACTGTAATCAGAGAACATAACTTTGGACCACTCAGCAGCAGTCCCAGGCGAGATGCTTCTGACGCAGTCTCTTGTTCAAAAGTGTCTTGACCTGGGGAATGTGGCACCTGTAGCCCATTTCCTGCACACGCCTGTGCACGGTGGCTCTGGATGTTTCTACTCCAGACTCAGTCCACTGCTTCCGCAGGTCCCCCAAGGTCTGGAATCGGCCCTTCTCCACAATCCTCCTCAGGGTCCGGTCACCTCTTCTCGTTGTGCAGCGTTTTCTGCCACACTTTTCCCTTCCCACAGACTTCCCACTGAGGTGCCTTGATACAGCACTCTGGGAACAGCCTATTGGTTCAGCAGTTTCTTTCTGTGTCTTACCCTCTTGCTTGAGGGTGTCAATGATGGCCTTCTGGACAGAGTCAGGTCGGCAGTCTTACCCATGATTGAGGTTTTGAGTAATGAACAAGGCTGGGAGTTTTTAAAAGCCTCAGGAATCTTTTGCAGGTGTTTAGAGTTACGTCGTTGATTCAGATGGTTAGGTTAATAGCTTGTTTAGAGAACCTTTTCATGATATGCTCATTTTTTGGGACAGGCATTTTGAGTTTTCATGAGCTGTATGCCATAATCATCAGTATTAAAACAATTAAAGACCTGAAATATTTCATTTGGTGTTCAATGAATCTGAAATATATGAAAGTTTCATTTTTATCATTACATTATGGAAAATAATGACCTTTATCACAATATGCTAATTTTTTGAGAAGGACCTGTAGTTTCATTCTGACAGGATTGACGAGCTAATGGCTAGTCTGAGCAGGCCCACAGTGACTTCCTGTCATCGTTAAACGGCTGCATCAGCGTCGGCTTCAAGCAGCGGCAGCACTTCCTGTGGAACACACTGGGAGGACAAACCACGATACAACAGGACTACAACAGGTAGGATATTTACTATTACTTCAAAGTATCACTTCACACTGAAGCATTGTGGGAAAAAGGTGTCTATCAGGTTTTAGAAAAGACTGCCCTGTTAGCATTTAATATTTATTGTTTTGAATTAAACCAGGTGAGTCTGATTTATTTCACAGCTCTACCTGCCGCCTTGATGACCTGCAGGTGAATAAAATCTCAGGTAAACCAGAATCAAGTTTCTGAACCACAGCAAAATCTGTTCATGTCTCCACGACTCGTTAGTTAAAAAATAAAGTCTTTTCTTTACCTGTCTGAGAAGCTTCAGGCTCTTTGAGCTCCTTCTGTGCCTCCTGGATTTTATCTGCAACAGAAAACAAGCGCTTCAACATCCAGCTGCACGTCTACAAGTTTTAGCTCCTTATTGGAGCTGAAGTCTTATTTTCTGTCAATCCATGGATTCAGAAACAGATTCTGTGATTCAAAGATGAGATTTAAAGTTTAAATCAGCGTTCAGGAGCCGTTCAGACGAGTCGTCACGTGACGTTTCGTAACAAACTGTCCACGTTCGATGGTCGGTGAAAAACACGAGGAACACACCGAGGCGTCAGTGAGCCACAGACATTTAGACATTAACACGAGACATTTGTCTCTGTAGATGAACAATGATCAGAGCAAAGACTCGATGGACGAACGGATGGACAGATGGACGGACGGATGGACAGATGGATGGATGGATGGATGGATGGACGGACGGATGGACGGACAGACAAATGGATGCTTTATTAATCCAAGGGGGTAATTCACGTTCACAACTGAAAACACCAAAACAAAGACAAGCAGCTTTTCTACAGAAAACTGGGGAGCCGAGGCCATTCGGACCTGAACGTGGCGCTGTCCAATCAGCTAAAGACCGTTTGACTGACGGGTCAGAACCTCTACAGGTCAGGTCAGCAGGGACTGACACAGAGAGAAAGCAGCCGAAGTCCAAAGAAAAGGCCTGGAGAACCGAAGAGATAAAGACAGGCTGAAGACATTTGCACGCGTCTGTGGAGGTCAACACGAGCCGAAGCTTTGCTGCTTCTGAACAAACAGAAGCTGAAGGTGGAAGTTCGGCTGCGATTCCCAGATTCCCAGCTCCGTGCCAGGAAACTCTCGAGGAGGAGGTCATTGGATTATGTCATCGAGTGTGTGTGTGTGTGTGTGTGTGTGAGGCACACCCTCCTCCATCTGTTCCACACCAACATTACATAACTCGTCCCCACCCTGCGCTGCCAAACAAAGGCTTCCTGCCAGCAGAAACAGCAGCCGAAGCTCACGAGGAGCAGCAGAGCGTTTGTTGACGTGATGAGCGGGAACACGTCTGAGTGTCGTTTTTGTTTACATGTAAACAAATGCGTGCACGCCCCTGGCACGACCGACAGGAAACCTCCGAACGGAGAGAACCCCCGGCCGCCTTCCTGCCAACCGAACCCAGACCTGAAACGTTCGTGTGGCCCCACGCTCGAGTCCGACGACTCGTTACCCGACGTTCGGTGAACGACGGGACTCTGCGGGACCGGACAGACGAGACAAAACCCAAAACACGCTGAAGTGTGATTACACTGGCTGCACGTTTTACCCCGACCTCAACAAAACAAACAAAAACCAGTGAACACAAACTGAAAGTTAAACCAGCAGGATTTCCTCCCTCACTGGTTTTGAATCTGATTTAAAAACAGGTCTTTACTCCCTGACCTTTGACCCCGAGGCAGAGGTTCGCCTCAGTGATCAGTTGTATTTTAGACGTTAACTCCTTTTTTAACGTGGAATAGTTACAAACATGATCTCCAAAGGTCTTACAAGTTGTTTGAACCCGATTGTTGGGCTGACTTTAGAGTTTTTAAATCACTGTTTGAACGGAGCGAACTTTAACTCGAAATGATGAAGATGAACCGGAGGATCAGGAGCTCGTTCTGCAGCTGCTGCCTGAGAAAAGGACGGAGGATTGTTTTTGTGCACAGACGTGTTCGGCATGTCGAGTCAAACCTGCAGCTTTTTGGTTTTAATGATGCATAAAGAGCCGAGGAGGCAGCTTTACGTCTGTCGCCTCTGATCAGGAGCCGAAGAAGAGGAGGAGAATTCACGGCGAAGCTGCAAACACGCAGTCAGCTGAAATATTGATCGGCTCGTCTGCACAGCGCGAGCGCCGCTGCCCCCGCAGGAAGCTGCGTGGGCGCTCGGAGGAGAAATAACCAGAACCCTGCAGAGAAACGAGGTGGGAGAGTCTGACGGTGCAGGAGACGTGGAGCGTTACAACCATCACACCTGCAGCTCAGTTCAACCACTTTACTGGGACCTGGAGTGGTAGTAGCAGAGAGTGGTTCCCAATACTTACTCTGAGCGCCAACAGTTGTGTAAAACTGACAGTGATAGGCGCCATGCATGCCTTCAAATAAAAGCTGCTTCTTTTATTAAGATGAAAATCTGAATCATCTAAACTGATTTTTTGTTTTCCAGAAGCTGTGGAGCCAAATGTTTTGTGCTGGAGGAATAAAGAGCTTGAAGCGTCTCGTCCTCGTAAACACAACGCCGTTTGTAGAAGTGCCTTCACACAAAAACCTCTCTGACCGCTGCACGAACTCCTCCAGGCCTGCATGTGGCGCTGTTCGGTTTCATGTCGGCAACTAACACTACGACGTGTAAAAAACGAACGTAGCTAATTTAAAACAAGATATTAAAATTACTTGTACTATAAAGACAGTTGAATCAGTATTTGTGAGTGGCACTTTAACGCTGCCACAGAAACACCAGAAACAGGAAACAAGGTGTGCTGCAGAAATCAGCGTTCTATTTGTGCTCAGATGATGAAATGTTGAGCTCCAAGTAAGAAAATTCAACAGGAACGCCATCTAAAGTGCAAATTCTGACTCTGATTTAAAGATTTGCGACCACAAAATCCAATATGGCCGCTGTGATAGCTTCAGAAAAAAACACCTTTTTGCCTTAAATTTTAGCTTGTATTGCTAATAACAGTTAGCCTGGTCATTGAGCACGACTATTAGCTTGTACAGTAGTCACCAACACTTCCCTCCTTGAAAGGGCACGGAAAGAAACCATCGCAGAGTGGGTGTGGTGTCATGGTGGGGGCGGAGCCCTGAGCACAGCTCAACCGGTCTGTGTTTGACAGACGTGATGTCATTGGAGCTTCCGTAGATGGTCACGCTGGAGCGTTTCCCATAGTGAAGCACCTCACTCTGTTACCAAAGAACCGGGTTACGTTAAGTAACCTAACATTTTCTTTCAATAAGCAAGTCAAAAGATCTACACGGCCCAGAAGCCAACAGTGCTTCCGGCCACTGCTTTCTGCCAAAATGGCAGCAATGGAAGGAGCAAGCACAACATGCAAACAGGACGGGGTTCTGCCTGGTTCTGGTCACCACGGTGCTGGTCCGGACCGGGCAGAGATGGTGGACGACATCCTGGGCAGCCTCGTGCACGGAGTGTCCCTCCTGGAGCCACAGCACGCGCACATCAACCTGGACAGGGTGGTGGGCTTCATCATGCTGCAGGGTAGGTCTGCAGAACCAGAACAGAGCCCGCAGCTGCTGGTCTGCAGAGCTGGTGAGTACCCATATAAAGTTTTTGCAGTACAGTACAGTACTACTGTACTGTATGGCAGTACAGTACAGTAGTACAGTAGTACTGTACTGTACTACTGTACTGTACAATACGTACGTTATTAAAATGATGTAGGTTTAGAGTTTAGAACATTGTTACAAACACTGCAAGAATGTGGGAAGGGTTTCTTGCCCCTCCGTACCTATCTGACCTCCTACACATCTCCATCCCCTCTCGCTCCCTCAGATTCTCCTCTTCACTACACCTCCATGTACCCTCTGCCCTCCTCTCCACCATGGGGAGCAGGGCCTTCACCTGCTCTGCTCCTCATCTCTGGAACTCTCTGCCCCCTGACTTAAGAAACACCACCTCTCTTTCTCTGTTCAAGACTGCTCTGAAAACACATCTCTTTAGAGTCTCTTATCCTTAACTTTGCTGTATTTTATATTCTGTATGTATTTTATATTATTTAAGTATTTTATATTTCAATTTATTCCTGATGATCTTTGCACTGTGCTTGTTTGTTTTTACACAATCTCTCTGATATGTTTCTTACTGTAAAGTGTCCTTGGGTGTCCTGAAAGGCGCTTTTCAAATAAAATGATTATTATTATTATATTATTATTATAAAGCCTTAAAATACATATGAACACTAAAATAAATAAAATGTTCCTACTTTGCAGATTTTCACCTGTAGCAGGGGTGTCTGGAACGTAACCCCCACGATAAGTGAGGGACTACTTTTACTGCTACTAACAGTTAGCCTGGTCACTGAGCACCACTGTTTGCTTGTATCGCTACTAGCAGTTAGCGTGGTTAGCCTGGTCACTGAGCACCACTGTTAGCTTGTA